>NW_022436948.1:301769-385847 GCF_009761245.1 Sapajus apella | reverse complement strand
TTGGTGGCGCACGCCTGTAGTCCCAGCTACTTGGGAGGCTGAGGCGGGACAATCGCTTGAACCCAGGAGGCAGAGATTGCAATGAGCTGAGATTGCGCCATTGCACTCCAGCCTGGGTGACACTGCGAGATTCCGTCTCGTTAAAAAAAAAAAAAAAAAGACAGCAGGTATATCTTAAAGCAACACAAGTGCAGGAAATGACCTCACACACACTCAGGAGTGACTGGTCTCATCAGCCAGAAGCAACCGCCTTGATAGAAGGGTGGAGTGGCCAGATGAAGGCTGTTGTCTCCATCAGCTTGGAAATCACATCTTACAAGTTTGAGGTGATGTTTTATAGTGCATGCCTTAAACCAGTAGCACATATATTATGCTCACTCCCTCACTCACAGCCAGACTGCAGGGTTTGGGAACTAAGAGGCAGACCCTCTCTTTACATGTACAAGTTGGACTCCAGTTTCTTAGTCAGTTGGCTAGAGGACCAAGATGCACCCATGCTGACCACCTGGGTTTCACACCTGTTCTTCTCCATTGTATAATGAACCTAATAGCAGCCCTACTTCCTCCTGCACTAAGACAGTGACTTCACTGTTGGCCTGCTGGCTTCTATTGCAAGGATCCCAAAGTTCTCACATATCCATAGATTTTTTTTTTTTTTTTTACTGAGACAGGGTCTCTGTCTCCCAGGCTAGAGGGCAGTGGCTTGATCACGGCTTACCATAGGCTGGATCTCCCTGGTTCAAGTGATCCTCCTCCCTTAGCCTCCCAAGTAGCTGGGACTACGGGTGCATGCCACTATGACTGGCTTTTTTTTTTTTTTGGTAGAGACAAGGTTTTCATTGTTGCCCAGGCTGGTTTTAAATTCCTGGGCTCAAGCAATCCACCTGCCAAAGTGACATCCAGTTTGCAGCCCAACGGAGCACTTGGTGTGTTCCCTGGTGAGTGTCCCATTGGGGGACCAGGACTTCTAACCCTGCAGTCTCAACTTTGGAGGACAAGAAGCACAACATTCCCTCGTGAATCATTGGGCGTGATGGCAGGTGGGGCCACTCCTGTTTCCTCCACTCCTTGGTTTCCAGACCCAGGTACTATTGGACCGTCTTGAATGTGACATCCTAGAGAATGGCACCCCACCTTCACAGCATATTACCCCCCTCCCCCTGCTTGACAGTTCAGCTGTGCCTTCAGCATGCTGTTCTGGTGCTCTGCCAGGTAGGGGGTCCCATGGACACTACACTTCCTTGGCTGTAAAGTAAATACTGTCTGCAATGTTATGTGGTTGTCAGTGAAACAAACACTCCTTAATTGTTGCTGGCTGACACTTGACAGTAGGAAAGACAAGCCTGTATTTGGAATATGAGTCTATTTTCGTGCCTTCCAAGATGGGAGAGTTCCAATACAGTAAACTCTCCTTATAAAATGGGGACTATGTCTTAATGACATCTGTAAACCTGGATGTTTGTATTCCTTGATGAAAAGACCCACACTGGGAGTTTAGCACTGTCTCTTTTGCTGGCAGGTTAGATACTCAGGGGCAGCTAAATAAGCTGGCTAGATCAGCTTTGGTTAGAGAACCCATGCTGTTAGGCCCATGAACAGCCTCCAGCTCCAACACCTTGGCTGCTTTGCCCATGTGCCCATCATGCCAGTACTGCAGTAGCCAATGAAAGATGCTGTCCATTGTCAGCTGGCGGAATCAGCTGTCCACTTGGTTGCACAATGCTTCTTTCATGGATGCCCTTGGTGGGCATTAACATTGTCTACAAAGACCATTATACTTTGTGGCTATTCCAATCTATCTGTCCAGATAAATCTACCACAAACCTCCTAGTCTCCAACTTCCAACTGTTTTCTTTCCAGACCCTTAGCCAGTCTCCAGTCCATCTAGCGCTGTCCATGATCCCATGTATATTCTCACCTTGGGCCACTTCTTCCACAAAAAGGTGGATGACTAGCTCTGCCTGAAATTCTGCCAACTGAGAGGATATGCCCTTACCACCATTTTTCAAGGTCACACCTGAGGAGGCTGTAATGTAGCTATTTTCATTTTAAACTCATACTAAGCCGACCCATTTAGGCACCATGCTCACAATTTTTACTCCCAGCAACTGGTTGTAAGGCCGCCCCCACTTGGTCACAGGTGTGAAATGACACTGCGGCTGATAAAACAGCAGTGGAAGTCATGTGCATCTGTGCTCTGCAGCTCATTTGGTAATCTCGGTACATTCTCATGCTCAATCTTGAATACACTACTTCCATATTAAAAGGGACTGTTGTTGGGCCTAAGTGATTTTATGACTTGGTAGTTTATGGTCATTGGTGCCTTACGGTTAGGTATTCCATCTAGTGCACCCACATGGTGTGAGGAATAAATCAACCAGGTCTCTCAGCAACGCAGGGAAAAAGGCTTCAAACTCTGTGCACAGACTAAGGTAGGAAACGTCACAAAGGGTGACAAAGTACTTCCTTGGTGGTCACAATTCTAGAGGTTAAGTGTGAATGTGCATGCCTAAGTTCCCTTGTAAATGGTTCCTCTCAGCAAGATCTGTGATCCTTTCATATGGCCTAGGGGCAGGAGAGAACAAAGCAAAAGAAAGAGAAGTGAGAGACACCTCCAAAAGGGCAAGGGACATAGTTAGAACCCTCCTTCCGGAAAAAGAAGGGCAAGCCTTTGGAAAATGGGATAGGCAAGAAATAAAGATGAAAGGTTGAGTCTGAGGGGTACTCAGTCTAACAACAGAGATAAAACTAAGAACGGGTGCTGGTAAGCACCACTTTGTATCAGTTGGATTCTTAGAAGTGACACTTAACCTCTGCCATTCTTGCTTTTGGAGGTGATAATTGTTTTATGATCTTGTTAGGGCATGGGGCAGTTTGAGGTTTCTGTTTGGCCTTTTACATTTTGTTATCTCTATCTATAGTCAGGGACCTGGAATGAGCATTAACTGCCAAGTATGTTAGTGCGAATTATTCACTCAAAGTCTAAGAAAATGATCACTAAGTCAGTCCAGTACGTGTATGGGTCTACTGCAAACTAGACCTTGAACAGGACTCCATCAATTACCTGGCCACCATATGCAGCCACTGACAGAAGGGGATGATACTCTAGGTGTCTGGATGCCAGTTGAGACCCTGTATCCACAAGTCTTCAAAACATTTAGCTAATCACTTTTCTCCAAGATGTAGTTATCAAAAGAAATGGCTATCAGACCCTTTAGAAAAGTACCTGGGGAGTCATTTCTGTGTACACTTGTACTGCCACAGGTCCTTCTTGATATTTGGCCACCTCTTCAGTAATGTTTCCATTTCTGGAAACTGGCTCAGTTCCAGAAACTGGGCATGAAATCCTGATTTTTTAAAACTGGGATAAGCATTTCATTTTTAAATTTAATTATTTTTTGAGATAGTCTTGCCGTGTTGCCCGGGCTGGAGTGCAGTGGTGCAACCACAGCTCACTGTAACCTTTAATTCCTGGGCTCAAGTGATCCCTTCACCTCAGCTTCCCAAAATGCTGAGATTACAGGTACAGGTTACCATCTCTGGGTTTTTTTTTTTTTCCCCAGCTGTGTAGTACTCTTCCTAGCTGCCTATCTATTTTGCCTCCAGGGATGCCATGTTTATTAACCAGTTCTATAACCATACAAGTGAGGCCTCCTTGGCTGCTGCTCAGACCCTGCTGACTACTGTACTTGCAATCCTCCGACTTCTGTCAGTTAAATGTTACCTTTGGCTTCTTGGTTTTTGTTGTTGTCCCCATTATGTCCCCGAATGGCCTCTTTTGTTTTAGGATCCCATCATCATCATTGTTATCACCCAGCCAAGTTCTGGAACAGCCTTTGTCATTCTTGCCTACAGAGATGAGCCATCACTGAATATTTTAGTGACATTAGTGCCCCTTTCATCACCCTATGTCTAATGACCTTTGTAAATGATGTGTTATTTACATTTTCCTGTGGAATATCATCTGGAGGGGCTTCCAGATGCATGGAGTATATAAATTTCAGCATGCCCATGCCCCTGAACCTTTTATTCCCTTTCACCACTGTCTGCCACAGCAACTTTGCCATTTCAATTTTGCTTACCATGGCCCATGGCCTTTTCCAAGTATGGTGTTTTAAAAACACATCGGCAAATTTTTTTTTTTTTTTTTTCTTTTGAGATGGAGTTTCGCTCTTGTTACCCAGGCTGGAGTGCAATGGCGCCATCTCAGCTCACCGCAACCTCCACCTCCTGGGTTCAGGCAATTCTCCTGCCTCAGCCTCCTGAGTAGCTGGGATTACAGGCACGCACCACCATACCCAGCTGATTTTTTGTATTTTTAGTAGAGATGGGGTTTCACCATGTTGACCAGGATGGTCTCGATCTCTTGACCTCGTGATCCACCCGCCTCGGCCTCCCAAAGTGCTGGGATTACAGGCTTGAGACACCGTGCCCGGCCGGCAAATGTTTTTTATTCTTCCCTTTAGAATGTGAACCCTAATTCCTCTACCTTTGAATATGGGCGATTTAGTGACTTCATTTCTAACAAATAGGAAGTAGCAGAAGTGATGGTATGTAACTTCTGAAGCTGGTTCACAAAAGATACAGCTTTCCTTTGTCCTTAGATTGCTCTTGGAATCAGCCACCGTATTGTGAGGAAGCCACAGCCACAGGCAGTGGCATGCAGGAGTGTGCCCAATCTAGGCTGCACCCAATCTCCAGCATTAGCTGTTGGACATTGGAGGAGATGAAATCACATCATTCCAGCCTCCAGCCTCTGAGCTGCTCTAGCTGAGGCCTCAGACACTGGAACAGAGACAACCAATCCATACTGTGGCTGACCCACAGTAACCTAGAGATAATAAATGATTCTTCTTTTAAGCCACTAAGTGTGGAGTGATTTGTTATGTAGCAATAGATATACCACCATTCTAGGAGACAACCTTGAAGCAAGTCTGCACCCAGTCTTGGCCAAGGTGTTAAATCTCGTATTTCAATAAATACATCTATGCAAGTTTACATACCAGCTCCCTTCACTGACCACCCTCATAATCCAGTTCCAAACTTTCCCAGCTCCCATCAGGGCATGTTGGCTGGGTGTTACAGCTTGTTAAGGGCTGAAGTGTGTCCCCCTCAAAAGATATTGAAGCCCTAACCCCCCATACCTGTGAATGTGACATTATTTGGAAATGTGTCTTCATAGATAAGACGTGCTCATTAGGGTGGGCCCTAATCCAGTATGACTGATGTCCTTATAAAAACAGGCCCATGGCCAGGCACGGTGGCTCACGCCTGTAATCCCAGCACTTTGGGAGGCCAAGGCAGGTGGATCACCTGAGGTTGAGGAGTTTGAGATCAGTCTGACCAACATAGAGAAACCCCATCTCTACTAAAAATACAAAAAATTAGCTGGGCATGGTGGTACATGCCTGTAATCCCAGGTTCTCTGGAGGTCGAGGCAGGAGAATCGCTTGAATCTGGGAGGCAGAGGTTGTGGCGAGCCAAGATGGGGCCATTACACTCCAGCCTGGGCAACAAGAGCAAAACTTGTCTCAAAAAAAAAAAAAAAAAGCCCCACATCTAATGACCTTTGTCAATGTTATTTATGCCTTCATTTGGACACACACACACACAAGATCAACATGTGAATATAAAGGCAGGACTGAGGCAATGCGTCTGTAAGCCAAGGAACACCAAAGACTGCCAGCAAACCACCAGAAGCTAGGACAGAGGCATGAGACAGATTCTCCCTCCCAGCCCCAGAAGAAACCAACCCTGTGAACACCTTCATCTCAGACTTCTACCCTCCAGAACTCTGAGACGATAAATGTCTGTCCAATTTGTTACTGAAGCCCTAGCAAACTAATAACACAATTCTTTTGAAGGGGAGGGAGGAAGTCTCTTTTCTATCTCATTGCTTCCAGCTGAATAACGCAAAAGAAACCACCATAATTATCCATCCAGTATGCAGTATGTGGGGGGAGGGAGGAGGAGGAGTGGTAGGTTCATACGAGAGGTGAGCCACCCTGGTAGGCTTCAGGTTCAAAGCAGGTCAGGTGGGATGGCTCACCTGAGCCTAGGAGTTTGAGACAAGCCTGGGCAGCATAGCAAGAGCCTGCCTCTACAAATAAAAAAAAATTTAACCAGACATGGTGACACATGCATGTAGTCCCAGTTACTTAGGGGTGGGAGGATGGTTTGAGCCCAGAAGTTGAGGCTGCAATTAGCCATGATTCAGCAACTGCACTCCGGCCTGGACAACAGAGTAAGACACTGTCTCCAAAAAATAAAAAAGGTTTAAGGCAGTTTGGGGAGTTAAAACCTTTGAAGGCATCTACCCAGGTATCTCCAACCCACATATGATGGGTTTGTTGCTGTCTCTTTTTTAAAGATAGGGTCTCACTCCTGTTGCCCGGGCTAGAGTGCAATGGTGACATCATAGCTCACTACAGCCCTGACTTCCAGAGCTCAGGTGATCCACCCATCTTAGCCTCCTGAGGAGCTGGGGCCACAGCCATGGCCACCACCATGCCTGGCTAATTTTTTGTGTTTCCAGTGGAGACAGGGTTTTGCATGTTGCCCAAGCCCGTCTTGAACTCCTGGACTCAGGCAATCCTCCCACCTCTGCCTCCCGAAGTGCTGGGATTACAGGTGTCAGCCACGGGGCCCCGCCTCATCTCTTATAAGCAGGCTCCAAACTTAGTGGAATAGTATTTCCTTGTTTGGGCGTTTTGCCATTTTTGGAGTTCAGTCAAACAGGGATGTCAATTCCTGGGCCTGGTTCTTGTCTTTGTCCTGCTGCAGTAAATGAAGCTTCTCTGCATGCAACGGGACAGCCTCACTGGCTTTCAACTGCTTGCTGCTTGCCTTCGGCTGTCCACCTTTTTTTTTTTTTTTTCCCTTAAAAAGAGATCAGGGGAGAGCGTGAACGTAGTGTCCCACTACCACAAATTATGCAGTCGAGTTTCCCACATTTGGGGAAATCGGCAGGGGTCACCACATCCGGAGTGCAATGGATAAGCCTCGCCCTGGTAAAACCACCTTTGTGATCATGGTATCGCCCCTGCCAGGTAAGCATATGGCTGTCCACCATTCTTAAGAGACTCGGTGGCACTAAGCAATCCCCTTTTCCTTCCTCATAGCTACTCCGTTCGCCGTGTATGAAATGTCTGATACTTTACCCACATAGGTATTCCATTTCAATAGTTCACCCCCTACTTCACCACTGGTGAGTCATGCAGCCTCAACTCCCATCTTCTCACAGCTTTAACTGTTGCAGAACGGTTTCTCCAGGAGCAGATGCTGCGACTGAGTTTGGGTATGACAATGTTTACATGGTATCAGCACCTGTGAAACGAAGGGGAAGGAAGCTCGTGGACGGGGACAGAAGGGTACGTAGGTCCCGCCAAGCTCTGGCCGGCCTGGTGTGGACCTCCGGAGCCAGAACTGCTGGGGCTCGCCGAACGGTGACAGTCCAGCCTCACTAACAGACGCGCGGCATGGGTGCACGACCCCGCCGCTCAGGCCGCCACAGCCACCCTCGCGCCATCAGACACACCGCCCACGCGTTCGGGGTGCAGGTGGGGCCCTCTCAGTGGGGCTCCGCCAGGCCCCAGGCCCCTCCTCGTCCGTCCTCCCGCCTTCCAAGGTCACCTCGCAGTCCGACATGGCTGCCGGGGCTCCTTCGGGGCCAACCACGTGTCCTTCTAGGGCTGTATTTCAAAGCAAAGGCGTGAACACCCGTAAAGGTGCGAGACAGGCGCCTCGCCGCCACCACGGCCGGCGTAGCGTTCGCGGTCAGCGCAGCCCCAAAGTGAAGACAGCGGTTAATGCGGGCGCGCCAAGCCACGGGGACCAAAGACGAGCCCGAGAGGGGCGGCTTGGGTGGGAAGGCCGCGCGCGGGGCCACTAGCGGCGCCTCGGGGTCAGCGTGGGGACCTTGCGGCCAGCACCCACGCCCACGGGCCGCCCAGCCCCACGCAGGCGCCTCACGCCCCAAGCGCCGCAGCCCGCCCGCCTCACGCCCGCCCGCCCGCCTCAGGCCCGCCACCCCCGCGCAGAGCCTGTCGGGAGCGGCGCACTCCCGCCTCTGCCAATGGGAGCCCGGAGCGGCAGCGACGCGTCTTTGCGGCCAATGGAAGCGAGGCTCTGGTGTTGCTGGGTGGGGCCCGGCGGGCAGGCAGGGCCCGAGACCCACCGCGCACGCGCGCTCGCCACCCGCCCTTCCCGCCGCGCACGCGCTCCCGCGTAGGGCCGGCCGGGCGCTCAGGAGCGCGCGGGGCAGCGGCGGCGCGAAGGAGCCATCCGCGCTCGTGCCCGCGCGGGTGCGTTGCCGCCCTGGCAGCGCCCCTGCCCCGCCGCCTCCCGCTCCTTGCCTGGCGGACGTAGGTTGTTTGCCTGAGGGGAGCAACGTAGCGGCGGTCCGCGCTCCCGCCGCCAGGCCCGGTCCGGCTCCAGCCTCTGCCCGGACGCTGGCCGGCCTGGCCATGGCTGACCGCGGGTGCCCGCTGGAGGGGGCGCCGCTGCCCGTCGAGGTGCGGGAGAGCCTGGCTGAACTGGAGCTGGAGTTGTCGGAAGGTGAGCCGGACCCCGCCCTCACCCGGGACCCCTGCGCGGCCTCTCGCGTCCGGGACCCGCCCCTCACCCGGGACCCCGGTTCCTCAACCCCGGGACCCCGCCCCTCACCCTGGACCCCAGCACGGCCCCTCACCCCGGGACCCCACCCGTTACCCCCAAGTCCTCCCGCCCTTCGTCGCCAGGACCCGGTCCCTCACCCCGGGACTCTGGCCCCTCCCCCTTGGGACCCCTCCCTTCACCCCGGGACTCCCGTGCTGCCCCTCCGGACCCCCGACTTTCACCCCCAGGACCCCCTTGTGGCTCCTCACACCGGGGACCACTGCCCCGCCTCTCATACAAGGACCTCCTGCGGCCCCTCACGCCTGGGACGCTTACTCCTCACCCCAGGACCCCAATACGGCGGCGCTGAACCCAAGACCCCCGCCTGGACCCCCCACACCGGGACCCCTACCCAATTTCTGGAGACCTTTCCTTACCCCCAGCTGCTCCCACCGTGGGATCTGACCCCAAGGACTGGCCTTGACTAGGTCGTTTGGCCAGGTGTGGAATCTTGGGGGGAATGCCCGCTTTTGCCTCAGGCTGTGAGCCCTTTTCTCCAGGCTGTGGGTCTGGGCTTCACCGGGGTGACTGTGTCCGTTGTCCGCGGGCAGCTACTTCCCTGGAGCTAGGAGCCCGCGCCCCGCGCCTGGTGCTCTAGGAGCTGCACCCTGTGCCTCGTTTTACTATCTATAAAATGGGGTTATAACAGCACTTTCCTTTTTGGATTGTTATGAGGCCAAACTACCTTAATATGTGTGCAAAACACATAACGCAGGAGTTGTTAGCCCCCTTCATGGAATTTTTTAAAGTAAAAAAAAAAAAAGTCTTATAAATGGTTAGTCGATAAAAATAGACTGGAGTAATCTGGCTTCAGAGGTGGTGGGTGGCATTTCCCATTTGGATGTTATCCCTGTCAAGGCCCGTGTCCTGATGTTCCTTTTGGCTGTCATTGGGAAGGAGTTAGGTTTTTCTTCAGTATCAGGAAGGACTTGCAGTCCTTGAAGAAAAGCATGTAATTGATTCTTACTCTGTTTTTGAGACCTAAATGCATTTTCAGCTTTTAGAATCCATTTTTAAAATCTTATTCTTTTTTTTTTTTTTTGAGATGGAGTTTTCACTCATGTTGCCCAGGCTGGAGTGCAATGGCGTAATCTTGGCTCACCACAACCTCCGCCTCCCAGGCTTAAATGATTCTCCTGCCTCAGCCTCCTGAGTAGCTGGGATTACAGGCATGGGCCACCACACCTGGCTAATTTTTTGTATTTTTAGTAGAGACGGGGTTACTCCATGTTGGTCAGGCTGGTCTCGAACTCCTAACCTCAGATGATCCACTCGCCTCAGCCTCTCAAAGTGCCGGGATTACAGGCATGAGCTACTATGCCCGGCCAATGATCTTATTATTTTTACTGTAAGTTTTAGATTGATAGATTTTGCTGAGTCTGGGGTATTTTTCAAAATATCTAATGAATATGAGCGCTAGCACATAGTAAGTCGTTTAATCCTTACCAACCTTAGGGAAGTAGATGCTGTTGTGATCTTGTTTTACATATAATAACAGCATATACTTGCAATTGTTTTGAATTTATCATTCAAATTTTAAAAGTGTCGTGATATGTGACACATTTTTTTTTTTTTTTTTTTTTTTTTTTTTGAGATGGAGTCACCCAGGCTGAAGTACAGTGGCACAATCTTGGCTCACTGCAATTTTTGCCTCCCAGGTTCATGCGATTCTCCTGCCTCAGCCTCGAGTAGCTGGGATTACAGGTGCCCGCCATCACACCCAGCTAATTTTTTGTTTTTTCAGTAGAAGTAGGGTTTCACCATGTTGACCAGGCTGGTCACCAGCTCCTTACCTCAGGTGATCCACCTGCCTCTGCCTACCAAAGTGCTGGGATTATACACACGAGCCACCGTGCCTGGCTTATGGCACATTTTTAAAAAATGGAAGTACAGTTTGAGTTCACAGTGGCTTCATGCTTGTAATCCCAACACTTTGGGAGGCTACAGTGGCTTGAAGACATGAGTTCAGAACAGCCTGAGTAATATAGCAAGACAATTTCTCTGTAGTATTAAAATCAGCTGGGCAAGGTGGTGTGCACCTGTAGTTCCAGCTACTTGGGAGGCTGGGGCAGGAGAATCACTTGAGCTTTGGAGCACTGCAGCCTGGGCGATAGAGCGAGACTGTCTCTCAAAGAGAAGAAGGAAAGAAATGGATGGATTTGAGAATTTTTGGTGATTAGATTCTCTTAGGCGGTCTGACAGACTTAATTTAGAAATTTGACAGGATCTACTGTACTGCATTTGTTAAGGCTCTTTAGGGAAAATCATATATATGCAGTTTAGATTCTACACGTTTCAAATATATTTTTGCATAGTGCTAATTTCTGCTCCAATGAATTCATTATTCCTTCAATTTCTCATTATCTTGTAGTTGTGTTTGAGTGCTTGCTAGGAATTGATAATTGAATCCTCAAAGTACTTCATAATTTGTGGGACAAAACATAAGTACTTAAATGAAAGAAATGTTTCCTATCGAATTCATTTATGCTAGTGTCATTTTAGAGATATGTAGGGTATGTATAGATAAGTAAACGTATAAGATTATGTAACATGGAAAAGTACCTTAAGTTGAGAAAGGAAGTAAACAAAAAAGTATTAAACCCAGGTATGGTGGCCCGGGCCTGTAATCTCTGCATTTTGAGACGCTGAGGCAGGAGGATCGCTTGAGCCCAGGAGTTTGAGACCAGCCTAGGCAACACACGGAGACTCTGCCTCTACCAAAAAAAAAATAGGCTGGGCTTGGTGGTGTGCGCCTATAGTCCCAGCTACTCAAGGGGCTGAGGTGGGAGGATCACTTGAGGAGCTTGTGAGCCTTTATATGCCACTGCATTCTAGCCTGGGAGACAGAGTGAGACCTTGTCTCCAAAAAAAAAAAAAGTGTTAAGGGGAAAAGACAGCAGAGAGCAGAGTAGTAGAGTGGCAGCCAAGGAGGTGGAAGCTCTGGCTTCTTGGCTTCTTTCCCTGCTCCTAGATTAGCCTGACACTTCTTTTGTCCAACATAGGTCAGTGATTACTTAGCCACAGTCACACATGTGGACCTGACTTCGAGGGTGCTTCCATAGGTTAGTGCTGGCTTCTATAGTTTGTGTTGTGGTTGTTGTTGACATGGGGTCTCCTCTTTGGATTTGGAGATGGTTATTGATAAGGACTTTGTTTTTGGCAGAGTTTTGGCATCTTCACACAGTGGCTGGCATCTGGTAAAGTGTCTGTGAATCTCTAGTAAATTATAATGTCTGTAAACTTGGGTTTGGTCAGCTGTAAAAGGAGGTGAATACCAGCTTTACTAACATTCCAGGTTTATTGTAAAGATTCAGTCAGATAGTGTGTTTGAAAATTCTTTGAAACTGGTGTTTTATTTACATCATTAAAGGGAGATACTAGTAATGAGCTATAGTCCTAAAACCAAAGTTAGTGTTTCCTTGTCATTATTTTTATATCTTGTCAAAATAGTATAACTTTTTCATAGCATTCACATTTATCTGAGTGAGAAATTGCCTAAAACAGAGTTGTCACTGTGCTTGGTAGGTTGGAAGGAAGAAGAAGCTTAAAAGTGACAAAGATGCTGCCTTCAATGGAAACTGGTAATGAGTGATATCTGAATAATCTAGAAAATCCTGCATCCCTTCCCCTCAGCCTGTTGAAAGTATCCCCCTGCCTTTATTCATATTTCACACCTGGCCTTATTCTCCAATATCCTCAGTGCATTCTTATCAACCATTGTGATAGGCGTTGGTCCGGGAAAGTTCTGGCAGAATGCTATGATTTCTTTCCCTAGGGCAAGTTTGCTGAATTTGTGTTATAGATTCCCAAAACGAAAATAAGGCATAGCTGTGTTCTTGCTCCTTAACTTTTCTGGCTGTTTTGCCCTCTTGACTTAGGAGTCTGCTTCAGATTAAGATAAAGAGTGGAAGTACATGGAACCCCACTCTTCTTAGACCCCTTCTTAGACCGCTTACCCCCAGCCATGAACACATACAGAAGAATTCATACATGTGGCTCCTGAAAACCTGTCAGGATGTTCATGGATGAAAGTGAGATCATTAGAGGTACAACCTTGATATTTAAAAAAGAATTAATTCCCAAACCTTTGTGCTTTGCCTGTTACCGTTACAAATTCTTGGACACACCTCACAGCTGCTTTTGGCACACCAGTGCTGTACAGTGTCTTGGAGCTATTGCTGCTGAACTGCTTTAAAAACATGGACGGTGGTATTTTGTTCTTTGTTTTAGTGGTCTGCAGTAGGTTAGAGAGGAAATTCCTGCACAATAGGCTACCTTTATCCCACTCCTATTATTTTATTCTGGTTAATAGGTCTATTCCACAGCTTTAACTTCAGTATTTTTCTTGATTTCTTATGTTCTATAATGCCGGACTTCCAGTCTAGATGGAATAAGGGGGAAAAACACAGTTTGTGGGTATACAGGAAGAGATTTCTCTCACAAAGCTTTCTCTTTAACTGTCTTTAATTTCTAAAATCTGTGATATTCTTTTTTTTTTTTTTTTATTTGAGATGAGTCTCCCTCTGTCCCTCAGGATGGAGTGCAGTGGCCCAATCTCGGCTCACTGTAACCTCTGTCTCCTGGGTTCAAGCGATTCTCCTGCTTCAGCCCCCCAGGTAGCTGGGAGTACAGGTGCCCAACACCTCGCCCTGCTAATTTTTGTTTTTGTAGTAGAGATGGGTTTCACCAAATTAGTCATGCTGGTCTTGAGCTCCTGACCTCAGGTGACCCACCCATCTCGGCCTCCCAAAGTGCTAGGATTACATGTGTGAGCCACCGTCCTCCGCCATAATTCTTAATTTCCAAAATGACAGCCTGGCATTGCCATTATGTTAATAAACATTTGTTGTACTTCTTAAATATTTTGTGGTATATAAAAGTTCTCCTGTTTGGCCAGGCGCGGTGGCTCACACCTGTAATCCCAGAACTTTGGGAGGTCGAGGTGGGTGGGTCACCTGAGGTTAGGAGTTTGAGACCAGCCTGATCAACATGGTGAAACCCCGTCTCTACTAAATACAAAAAATTAGCCAGGCGTGGTGGCGTACGCTTATAATCCCTGCTACTTGGGAGGCTGAGGCAGGAGAATTGCTGGAACCAAGGAGGCGGAGGTTGCAGTGAGCCGAGATTGCACCATTGCACTCCAGCCTGGGCGACAAGAGCAAAACTCAAGTCTCAAAAAAAAAAAAAAAAAAAGTCAGATTTAGCTCTTTTCCACAGATCATAAGGCTTTGCACAATGTTGTATTGAAAAGGTAATACATATACACATGGCAGAGTAATGAAAGAGTTCAAAGGAAATGTAGGGTAGAATGAGTCTCCCTCCTACCTTTTTCCAGAGGTGACCTCTGGTGACTGTTTCCTGTGTTTCTTCCAGAAGTAATCGGTCAGTTCTCTTTATTTATTTTATTTTTATTCTTTTGAGATGGAGTTTGACTCTGTTGCCCAGGCTGGAGTGCAGTTTTGCAATCTCGGCTTACTGCAACCTCTGCCTCCTGGGTTCAAGTGATTCTCCTGCCTCAGCCTCCCAAGTAGCTTCGATTACAGGCATGCGCCACCATGCCTGACTAATTTTTTTTTTTTTTTTTTTTTTTTGGTATTTAGTAGAGACGAGGTTTCATCATTTTGGTCAGGCTGGCCTGGAACTCCTGACCTCAAATGATCCATCCGCCTTGGCCTCCCAAAGTGCTGAGATTACAGGTTTAAGCCTCTATGCCAGGTCCAATCTTCCAGTTCTCAAACCATGGTTCACAGACCTCTCATGAGCCTTTCTGGAGGCCTATCTGGGAAGACTGTTTTTATAATAATACTAAAGATGCCATTTCTATTTTTACTGTGTTGACTCTTGTACTGATGGTCCAAAAGCAATAGTAGGGAAAACTGCTGGCTCTTTAACATAAATTGAGGCAGGGACTCCATGTGGCACTAATAGTCATTGTATTATTCACTACTTCTCCACTTGCAGTTTAAAAAAAGCAAAAAGGGCTGCTTTCACTTAAACATACCCTGGTGAAGCAGTAAAAATTAATTTTAAAAAATTTTGGCCTTTTTTAAAAGGCCAAAACGCTTTTGCTTTGAAGCACTTTTGCCACACGAAGAGGTACAGTGCCTGTTTTGAGAAACAGCAGTTGTGTAGTTTGAGTTGCAAAGCGAACTAGCTACTTTTATTGTGAAATGCCATTTTTGCTTGAAGAAATGGGTGGCAGACAAGCTGCGGTTATTGAGACTTGGGTATTTGGTGGACATTTTCTGGAAAATAGATGAAGGAAAATAACTGACAATTTATGACCAATGATAATATTTGTGCTTTCAAGCAAAATTCAGAATTTTGAAAAACCTTTATCTGCAACCATGGCTTGACAGTTTCCCAATAGTTAAGGACTTCTTTGATTGGTGGCAATGTTAATAAATGAGTATTCATTAATATAATGAAATGTGTCAACATTTGGAAGATCTGCATAATTCTGTGAACTAGTATTTTCCAGCTCACCATGGTGCATGGTAAAAGATTCATTGAAAAGATAGGCCAATGGACTTTAATGTAATGATATGAAAAGTTCACTGATACAGCTTTAGATTCTATATTACAGCTTTTCTATTTTTATTTATTTTTTTTTTTGAGACAGTGTTTCTGTCACCCAGGCTGGAGTGCAGTGGCGTGATCTTGGCTCACTGCAACCTCCACCTCCTGAGTTCAAGTGATTCTCCTGCCTCAACCTCCCGAGTAGCTGGGACTACAGGCACATGCCACCACGCCCTACTAATTTTTGTTTTTTTTTTTTAGTAGAGATGGGGTTTCACTGTGTTAGCTGGGATGGTCTCGATCTCCTGACCTCGCAATCCACCTGCCTCGGCCTCCCAAAGTGCTGGGATTACAGGTGTGAGTCACTGCGCCCGGCAACTATTTTTTTGAGACTACTCCATGCCTAGTTTTGGGGTGGTATCAAAGAAGAATGTCCACAGTGATCTGAAAAGGCTGCTGAAAACACCCTTCCCTTTTCCAACTGCGTATCTCTCTGTAAATGGATTTGATTCATAGACTTCAACCAAAAAACCATATAGTGCAACAGATTGGATGCTGAAGCAGATATGAGAATCCCTATGTCTTCTCTGAAGTCAGAGCTAAAGTGACTGGCAAAAATGTAAAGTAACGCCTCTTCTCAATAAATGTTTTTGTTTTCAGAAATGTATTACCTTTAGTAAAAATATATTTACCTTAACATCTAGTCAGTTTATTAAAAATTTCAAATGAGTTAAATATTTTTAAAATTTCATGTACTTTTTGTTTGTTTATTTGCTTGTTTGTTTTTAAAGATAGGGTCTTACTCTGTTGCCCAGGCAGGAGTTCAGTAATGAGAGAATAGCTCACTGCTGCCTTGTACTCCTGGGTTCAAACGAAGCCTCTTGAATAGCTACAACATAGTAGCTGAAAGACATGAATGTCATCATCTCTTTATATTTTTTGTAACATTTTAAAACTATTGTCTAGTTTAATATATCAGTTTATGTATATAAGGACAATCAGGCATTTCAGTTCATAAAACATGTTTGAAAATCTTTAACAATTATACTTACTGACTAGTTGCTTGTATGTAACACTAACAAAATGTATTATTCATGATTCAGGAATACCCTCTTCAGAGTTTTTTTTTTTTTTTTCCCATAGTAAATTATCCCAGTACAAGTGTCTTTTTATAAAATTTTGATTTATAAGTTTATTTAAAAATATCAGCACCTGACCAGGCACAGTGGTTCACACCTGTAATCCTAGCACTTTGGGAGGCTGAGGCGGGTAGATTGCCTGAGAGCAGGAGTTCGAGATTAGCCTAACCAACATAGTGAAACCCTGTCTCTACCAAAAACATAGAAAATTAGCTGGGCGTGTTGGCGGGCACCTGTTATCCCAGCTACTCAGGAGGCTGAGGCAGGAGAATCACCGGAACCTGGGAGGTGGAGGTTGCGGTGAGCCGAAATCGCGTCATTGCACTCCAGCCTGGGCAATGAATGAGACTCCGTCTCAAAAAAAAAAAAAAAAAAAAAATCAGCACCAGCTGGGCACAGTGGCTCACACCTGTAATCCCAGGACTTTGGGAGGCTGAGGAGGGCAGATCATTTGAGCTCAGGATTTTAGGATCAGCCTGGATAACTTGGTGAAACCCCATCTCTACTAAAAATACAAAAATTAGGGCCAGGTGTGGTGGCTCATGCCAGCAATCCTGCAAGGCCGATGCCCATGGATAACTTGAGACCAGAAGTTCCAGACCAGCCTGGGCAACATGGCAAAACTCTGTCTCTACTAAAAATACAAAAATTAGCTGGATGTGGTGGCAAGTACCTGTAATCCCAGCTGCTTGGGAGGCTGAGGCAGGGAGAACCCAAGGCTGCAGTGACCTGAAATTGCACCACTACACTCCATGAGACCCTGTCTAAAAAAAATAATAATAATAATAAAAATAAGAAAATCAGCACCAGAACAAATACTACACAAGCCCACTTGTATCAGGAACTTAGAACAGTCAAACTCATAGAAGTAGAGAGTAAAATGGTGGTTATTCGGGACTTGGATGGAGGGAGAATCTGGAAGGTGTTGATCCAAGGGGATATAGTTTCAGTTACACAAGGTGAATAACTCCTAGAGAGCTGCTGTACAGCATAGTGTATATAGTTAACAATACTGTATTGTACATTTAAAAATTTGTTAAGAGAGTAGATCTTTATGTTAAATGTTCTCATCACAAACAGAGAAAAAGAAGAAACTTTTAGAGTTGATGGTTATGTTTGTGGGATGGTTTCATGGGATATACTTATCTTTAAACTCATCAAGATTTATGCATTAAATATGCACAAGTTCTTACAGGTTAATCACATGTTAGTTTAAAAAAAGAAATATCAGTGATTTCAATTTTAATATCCTAAAACTTTAAACATGCTTCATTGCCAGCTATTCTGTACCTAATTCCTTTCTTTCACCGCTTAAGTTTAAACTTTACTTTCTCTTTGAGGCTCTGCCTTCTACTAAAGCTCCTTCCTCCCCTGCCCTCACATAATAAAGTGCCTGTGCTCTGTATCCTTTTAAAACTCATTGTATCACTTTTGTAGGATCATAGTTATTTGTTTCATGATTATTTGTTTGCTTGTCTTTTCTATACCATTTTAAAGGGAACATTTCAAGAGGAAGGTTTGATCTGTTCATCTATCTCCAGCACCTTGTACATTTTAGGCACTTTAATGAATGCTACTGAATAATAAAAGGGAAAAACCTCGCATGGTGTTTATTCTGTTTCAAATAAAGAATCCTCTGTAAATGGATTAATACTTAGCTATTTTTACAGCAGTTTTTCTAATTCAGTGAACCCATCAGCAGGATGGATCTGTGCCTCAGGGAGGCATTGAATCAGAATGTGGTCTTTGTTGCTTTAAGTGACCAGAAAGAAAAAACTTAGAGGAGACTGAGATGAGTGCACTGTTGCTTCTGTCCTCTTGTAGTAGTCCAGGCTAAGCTGAAGAGGTCTCACTGGTGTGGAACTCGACCTACATCTAATCTAGTAGTTTGTTAGGGGCCCATGAGGGCATAATCCACTGATGGCCTCATTGCTTGTACTGTGGGTCCACACTGCTCTCAAGCTGAGGCTGCGCTTCCTATAGCAGGAATACTAGGGCTCTTTCCCAGGAGTCCTGATGGGAACTTTGGCTCAAGGACTCCCCATTGGCCAGAACTTTCTTAGTGCTGCCTTTAGTCTAAGAGTTTTTCTGTCCGACCTGCTGCCTTTTCCTCTTACCCTGGCAAAAATCCACTGGTTGTCTCCCCATTTTCCCTCAAGGGCGTTTTCCCACGTAAATCTGTTTCCCATCGAATCACGTGATAGCATCTGCTTTTCAGAGGATGTGAACTGCCATAGGGGGTCACTGATTTAGATCCACCTTAGAAGGGCTGATTTATCTGGCGTCAGTTTAGATGTTTGTCTTCCTTATTAATAGTCTGCTCATCGAGGTTGTACCTGGCACATGGTTGTTGGTCAAGGTGTATTGAATGCTTCACTGTTCTCAGGATTCTGTTGCCTGTGTCTGACTCTGGTTTAGTTACCCATCATGAAGCTTCATGAGAGCAGGGGCCAAACCTGCCTTGTTCCTCTGAGTTTCAGGCACCAGAGCAGGCTTATGCATTGTCCATGTCTAACTCCTCTAGCTGGCTGACTCTCCCTCTGTGTGACTCAGCACCATCTGCTCTTCTTTAGGAGCACTTATTTTAAGGAATGCAATAAACAATTGCAATAAGTAATTATCCAAAGTATTAATACCGTTGATAATTCTGTGTCTTATGTTGGTCTTCCCTACTTGGAGCAGTCCAAAAGACCTTTAAGAGAGCGGCGTTGCTGTTCTGCTCTGCACTGGCCAGGCCTGTAAACTGCCTTGACCTCTCACACCTGGCACTTGATGACAGGGACTAAGAAACATGCTGTCTCAAGGACACCTGTCTATAGGGAGAGCATACCTGCCTTTTTTCCTAGGGCAGGACTTCAGCAAAGGTGTATAGGGGGTGTGTGTGTGTGTCAGGGTTGTGCAGTTCAAGACAGCCTCTCTCGGCCATTTAGTTCCCTTCTCCTCTTTGACCTTTAGTCTCACAAAGTGGATTGAATGTACATCCAGGACTTAGAAGTTGGAAAAGAGATTCAGAGATGGGGGCACTGGTCTGCTGGAGTGCAGAGTCTGTCTGATGATGTGTCCTCTTGGAAATGAGCATGAAGGAGTGGAGTCACCCCTGTGCCTGGTGTCCCCTTTCATGTAGTGTGTCCTCAGTGACCATTAGCCATGTGTAGCCGCTTCTCTCATCATCGGGGCAGGGCAAGGACCAGGATAAGTGTCTTTAGAAGGTTGAAAAAAAAAAAGTTCAAGAGCTGCAGTTTTGTTTTTCAAATCCCATATTTAATCTTTTAACGTATTATTAATGTATTATTTTGTCTGACGTGATACACATTTATTTACCATAAAAGTGAATTCAGGCCGGGTATGGTGGCTCACGTCTGTAATTTCAGCACTTTAGGAAGCCAAGGTGGGTGAATCACCTGAGGTCAGGAGTTTGAGACCAGCCTGGCCAACATGATGAAACCCCGTCTCTACTAAAAATACAAAAAAATTGGCTGGGTACGGTGGCTCAACCCTGTAATCCCAGTATTTTGGGAGGCTGAGATGGGCAGATCACCTGAGGTTGAGAGTTTGAGACCAGCCTGATCAACATGGAGAAGCCTCATCTTTACTAAAAATACAAAATTTGTCAGGTATGGTGGTGCATGCCTGTAATCCCAGCTACTCGGGAGGCTGAGGCAGGAGAATTGCTTGAACCCGGGAGGCGGAGGTTGCAGTGAGCCAAGATTGCGCCATTGCACTCCAGCCTGGGCAACAAGAGCAAAACTCAGTCTAAAAATAAAAGTTAGCCAGGCATGGTGGTGGGTACCTGTATTCCCAGATACTCAGGAGGCCAAGGCAGGAGAATAGCTTTAATCTGGGAGGCAGAGATCACAGCAAGCTGAGATTGCAGTGATCACGCCCGGCTAATTTTTATATTTTTAGTACAGATAGGGTTTTGCCATATTGGCCAGGCTGACCTCAAACTCCTGACCTTGTGATCCACCCACCTTGGCCTCCCAAATTGCTGGGATTATAGGCATAAGCCACTGTGCCCGGCCTTTACAGATTTTTTAAGAGCAGTTTTACGTTCACAGCAAAATTGAGAGAAAGGTGCAGAACTATCCCATATTCCTCCTACCCTTATACGTGTATAGCCTCCTCCACTATCAGCTTCCCAGTAAATCTTTTTTCTTTTTTCTTTTTAAATATAAAGACGAGGTTTCACCATGTTGGTCAGGCTGGTTTCGAACTCCCGACCTCAGGTGATCTGCCCGCCTTGGCCTCCAAAGTGCATGGCTGAGCCACTGCGCCCAGCCCCAGTAGGTCTTTTAAGACTAATTTTTGCTGTGCAGTGAGCTTGCTTCTGGGTAGGACTAACATAATCCTTGTGGTTCAGTCATTACACCATTAAATTAGCTGACATTTTCAATATTGCACTTGCCTGTTAAAAAGACTAGGAAATCATAAACTGCTTGGCAAGGAAAAAACTGTATAATCAGTGAAGACACATCACTTTAAAATAACTGTTACTTCTAATGTGTATTGGCAAATAATCACTTAGAGTAACGTACCCAAGGGTTTCCCTTCCCTTTTGACACAGGAAATATATGAACTCTGTTCTTTTTTTTTTTTTTTTTTTTTTTTTTTGTGACAGAGTCTCTCTGTTGCTGAGGCTGGAGTGCAATGGCGCGATCCCGGCTCACTGCGACCTCCGTCTCCCAGGTCCTGGTTCAAGCAATTCTACTGCCTCAGCCTCCCGAGTAGCTGGGATTACAGGCACGTGCCACCCGGGCAGCCTCTGTTCTTAAGATTTCCTATGTTCTTGAAGGCAGCAGCTAAAATTATAGCAGGGGGACAGTGATCATGTGGGGTTTTCCTTTTAGACTTTGTATTAATCAGTTGTAAGGAAAGAATAGAAATCCTGTGTTGTCTTCTTTGTACAGTGAACTGTTCATAATTTAAGAGTACCGTTTTGGAAATAACAGAAAAAGAACTTTTACACCCTTTCAGATTTCAGAACTTTTTCTGCAGTATCTTTAGTAAAGGAACTTTAAATTAAGTCTCTGAAGCAAAAGGACACAATTGTTGGTATGTTGAAGCCCTAACTTCAATATCTCCTTAAGGTGGATTATATTGGTGGATTATAATGGTGGATTCAATATCTCCTTAAGGTGGAATATAATGGTGGATTATATTTGAAGATAGCACCTTAAGGAGATATTTAAGGTCAAATGAGGTCAAGGGGGTGGGCCTTCATCCAGTTGGACTGGTATCTTTATAAGTATAGGAAGAGACACCAGCGATATGTGTGCATAGAAAGGTCATGTGAAGACAGTGAGAAGGCAGCTGTCTGCAAGCCAAGGAGAGAGGCTTCATCAGAAGTGAACCGTCCGGCACCTTGATCTTGAGCTTTCAGTCTCCAGAACTGTGAGAAAATAAATGTCTGTTGTTGAAGCCGCCCACTCTGGTATTCTGTTACAGCAGCCTGAACAGACTGGCACTCAGTGTGTCATCCTATTGTTTAACAACATTCAACAGACTGGGTGCCAAGAGGCTCACAGTCGAGTGGAGGCTGAAAGACATGTAAACAGTGGCAATATCATGAAATGTGTGCAGGGCCCAGTCAGTCCAAGGGAAGGGATCATCAGCACTGGGCGAGCAGGGCCAATAGTGGAAGTAGTTTCCTTGAGCTTTGTTTTGAAGGGGGTGTGAAGGGGGTGGAGGAGGAGGAGCAGGGATGGATGTGGAGACAAAGGAAGGTAAACCAAAGTTGAGTGGACCAAGGAATTTCAGGCAGTGTTCCACGGGTAGATGAGGAAAGGCAGGGGTGAACTTACAGCAGGGCTCACTCATCCTAGTAAGGAATTTGGACTCGATTTTCTGGGGTCTAGACAAACTGGCTGAAACAAACTCAGATGCCTCCCTATAGCTGGTTGGGTGTTGTGGATGTGTGAGCTGACCAAGAGTAAGGTAGGAGGGGGTGCTGGTACCTGTGGCCTCTAGAATGGCACTGTTTAGAACTTTCCGCAGTGATGGGAAGGCTCTGTGGTGTCCAGCATGGTAGCCACCATCCACATGTGGCTGTTGAACCACTTGAATGTGACTAGTGGGACTAAGGAACTGAAGGAACTGATTGTTCAATTTAATTTACTTTCATTTAATTAAAATGTAACCACATATGGCTAATGGACGACAGCAAAGTGTATGCTCTGCTTAAAGGCTTCCTATTAGCAAGAAATTCCATGAAAATATATTTTATTCCTACCACTGCTCTTGATAAAGGGGAGAAAATGAGCAAGTTGAAAATATGTGTATACATTCAAGAACTCAGTAAATCTTAAACCAGAAATAGCCAATTTTCTATTTTTAAGAAAAGGCTGTGGGGCAGGAGTTTGAGACTACCCTGGGCAACATAGTGAGACACTGTCTCCACAAATAAAAAAAATTTAGCAATGTGTGTTGGTTCGTGCCTGTTATCCCAGGTATTCGAGAGGCAGAGGTGGGAGGATTGCTTGAGATTGAGGCTGCAGTGAAATGTGATTATGCCACTGTACTTCAGCCTGGGTGCCACAGTGAGACCCTGTCTCAGGGGAAAAAAAAAAAAAGGAAGGCAATGGGGGTGGTTTTTCTTGGGTGCTTTATTTATTTTTATTTTATTTTATGTATTTTATTTATTTTTTTTAAGATGGGGTTTCACCATAATGGCCAGGCTGGTCTTGAACTCCTGACCTCAGGTGATCCACCCACCTCGGCCTCCCAAAGTGCTAGGATTACAGGCATAGCCACCGCACCCAGCCTATTTTTATTTTATTTTATTTTGGAAACAAGAGTCTGGCTCTGTCGCCCAGTCTGGAGTGCAGTGGTGCAGTCTCAGCTAACTGCAACCTCCACCTCCTGGGTTCAAGAAATTCTGCCTCAGCCTCCCGAGTAGCCGGGATCACAAGCGTGCGCCACTACACCCAGCTAAATTTTGTATCTTTAGTAGAGACAGGGTTTCACCATGTTAGCCAGGCTGGTTTCAAACTCCTGACCTCAAGTGATCTGCCCACTTCGGCTTTTCGGAGTGCTGGTATTACAGGCATAAGCCACCGAACCTGGCCAGGTGCTTTATTTTAAACAGGTCTTAAAAAATGATGGAGCCAGCAGTCCCTCTGCCCCTACCTTTTTTAAAAAAAGATACAATTAAAACATTCCTTCATAATCTCTTTTGTCTCTTTCTGTCTCCCTCTTTGATTTAGAAAGCTTGTTCTGCAGTATGTGAAAAGTAGATTCGAGGAGGCTGATATTGGGGGACAGAAAAGTTAGCTTAAAGAACCCACTGCGATAATCCAGAGCAAGAGATTTTGCTGGTCTGAATAGAGCTGAGCCAATAGGATGGAGAGGACAATCAGAAGTAGAGCCAGCAGGCCGGGCGTGATGACTCATGCCTGTAACCTCAGTACTTGGGGAGGCTGAGACGGGTGGATCACGAGGTCAAGAGATTGACCAACCTGGCCACCATGGTGAAACCTCATCTCTGCTAAAGATACAAAAAAAATTAGCTGGACGTGGTGGCACAGGGGCGCACGCCTGTAATCTCAGCTACTTAGGAATCTGAGGCAGGAGAATTGCTTGAACCCAGGAGGCAGAGGTTGCAGTGAGCTGAGGTCATACCATTGCACTCCATCCAGCCTGGTGACAGATTGAGACTGTCTCAAAAAACAAAACAAAAGTACATAAATTAACTGGGCGTGGTGGTGTGCACCTGAAGTCCCAGCTACTCAGGAGGCTGAGGCAGGAGAATCATTTGAACTCAGGAGGTGGAGGTTGCAGTGAACCGAGATCATGCCACTGCACTCCAGCCTGGTGACAGAGGGAGAGTCTGTCTCAAAAAAAAAAAGTAGAGCCAGCAGACTTTGTGTGAAGTACACAGTAAAGGAGGGCCTAGGGTGACTCTGGAGCTTCTGAAACACATTTCTGGGAGATGATGGTGCTGCTCACAACCATGTGGAACACTCAAGTAGTGTGATGCTGCTCTGGGAGATCTGAGTGGTGGTACCCAGAGTGCATTTGGATATATAAATCTAGTACTTTCTAGAAATGTCTAGACTAGAAATGTGGACGTCATTGGCACATAAGTAACAACTGGAGTGAACATGATTACCCCAAAAGGAGAAATGAATAATGCAAAGAGATCCTAGGAAAACACTCTGAGGAGCCCAAATCCATAAGGGAAAGGCAGAGAAGGGAGATACTACAGGGAAGACTGAAGAAGGTGTCCACAAGAAGGAGAAAGGACAAGTGTGTGGGCATCTGTGCAGCTGAGGCAGGAGAAGGTTTCAAGAAAAAGTGTGTTTGGAGGATTTTCTGGGTCAGTATTCATGACCAATCCTCAGGTAAAGAGGACTACTTCCCCGAATCTCACTCAGATGGTTGAAGAGGGTTTTTTTGTTTGTTTTTGTTTTTTCTTAAAGAGATGGGATCCCACTATATTGCTTAGATTGGTCTTGAACTCCTGGACATGGGGTTAAGTGATCATTTTGCCTCAGCTTCCCAAGTAGCTGGAACTATAGCTATATGCCACCACATCTAGCTAGGTTTTCAAAATTGAAAAGAAATTCATAGTCTAGATTCTGGGAAATCCAAACAGTGAGGATTAGCTGATTTGGGAAGACAGGAATGGAGCAGATCTGAAGCAGATGGGCATGCATCCTTTGAACTAACTTGTGTAGGAGGATAGGAGGGGGTAATGAGGAAAGGATATAGTTTTCATTGTTTTTCCAAAGTCTGCTAATGTATTCCCATAGAAGATACCACCCGTTGTTTGGGGAAGTAAGCAGTCAGAGAGCAGCCCTACCTCTGCCTCAGCCAGAGACACTTCTCTACTTCTCCTAAGAATTCAGTTGAACAGATGATGTGCAGCTGAAAGGATGGAAAAGCATTGAAGTGGATGATATCTAAGGTCTCCTTTCAGTTGCAAGGCTAGTCGTCTGTGAATGTTTAATAAGAATTATATAACCATGTGGCTTTAGCTTACCAATTGATGTTTAAAAGCATTCTTCCATTAAATACTTGCTATTTTAAAGGTTTGTTATCTATTTACATACAAACTTGTTAGCCAAGAGCTATATTTCCTTGTCTTTTTTTCTTTCTTTTTTTTTTTTTTTTTTTTTTTTTTTTGAGAAGAAGTCTTGCTCTTTTGCCAAGCTGGAGTGTAGTGGGGCTATCTCAGCTCACTGTGACCTCTGCTGCATGGGTTCAATCGATTTCCCTGCCTCAGTCTCCCAAGAAGCTGGGACAACAGGCCCACACAACCACGCCCAGCTAATTTTTTTTTTTTTTTTTTGTATTTTAGTAGAGTCGGGGTTTTCACCATGTTGGCCAGGATGGTCTCGGTCTCCTGACCTTGTGAACTGCCTGCAGCGGCCTCCCAAAGTGCTGGGATTACAGGTTTGAGCCACGGTGCTTGGCCAATCAAGAGCTATATTTTTACGGAAGAGTCTTATTATCTTTCACTGACATTGTTGTCTACCTGTATGTCCTGAATGCATGTTAAGGGTCTTACTTCAGTTAAAAGGGGTAATTTAAATAAGCTCATGAGTACTATAGTAGATATGGCAGACATGCATATTGAGCAAGTATTCTCTCGTCCTTGGAAACTGCAGTATAGCCAGCCACAGGCTTCAGTTTGAAAGTCACTTAAGAGTTAGAAACTTCTGAATGTGGATGACTGCTTCTTTAATTTTTTTTTTAATTGTGAAATATTTCAAAACACACCAACAATTTGTGTGAATCATCATATACACACCCATGTACCTACTGCCCAACTTTTAAAAAACTAATATTAGCTTCATATTTTTTGTTTTTTACAAAGAATCATTAGAGAATTGAAGTCCCATTTTCTCTCTAATTCATTTGCCGTCTTCATAACTTCTCTCCTGAATTTGGTGTTTTATCATTTAATTGCCTTTCCATATATCCACAAACAATTGATAGTGCTTTTGCATATTTTAAAACTATGTAAATCATCTTTATAAATCCTTCTGAAACTTGCTGTTTACCTCAATATTATATTTTTAAAATTATGATTATGTTAATACACGTAACGCTGGGTCAGTCTAACTGCTACGTGATACTCTTACATGATTACATCATGTTGTAGTAATTTTTTTCTCCCAAGTATATTTTTGAAACAAATAGAGGGTAAACAATTTACAGAGTTGGCATCAGCATCACTCCACAGTCCACTTGGAGAAGAGTGCCCAAGGAAGGCACTGAGCACTAGCCCAGAAGCACAGATATAGACCAGCATGGGGAAGTGCTCAGGAAAAGGAGGGAACTGAAGAGAGCCATCAGACAGGGCAGTAAGTGTAGGAGTTGAAGTGTGCTCAGTATTGGAGGAAGCAGATCCAGGGTGTTCCAGGCAGATTTGGGATGAATCTCACCAACAACATATTCTAGTCATAGCGTCACTCTTTTTTATTTTTTATTTTTTTTGGAAATGGAGTCTCACCCTGTTTCCCAGGCTGGAGCAGTGATCTCAGCTCACTGCAACCCCTCCACCTCCCAGGTGCAGTCTTGGCTTTCAGCTCATCACAACCTCCACCTCCTGGGTTCCAGTGATTCTCCTGCCTCAGCTTCCTGAGTAGCTGGGATTACAGGTGTGTGCCACCATGCCCGGTTAATTTTTGTATTTTCTGGTACAGATGGGGTTTCTCCATGTTGGCCATGATGGTCTCGAACTCCTGATCTCAAATAATCTGCCTGCCTCAGCCTTGCAAAGTGCTGGGATTACAGGCATGAGCCACTGGACCCAGCTCATAGCATCACTCTTAATCTGGAAGTTGATGTGCCCTTACTAGGCCATGGATATGTAAAAACGATCATTTAATTCCTCTGTGCATCTGTCTTCAAGTATTAAAGTGGTCAGGTCTGATCACTCCTCATTTTCTTGCCTCCTCCTGGTTCTCTGTGTGGGCACCTCCACTAGGACCTGTCTAATTGAGTAAATCTAGCAACATTGACTTAAGCTTACTCCTCCTGTGGTAAGTCAAGGAAGCACATGCCCTTTTTCCTAATAGAATAGCAGAACTAAAAATTTATATGTATGTATTTTTAGCTGGGCATGGTGGCTCACACCTGTAATCCCAACATTTTGGGAGACTGAGGCAGGTGGATCATCTGAGGTCAGGAATTTGAGACCAGCCTGGCCAACATGGTGAAACACCATCTCTACTAAAAATACAAAAGTTAGCCAGATGTGGTGGCTCACACATGTAATCCCAGCTGAGGCAGGAGAATTGCTTGAACCCGGGAGGGGGAGGTTGCAGTAAGCTGAGATCCCACTATTGCACTCCAACCTGGGTGACAAGGTGAGACTCTGTCTCAAAAAAAAAAAAAAAAAGATTTATATGTGTGTGTGTATATACATATATATGTATACATATGTATACACATATGTAAATGCAGATATATATACGTGTATATATATATATTTTTTCAGTCGGAGTCTTGCTCTGTCACCTAGGCTGGAGTGCAGTGGCGCAATCTCAGCTCACTACAACCTCCGCCTCCCAGGTTCAAGTGATTCTCCTGCCTCAGCCTTTCAAGTAGCTGGGACTACAGGCACCTGCTACTACCCCTGGCTAATTTTATTTTTAGTAGTGATGGGATTTCACCATGTTGGCCAGGCTGGTATCTTGGCCAGGCTGGTATGTCGGCCAGGCTGTTCTCGAACTCCTGATCTTGTGATCTGCCTGCCTTGGCCTCCCAAAATGCTGGCATTACAGGTGTGAGCCACTGTGCCCGGCGTGTGTGTGTGTGTGTGTGTGTGTGTGTATTTTTTTGAGATAAGAGTCTCACTCTATCACCCAGACCTGGAGTGCAGTGGTGTGATCTCAGCTCACTGCAACCCCTCCACCTCCCAGGTTCAAGCGATTCTCCTGCCTCAGCCTCCTGAGTAGCTGGGATTATAGATGTGTGCCACCATGCCCAGCTAATTTTTTTATTTTTAGTAGAGATGGAGTTTCAACATTTTCGTCAGGCTGATCTCAAACTCCTGACCTTGTGATCCACCCACCTTAGCCTCCCAAAGTGCTGGGATTACAGGCGTGAGCCACTGCACCTGGCCATAGGTATATATTTTTAATGGTTGTTCATTGTAGTGTGCTCGGTGGTGGCCCCAGAGATATCAGGTTCTAATCCTGGAACGTGAATGCATGTTACCTTATTTGGAAAAAGAATCTTTGCAGATGTGATTAAGGATCCTGAGATGAATTTTTCTGAATTTTCTAGGTAGACCATAAATGCTACACAGGTGACTTTAGAAGTGAGAAAGCATAGGGAGCTGAAACACATAAAAAAGAGGGAGCACCCGTGTGAGTACCAAGGCAGATATTAGAGTGATGCGGCTGCAAGTCAAGGAATGTTGGCAGTCACCAAAAGCTGGAAGAGTCAAGGCACACGTCTTTTCTCAGAGCCTTCAGAGGGAGTGTAGCCCTGCTCTCACCTTGATTTTGGCTCAGTAAAATTTAATTTGGACTTCTGGCCTCCAGAACTATGAAAGAATAAGTTTCTTTTGCAAGCCACCAAATTTGTGGTGTAATTGGTTACAGCCATAGGAAACTAATCTGTCCACTTCAAGGTCAATGTCATTCTTAGAGGAGAAAGTATTTTGTTATTTTAAAAATTACCTCTTAGATTGTGAATTATATTGGTTAGATTGTAAATTATGTTGGTGGTATGAGGTATTTTTGTCTTTTCCTTTATGATTGTTGCTTTCCTGTTAAAGAGATATTTCTGTATGTCATGGTCATGAAGGTATTCTTCTATATTATATTTTAGAACTTCTGTTGTTTTTTTTTTTGGAGATGGATTCTCATTCTGTCTCCCAGGCTTGGAGTGCAGTGGCATGATCTTGGCTCACTACAACCTCCGTCTCCCAGGTTCAAGCAATTCTCCTACCTCAGCCTCCTGAGTAGCTGGGATTACAGGTGTGCACCACCATAGCTAATTTTTTTTGCTTTTTTGAGACAGTGTTTTGCTCTTGTTGCCCAGGCTGAAATGCAATGATGCAATCTTGGCTCACTGCAACCTCCACCTCCTGGGTCAAGTGATTCTTCTGCCTCAGCCTCCAGAGTAGCTGGGATTACAGGTATGCACCACCACACTCAGCTAATTTTGTATTTTCAGTAGAGATGGGGTTTTACCATATTTTGGTGAAACCAACGTGTTGGTCAGGCTGATCTCGAACTCCTGACCTCAGGTGATTAACCCAACTCACCTCGGCCTCCCAAAGTGCTGGGATTATAGGCATGAGCTACCATGCCCAGCCCATACCCAGCTAATTTTTTTTTTTTTTAAGTAGAGATGGGGTTTCGCCATGTTGGCCAGGCTGGTCATTAACTCCTGACCTCAGGTGATCCACCGGCCTTGGCCTCCCACAGTGTTGGGATTATAGTTGTGAGCCACCACGCCCAGCCATCTTTCACATTTAGATACATAATTCACCTGGAATTTAATTTTATGCTTGGTGTAAAGGAAGAGTGATTTCATTTCTGCTGCAGTTGACCATTTGGAAGAGGCTATCTTTCCCCTACTACTTTGGACTGATTTCTGCTGTGTTGCTCTACTTGTTTATCTTAGCACCTACTCCATTCTTTCTCCATGTTTGGTAGAGTAAGTCTGCCCTCTGCCCTCTTAATTTTATTCTGTTTTTCAAGCTTCATTTAGCTAATCTTGGCCCTTTGCATTTCCCTATATGCTTTGGAATCAGCTTTCAATTTCCTTGCAAAAACATTCAAGAAGTACTCAGGCTGACTCTTACGTTCCACCTGGAGAGAAATTACGCTTTCTGGTATTGTTTTCAGATTCACGAACATGGTATATCCTTTTATTTCTTTAGGTCTTTTTTACTTATCTTGGTAATATTTTTATAATGTTTTTAGTTTCTGGGTAGTAGCCTTGCACACCTTTCATTAAATTTATTACTGGATTTGAGATATATTATTTTTCAGTTCTAGAATTTATGTTATTGTTTATTTATTTTTGTTTTTTTGAGACAAAGTCTCACTTTGTTGCCCAAGCTGGAGTGCAGTGGCGTAATCTCAGCTCACTGCAACCTCTACCTCTTGGCTTCAAGCAGTTCTCCTGCCTCAGCTTCCCGAATAGCGGGGACTACAGGCATGTACCACCATGCCCAACTAATTTTTGTATTTTTAGTAATGATGGGGTTTCACTATATGTTGGCCAGGCTGGTCTTGAACTCCTGACCTTGTGATCTGCCTGCCTTAGTCTCCCAAAGTACTGGGGTTATAGGCATGAGCATGCCCAGCCTATGTTTTTTTTTTTTTTTTTTTTAATTCACAGTCCTGCTTTTTAATTCCTTAAACATATTGATAATGGTTATTTTAAAGTTCCATTTTGTATAGCTTTCTATTATTGTTTCTCATGGTGTTTAGTCATAGCTTCTTGCTGCCATGTGTGCCTAGTTATTTCTGATCAAATGCCAGACATTGTCTATTTAGTGGTAATTTGTGACCACAAAGGGTTTACTTTTGCATCTGATAGATAGATAGGCTGGGAGTACATGCAATCCAAGATGACTTTAATGTACATATAAAGTGATTTGAAACTGGCTCCAGTCCTTGTGAGGGCTGCTCTATTTTTACTTCATACTCAAGGTGTGGTCCTTCTAAGTCCCAGCAAACAACCTAGGGTGCTTTCCAAGGCACTTCCTCCTTGATGAACTCCTGGCTCTCAAGTCTGTCAAAGTTCTGCCCAGTTCAACTACTTGGTGATTACTTTTTGACTTGACTTGGCCCTCAGTTCTTTACTTCTGTAATGTCTTCAGATTTAAAGAAAAATTTTAATGTGATCTTTTTAGTTGTTCCCATTGGAAAAGTTAGTCTTACATCTATAATTTTGCCATTGTCATAAACGGAATTCCTATGTGTGTGTATGTATTCAGTTTAATGAAAATATTTCCCATATTTTATTAAAAGCTTTGAGATAAAAGAAAATATTTACTAAACATTTAAAAAGTCTTTTAAATTATAAATGAATGAGACAATGGCATTCAAACACTACTGTGGAAGCATATCTACACTCTTCAGTGTTAAGCATAGTGATTTGTTTAGTATTATCGTTATTTTTAAGGTCTCATTCTGCAATTCGGGCTGGAGTGCAGTGGTGCCATCATAGCTTACTGCAGCCTTGAACTCCTGGGCTCAAGCAGTCTTCCCACCTTGGCTTCCCTAGTAGCTCGGGCTATAGGCATGTGCCACCATAGCCAGCTAATTATTATTTTTTTCTTTTTTTGTAGACAGGGTCTCTTTATCTTGTCCAAGGTGGTCTCTAACTATTGGGCTCAAGCAATCCTTCCACCTTGGCCTCCCAAAATGCTGGGATTACAGATATGAGCCACCACACTTGGCTGCATAAATAATTTAAATTGCAGTCAGATATGCTCTACTTTTTTGTATTAGATATGATTGAGACTCTTGTGTTTGGAAATTTTAAGACTTGAAAAGTGAAATCTCCACCTGTTTATATTAAGTATAAGAACCACTGTTATCAGTGAATGGTGCCACCATGCAAACATTGATCTTCACAGATTTTCTTCACCTTTTCTTCTGTGTCACAGGCTTGTAGACTGCCTATTTTTTTTTTTTTTTTGTGGCATCTGTCTTCAAGTTTAAGACATAACTGAGACAGGTTCATTGTGGAGTTACCCAGCTGCTAACTGCCTGAAGTACTTCTTTGTCAGATACTCCTTTCAGACTCTGGGAAGTTGATGTGCTTGAGCCCAGGAGTTCAAGGCTGCAGTAAGCTTTGCTACTGCACTCCAGCCTGGATGACAGAGTGAGACCTGACTCTAAAAAGAGAAAAAGAACAATACCATCATCCCAAAACACTCCTTATACTATCCCTTTGCAGTCTCCCCGTCCCCCAGCCGGCCTGTTCCCTATCATTATGGGTTTATCTTTTCAGAAATGTCATATAAATGGAATCATACAGTAGGTAACTTTCAAGAATGGGTTCTTTCCCTCAACGTAATGTGTTTTGAAATTCATTCACATTTTTGCAAGTATCAGTAGCCTGTTCCTCTTTATTGCTGAGTAGTTTTCCATCGTATGGTTATATCTGTTTATCCATTCACTTGACATCTGGGTTGTTTCTAGTTTTTGGTAATTAAGAATAAAGCTGCTATAAACAATTGTGTACAGGTTTTGCTGTGAACACAAGTTTTTACTTCTGTAGGGTGGGTCATCTGGTGAGTGTTTGCTTAACTGTATTAAAAACTTCCACATTGTTTTCCAGAGTGGCTGTACCATTTTGCATGCCCACCAGCAATGTATATGAGTTTCTGTGAGGGCTGGGCACAGTGGTTTACACCTGCAATCCCAGCACTTTGGGAGACCCTGGTGGGTGAATCACAAGGTCAGGAGTTTGAGACCAGCCTGGCTAACATGGTGAAACCCCGTCTCTACTAAGAATACAAAAATTAGCTGGGCATGGTGGCGTGTACCTATAGTCCCAGCTACTCGGGAGGCGGAGGCAGGAGAATCGCTTGAACCCGGGAGGCAGAGGTTCCAGTGAGCCGAGATCGTGCCATTGCACTTCAGCCTGGGCAACGAGTGAAACTCTGTCTCAAAAAAAAAAAAAAAAAAAAAAAAGTCAGTGTAACCAAAATCTGGTTCTTTGAAAAGATAGTAAATTTGATAAAACTCTATCAAGATTGACAGTGAAAAAATACAAATTACCAAAGACACAAATTACAGAAGTCAGGAATGAAAGAGGCACTATTACTATAGACGGCAGAGGAGGCTGAGGCAGGAGAATCACTTGAACCTGGAAGGCAGAGGTTGCAGTGAGCCAATTATGCCACTGCACTCCAACCTAGGCAATAAGAATGAAACTGTGTCTCAAAAAAAAAAATCTAGTCCATATAATTATATACTGTACATAATACTTGGTAATGATAATAAATGAATGTAACTGGTTTATGTATTTACTATACATTTTGTTATTTTAGAGTATATTCCTTATATATAAAAGAAGTTAGCCGTCAAATAGCCTCAGGCAGACCCTTCAGGAACTATTTGAGAAGGCTTTGTAATCATAGGAAGTGTCAGCTTCCATGCATGGTATTACATACTCTGAAGACCTTCCAGCAGGTTAAGATGTGGAGGTGGAACACAGTGTTATTGGTGATCCCTGTGTGAGCCTAGGCTAATGTATGTAAGTGTGTTAGTTTTTAACTGAAAAGTTTTAAAAGTAAGAAAGCCCCCCCCAAAAAAAAAAACATAAAACTTAAAAAATATAGAAAAGCTTATAAGCTGGGCATGATGGCTCATGCCTATAATCCCAACACTTTGGGAAGCCAAGGTGGGAAGATTGCTTGAGACTGTGAGTTGGAGACTAGCCTAGATAATGTGACAAGACCCAGTCTCCACAAAAAATTAAAAAATTAACTGAGTGTGCTAGAGCAGTGCCTGTAGTGCTAGCTACTAAGGAGACTAATGTGGGAGGATTGCTTAAGCCCAGTAGTTCCAGGCTGTGGTGAGCTATGATTGTAACACTGTACTCCAACCTGTTTGTTCAGAGACAGAGCAAGACCCTGTCTCTTAAAAAAAAGAAAGAAAAGAAGAATAAGGATATAAACAAAGAAAATATTTTTGTACAGCTGTGCAATGTGTTGGTGTCTTAAGCTTTTATAAAAGTTAAAAAGTTTTTAAAGAGCTGCAGTAAGCTAAGGTTAATTTATTATTGAGGAAAGAAAATGTTTTTCTATAAATGTAGTGTAGCCTAAGTGTAAAGAGTTTATTGTCTACAATCATGTACAGTAATATCCTAGGCCTTCATATTCACTCACCCCTCGCTGACTCACACAGAGCAACTTCCATTCCTGTAAGCCTAGTTCATGGTAAATGCTCTATACGGATGTACTATTTTTCATCTTTTACACCATATTTTTACTGTACCTTTTCCATGTTTAGATATTTTAAACACACAAATACCATTGTGTCACAACTGCCTACAGTATATAGTACAGTAACATGCTGTACAGGTTTGTAGGCTAGGAGCAATAGGCTATACTACACAGCTTAGATGTGTAGTAGGTTATACCTTCGAGGTTTGTGTATGTATACTCAAATGATGTTTGTACAACAATGAAATTGCCTAACAATGCATTTCTCAGAATGTACCCCTATCGTTAAGTGACACATGACTTTTCTTTTTTTTTTTGAGACAGAATCTCGCTCTGTTGCTCAGGCTAGAGTGTAGTGGCATGATCTCAGCCCACTGCAACCTCCATCTCCCAGGTTCAAGTGATTCTCCAGCCTCAGCCTCCCAAGTAGCTGGGAATACGGTGGGGGGGGGGGTGCCACCACGCCCAGCTAATTTTTCTATTTTTAGTATAAATGGGGTTTTACCATGTTGGCCAGGCTGGTATTGAACTCCTGACCTCAGGTAATCCACCCACCTTGGCCTCTCAAAGTTCTGGGATTACAGGCATGAGCCACCAAGCCTGGCCCACATGACTATTTTCAACATCTTAGATGAAATGGACCAATTTCTTGAAAGCCACAAAACCCCAAAACTCATCAATAGTAAAGCAAAAACCTGAATAGTCCTATAACTACTAAATAAATTCATAGTTTAAAAACCTGGAAAATAAACCTGCAGCACCATATTGTTTCATTGGCAAATTTAATGAGACATCTAAAAAAGAAAATACGAATTCTGCGCAATCTCTTCCATGTGTTTTAAAACTTCTTACTTCGAAATAATTTTAGACTCAAAGTTGCAAAAATAGTACATGGAATTCATCTGGTTACCCCCAGGAACATCTTATGTAGCCATTACACATCGTTAGAACCATCCTCCATACATTCTTAATGACAAAGGATTATGTGTCTAAAAATTTTAAAGAATAAAAGTATATGAAGTAAAAAATGAAATCTGTCTCACACCCTAACCCAAAGGCAAACAAACCACTCCATGGGAAAACACTATTAATAATTTGTTGTACATCCCTCCCAGACATTTTCTGTGTATATACAAATATACACAACTACTAAGGAAATATATTTGTTTAATTTTATTTACTTTGATCAGATTGGAATCATTCTGTATATATATTGTTTTTCAATTTGCTCTTTTTACCCAGTAGGATACCCTGAATCCATGTAAGTGATATTTAACCCCAGTTACCCCAAATAAGAGGATTTTAAGATTGACAGAATTCTGTAAAGACGTTTGGCAGCGTATTTATTTCTTTTTGTTGGCAAATAGATTGTTTTGCCTTATTTGCCATCACATATAGTGTGCACTAATCCTTGTTCCTGTGACCTGAAGGGGTAGTTGAGTGCTTTTGAGAATGGGTTTTTTAGAAATTGTGTTGCTGAGTGAAGGACTTGGTGATATTACTTGGGATTTGGCATCTGTGACCCTAAGTGAAATTCTTCTGCAGCAGTGGAATTCAGCCAGAGCCATATATTATACCTCTGTGATGTAGATTAATCGCCTCTCATACCCCACATGCACATTTGAAAATTACTGCCTTCTAAACCTTAAAAAGTTGTGTACAAGTTGATATTTAATAAGTGAAATTGTACAGTTATATCCTGAACCTGATGAGGACTGTCACTGCAGCAATGAGTGTGTTGGTGTGAGCAGTGGCTGGCTCCGGACCTGGGAGTGTCCAGTGAAGGTGTGAGGGGGTGAACAAGGATGACGTTTCCAAGGGGCACCTGGGTCAGAGCAGTGGATCAGATGTGCTCATTGCCTTGAGGATGGGGTGGTTTTAAAAATGGAAGACTTAGGGAAGAAAACAGAGATTCATAATATGCCATTCAGGTCAATTAAATACACAGACACAAAACAGCATGCATTCTATAGAATATATTCTGAAAAACACTATAAAAAACTGTCTAAAAAACACTATAGAAAGACACGATAAGAAAATATGTCTAAAAGACACTAAATGCAAAGAAAACGTTGCCTGAAGGGATGGAACACAGTGGGGACAGAGGGAATAAATAAATGGAAGGAGAGACAGACAGGCTTGGGAGGAACCGAGTAAGCTCTCAGAGCGGAGGCTCTGTGCGGAGGGCAGGGCTTTGGCGCAGTGCAGGGTGGAGTAGGTTGTGGTAGGCTGGTCTGGACGAGAGGCAGCTGCCTGGCCCTCAGGCCCTGGCCTCCTTGGCCTCAGGCTCTTCTTCTGTAGGATGGCATGTTAATGCCTACCAAGAGGCTTCCGTTGAGGCTTAACTTAGATGTCAGATATTCAACGGCATCAGTATGTTCACACAACAAACCCTACAATAAAAAATTAATCTAAAGTAAATATTCAGTTACGTATTCAATAAACGACTTCAGTCTGTGTCTTTTGATTCACCAGCAGCCTTACTGCTTTGTTTGTTTGGAGAGGAGGGAGGTCTTACAAAACACCAAAAACTCGACTATGTTCACCCAGAGGACAAGCTAGTCAGGAGAATTGTAATATATAATTCTGGTCTAAATAAAGTCTTCAAAACATCACAGATCCACTGTTAGAACTTCAGGTGTGTGTAGGAAACCAAATAGTGTGCTTAGGTTGAGAAGTATTTCCATGATGGTGCATTTCCTACCTCATTCCTAGGTGGTTTAATTTGTTTTCAGACTATTTTTCCTTACGATAATTTATTGGAACAGCGGTCCTTTTTCCTCCTTTCGCAAGGACACCCCTTGGCCTAGGAGGGCTTGTGTCCCATGGGTCCCTTATTCCATTACTTGGGAAACTTGAACCTGTACAGGAATTACTGGAGGATCTTGATAAAGTACAGATTTGGATTCTGTCAGTTTGGGGTATGGGTCAGAGTTTGCATTTTTGGCAAGCTCCCAGGGATGCTGATCACAATTTATTTTTATTTTTATTTTTTTACATTTCTTTTTTTCTTTTATATATATATATATATATATATATATATATATTTTTCTTTTTTAAAGTAAAAATTTAAAAAATACAAACTCTTGTGTCAAGGGCTGACTTTCAATAGATCGCAGTGAGGGAGCTGCTCTGCTAAGTACGAAACCCCGACCCAGAAGCAGGCCATCTACCAGTGGTTTAGCGCCAGGTTCCCCCCGAACGTGCGTTGCGTCATGGGCAAGGAGACGGTTGCCTTTCTGGCCGCAGCCCGTTTCCCAGGACGAGGGGCACTCTGCACCGGACCCCAGTCCCGGCGCACAGCGGGACACACCCCGAGCAGGGTGGAGCGGCCCGCGGGCGGGGATGGCGGGGGATCGGCTATCAGAGGGAGGCCATCCGAGTTTAACTGAGGCCCCACGGTGCTGCTGTATCGTTCTGCCTGGGCAGGATTCTGATTTAGAGGTGTTCAGTTGTAATCCCACAGATGGTAGCTTCGCCCCATTGGCTCCTCAGCCAAGCACTTACACCAAATGTCTGAACCTGCGGTTCCTGTGTACTCAGCGGGATTACCATGGCAACAACACATCAGCTGATCACAATTTTAAAAATTTGAAGTATTATTTACACACAGTAAAATTCACCCTTACTCTTCTATAGTGGTACAAATTTCTTTTTGAGACGGAGTTTTGCTCTTGTTGCCCAGGCTGGAGTGCAGTGGCACGATCTCAGCTCACTGCAACCTTTGCCTCCTGGGTTCAAGCGATTGTCCTGTCTCAGCCTCCCGAGTAGCTAGGATTACAGGCATGTGCTACCACGCCTCGCTAATTTTGTATTTTTAGTAGAGACAGGTTTCTGCATGTTGATCAGGCTGGTGTCGAACTCCTGACCTCAGGTGATCCACCCGCCTGGGCCTCCCAAAGTGCTGGGATTACAGGCGTGAGCTACCGCACCCATCTAGTGGTACAGATTTTTGACAAATGCATATATTCATGTAACCACCACTACACTCCAGGCGTAGAACAGTTTAACCACCCTCAAAATTCCCTTTTTCTTTCCTCACTCCCATCTCCTGGCAACCACTACCTGCCTCTGACTCTATGGTTGTATCTTTTCCGGAGTGTAATAAAAATTGAATATTCAACATACAACCTTTTGAGTCTGGCTTCTTTCACTCAGCAGCATTCATGTGAGATCTATCCAAATTGCTGCGTGTATCAGTAATTTCTTCCTTTCTTATTGCTGAGTGGTATTCCATTTTATGGATCCATGATAGTTTATTTGTCCAATCACTCCATGGAAGGACATTAGTGTTTCCAGTTTTTCAATTATGAATTAACTTTAAATTAAAAAATTTTGGAATTGGAGAAGAAATGTAATTCTTTTTTCCATTGTTGTTTTAGGTGACATCACTCAAAAAGGATATGAAAAGAAAAGGGCAAAGCTGCTTGCACGTTATGTACCACTTATTCAAGGTAAGGTCAATACACTCAGGTGTTTCATAGCAATTATATTTTTTCATAAAATGTGATTTTAAAATTGTTTTTAGAGTTTAACATTCGTTAGCAATGTTAAACCAAGTTTAAACATTAGTATATGTTGATTATTATTGAGATGGGGTCTTGCTTTGTTGCCCAGGCTTGTCTTGGAAAATATGCATCTAGTATTAATACAATCCAAAGGCATAGATTATAATTTAAAGCTCTGGCCTGGTACAGATCTCAGACCTCATTCCCAAAGAGGATTTATTTTATTTTTATGATTATGAACAGCCTGGCTCATTTCCTGACTGGGGCTAGAGCATCTATTATAAAGACGTCAGTTCTTCCCACATTAGATTGATTTGTGGATTCAGTGCATTCATCATTTCAATAGTTTTTTTTTTCTTTGTGGAACTTAATAACTAACAAGTTAGTTCTAAAATGTATATCCGAGTATAAAAGGTCAAGAGACCCAAAATATGTTCAGAAAAGAATGAGGTGAGAGGATTGGCCCAACCAGGATATGAAGAGTTATTATAAAGCCATTGTCACTAAGACAGGGTGGACAGCCCAGACAAATGCATAGATGTGTGGACTTTGCACATGGGAATGGTGGCATGGCAGGCATGGTGCTGGCATAGTTCTTTGTCCACATATAAAACACATGACATTGGAGACAAAAATCAGTTCCAAATGTATTAGGCCTAAATGTGAATGGCCTTTAAAGCCTTTAGAAAATCTTACAGAACAATTGTTATAATCTCAAGATAGGAAGGATTTTTTCACATCACTAAAGGTGCCAAAACTCAGGAACCATAAAGGAAAGGATTGATTAATTGGACTACATGAATATTAAGAATTTCTTATTATCAAACATCATCATAAAGAGATTGCAAAGGCAAACTACAGAGTGTGAGAAGATAGCCGTAACACAGATAAGAACTAGTATCCAGAATCCACCAAGCAGTGCTGTCCAGTAGAAATTCTTGCATGTTCTCTGACTGCACTGTCCAATATATGAAACACCAGCATGTGTGATGATTGAGCATAAGAGACAAGGTGTCACTCTGTTGCTCAGACTGGTGTGCAGTAGTGTGATCATAGCTCACTTCAGTCTCAAACTCCTGGGTTTAAGCAATCCTTTCGCCTCAGCCTCCTGAGTACGTGGGATTACAGGTGTGCACCACCACGACCAGCTCATTGATTGAGATGGGGTCTCACTATGTTGCTCAAGCTGGTCTTCAACTTCTAGCCTCAAGCGATTTTTCAGCCTTGGCCTTCCAAAGTGCTGGAATTACAGGTGTGAGCCACCATACCTTCCATTAATTTAATTAGTTTGAGCTTAATAGCCAGAAAGTCTTTCAACATAAGAAAATGTCCAGTAGAAAAGAGATGAAGATTCAAATATGTGTTTCATAAGAGGAAATCCAAATAGCCAATGAACAAATGAAAAGATGTTTAACCTAACTAGTAATCAGAGAAATGTACATTATAACCCCAGCCAACTTTCCTGTTGGAGAAGATTCAATCAGTAGGGTGCAGGCAGCTAGTATTACATAGTAAAGTTGAAGAGGTGTAGCAGTTCTTCAGGTACATACTTGCCCTAGAGAAACTTGTGTTTGTTTGCACCTTATTCTGTTGTACAAGAATGTTCATTATATCTGTAAACTGCCAAGAACTCAAATACCCATCAACAGAATTCATACAGTGGAAAGCCCAAGAGCTACGTGCATCAGCAAAGATGAATCTTACAAACATAATGGGGATGAAAGAAGCAATTACAAAGGCATATAGCCAGTACAAGGTAAAAAAACTTCAAACCGAGCTATTAATATTTAGGGACCTTGCATAGTGAGTGCAGAAAGTAAAGGAAATGGTTTTCAAAGACTCCAGCACACCATTTCCTCATGGAAGTTAGATTGGAGAGGGCCACAGGGACTCCTAAGGCACTAAGTGTTTTGTTTCATAACCTATGGTTTCTTGATGATATTCTTAAACCGTACACATGCTTTATTTTGCCTATATTGGTATGATGCATTTCATAATCAACAGTAAGAAGATTGAGGAGGCTCTTTATATGCTGATTTTTTTTTTTTTTTTTGAGACAGAGTCTCGCTCTGCTGCTCTGGCTGGAGTGCAATGGCACGGTCTTGGCTCACCGCGGCCTCCGCCTCCTGGGTTCACACGATTCTCCTGAGTAGCTGGGATTACAGGTGCCTGCCACCATGCCCAGCTAGTTTTTGTGTTTTTAGTAGAGATGGTGTTTCACCACGTTGGTCAGGCTGGTCTTGAACTCCTGATCTCGTGATCCACCTGCCTCGGCCTCCCAAAGTGCTGGGATTATAGGTGTGAGCCACTGTGCCCAGCCTATATGCTGATATTTATTCATCTAAAATAGAAACAAACTCAGGGTAAAATTGGAATTGAAGGAAACTATTAAAAATATCTTTAAGGCCCATTTGTCCAAAATCACCAGCAATCATCAAACTAAACTGGATACTGTAGCCATTTCCATTCCAAATAGGTCAACAGAAATGCTGGCCATGCCCACTCTTACTCCACATTATTTGGGTGGTCACAGCTGATGCAATGCGACGGGAAAACAAAGCAGAATAAATATTAGAGAACAAAAGATAATCATCTTTAAATGTAGGTGGTATTATTTTATACCTCAGAAACTCATATGACTGCTCATTTAACTTTTAGAATTAGTAAGTGATTTTGGTTTGATACACGTAAAGATAGACGGTAAATATGTGGCTTTTCTCTAGCAATATTTCTGTTTTCAAATATGAAAAAAATCTTACAATGAAAACAAACTATCAAATGCTTATTAATGCATTTTGTAAGAAAGACAAAACCTATATTAGGATTGTAAAATCTAATTGAAAGAAATAACCAAGACCTAAATATATGAAGAAACATACCAGTTTCCTAACTGGAAAAACTTAACATCCTGTAAAACTGGCAGATTCCAAGTTAATGTGTGAATGTAATGTAGTCCAGTCTGAGTACCAGCCCTGAGATTCTCCTAGACCTAGAATTGGAAGTGACCCATTAGAAGGGGAAAAGTTCTGAGAGTAGCCTATAAATTTTTGAAAAAGAACACTAGTGATAAAGGACTGGCATTTGAGTTACTAAACCTGACTGTGTATGCTTTATAGTCACAACAGGAGGATGTCAGTGTATGGAGTACACGACCCAGTCAGTGGAAGAGAATCCAGACGTGATTTGAGAGGATATGAAGGAGGAGGGTCAATTTATACCTGGTACTATCCTTCTGCAGGCAGGAACCGTCTTCCTCCTCCCCACCATTAGTGAACATAAACTTCAGAAGAATTAAAGTTCTAAATATGTTTTTATTTATAAAAAGCATGAAATTCAGGAGAATATTTGAACACTCTTTTGCTTGGGAATTGTCTTCATAGGCAAGATAAGAGACGTGGGAGCTAGAAAGGAAACGATGCACAGGTGTGATAGGCTCCCTAGGAATGAGAACATTTCAGAATGATGAGCTGCCAGCAGCCAGGCCACAGCTGTGTATGTGTACACAGTTCAAGGTGTCCCCAGCAGACAAGGAGTGAGGCTTCCTGGTCTTTTGGGGGAGTCTCTTGTTGGGTAAATTAACAGAAATCCAAAGAAGAGGAAATGTGGTTGAGCAATAAACATTAAATTATATTCAACCTCTCTAGTAGATATGAAAATGCAAATTAAAGGACACCATTTTTCTCTTATCAGATTGGCAGAAATCTGGAACTTTTTATAACATGTAGTGCTGACAGAGTGGGGAAATGGCACTTTCATGCATTGCTTGTAGGAGTGTGAATTGCTGTAACCTTTTTGGAAAGTTACCTCTTCATGTCTGTTAAATTAAAAATACATCTACTACTTCATCCAATAATTTCACACTAGGTTTTGTGTCTTTGTTGAATAAATGAATCTATCTCAAAGAATGCATATTTTGGACTGTTTAAGTGTAAGGAAGTCCATTTGTGTATATGTCACTTTACAGCATACTTGTTTATCATCATAAGGTGTAAGACTCTGTATTGTCCATTGTGAACTTTAAAGTTGTTTTATCCAGTCACAAAAAGCCGAAAGCCAGTAGGGGCACTGCTTAATATATGTTTTGTATATAAATATGTGTGTGTGTGTGTGTGTGTGTGTGTGTGTGCGCGTGCACAGAAATGTACATGTATATGTACATATGTATGCTTAAATTTTGAAGGACTAACGTTGATTTCTGTAGATAGTGTTCCTATTCTCCAATGCTGCATAACTGACCACCCCAAAATGTACGTAGTGCTTGAACAACATCAGCAGCATCTGTTCCGCTCACAAATGTAGAGTGTAGGCCCAGCTCAAATGTTACCTTGTCTCTGTCCACAGAGCCAGAGCAGGGTGCTCAAGTCCTGGTCTGACATCCTGTGAGGGCTCCTCAGTCATGGCTGTGGCTGTTGGGGTGGGGAGACTCCTGCTGCCATGCACCTGGCTCCCCACCCCTGCCTGTGTTTCCCTCTGTCCTCATGTGGCTCCTCCACCGTGGGGCTTAGCACTTTAGACTTGGTGTGTGGTGTTGCAGAGAGCCAGATGGAGCTGTGTCATCTTTCACGACTAGCCTTGGAAGTCATACAGCATCACTTCTGCAACACTGTACTTGTTGGGGCGGTCACTGACCTGCCCAGGTTTGAGGCAGCGTGAACTCTGCCTCTTCATGGAGTGGTAAGGGCTGGAGAAGCCTGTGGGATTGGAATTCCTGCTGGCCAATTTTATGAGACATTTTGAAACAAAGGTTAAAGCTAAACATATATTTTTGTTGAAGCACATCTGCAGGTTTTGCTTTGTGCTGTCAGCAAGGGTTCAAATGATACCAGGGATTTTGTTTAGTGACCTTGAACAATTGTTCCCCATTCCTTCACTCACTGGAATGTGTCTTGAGGGCATCTGTAGCCAGGGACCACTGCCTGGAGAGCAGAGGGCCTGGTGAGGGAGTGTGGAGAGCAGCAATGTGCTTTTCATTTGCCCCGATTTGGAGGAGGGCAAGTGGGCGGTGCAGTGAGGGCAGTTGGCCCAGCTTGAGCAGGTCCCAGCCTCTGAGCACTTTGTGCCCTGACATCATCATTCTAATGCCCCCCTTGCTCTTGTTTTCTTTGCCTTTTCACTTTTTTTCCTGTTTGTATCAGAGGGCTACTGGTGGACCCCAGTGGTGGTCTGGTGAGCTGTTTCTTACTCAGGGTTTACCAACACTGTAGACAATGCTGGGCATGAGCAGCACAGGCCATTGCAGACTTGGAAACACAATTCAGAAGTGGGCTTTGAGAGGGCTTTGTACCATGGCTCACACTCCTGATGTGAGCTGCCAGGTACTGTGCTGCCAAGGGTATAGGGCCAGCTGTTTGATCGTCATCCTTCATGCAGTTGGTGAATGAGAGGCAGGGCTGGTGGGTGTGGGGAGAGAAGAGCAGGAAGTAGATGTTGCCCTTAACCCACAGCATTCATGTGTCTGTCACTGACTTCCAGATTAAAGTCTCTTCGATAGAGTGTATGCAACAGATGAGAAATGTATGCTATGTTAAATGGATTTTTTTGTAACTTGAAAAGTAAATTGTTCACATAAGGTATTCCCATATTGTGTTTCAGGAATAGACCCATCTCTGCAAGCAGAGCATAGAATTCCTGGGCCCTCACAAACCACTGCCATGGCACCCAAGCAGCAGAAGTCACGGCCCACCACCTCGAGAGACGAGCGCTTCCGGTCAGGTAGGGTCACAGCCCAGGCAGTGAGAAAGGGTGATGGGCCTGCAGCTCTCAGATTCCCACCCTGAAGTCTTTCAGTTATTTTTTCTTTGCCGCAATATCTGCCAAATAAATTATCTTCACGTGAGCAGTAATGTACATAATCATGTTTTTTTCAAGAAAAACATTTAACCTTCGCATAATCACAGACTGTTTTAATGTATTATGTAGCTTTAGTGGCATTTTCTTAGAGGATGCCTACAAAAATCTCTGGAGAAGTCTTCCTCTCTCTCTTAATAGAATAACTTCTTTAAAACTTTTATACACTTTTCCACTTGGAAGTTGATACTAATACTTTTTGTGCATTATGAAGCAGCTTTACTGCTAGGTGTAGGCGTTTTAGTATTTCTTTTTCTAATTTTGGAGATTTCCTTCCAGTTAGATTTCTGCCACTGTGGCAGTGCTTTTATGAATATTTAAATTTGTCTCTGATATTTTACTTGAATCAACAAATGTCGATTGAAAAAATTCATGTTTTCTATCATAAGTAACATATTAACAACTTGAGCACATTATCTGTTTAATATTTTCACCACTGTGTGATTGTACATTTTCTTTACATTTAAGTTCTTTCGATATGCCTTTTTCAGAAAAAATTTTAATAGGGATAATGGTTGTTTTAAGAATACTGAAGACAAAGATTAAGATTTTAATTGTTTTTTTCAACAGGGAGTGTGACGAAATAGTCTAAGAAATATTTGACCAGATAATGTCTTATCAATTTGATATACATTTATAAAAAACTTTATCACTTGGAAAATGGCTTCTTCTCTGATTACATAAATAATACATACTTAGTGTTAAATATGTAAAAAATAATTATACCAAGTTTAAGGACAAAGGTAAAGGTAAAAATCACTTGAAACTTCTGAATCCTGAGATAGCCACCCTCAGCATTTCACTGAGCAATGTTGTCTTCATACCTGGATGCAGATACACATGCACACATATGTGTACTTCCCATGGAAGTGGTCATAGAAAAGGTCTCCTTCCTTCTTCCCTTCCTTATTTTCTACATGTCCCCACTCTTCTCCCCAACCCTGCCCCTGCTCATGTAAGTGATATTAATAAACTGATTTCTGCCCTTGTGAAGGTTGTACTAGGTATATTCTTTATCTTTTGAATATAAGTCTTATAAATATGATTTGCCAATATTTTCTCTCAGGCTGTGGTTTGTCTTTGTGTTTCCTTAAAGTATCTTTTGAAGAGCAGAAGTTTTTAATCTTTATGAAGTCTAAGTTATCATTTTTTTAAATGGATAGTGCTTTTGTTCTTGTGTCTAAGAAATCTTTGCTGGCCAGGCGCAGTGGCTCACACATGTAATCCAACACTTTGGCAGGCTGAGGCGGGCGGATCACCCGAGGTTGGGAGTTTGAGACCAGCCTGACCAACATGGAGAAACCCTGTCTCTACTGAAAATACAAAATTAGCTGAGTGTGGTGGTGCATGCCTGTAATCCCAGCTACTTGGGAGGCTGAGGCAGGAGAATCACTTGACCCCAGGAGGCAGAGGTTGCAGTGAGCTGCGATAGCACCACTGCGCTCCAGCCTGGGCAACAAGAGTAAAACGCCATCTCAAAAAAAAAAAAAAAAAAAAAAGGAAAATCTTTGATTATCCAAGATTACAAAGATTCTCTGTTGTGTTTTCTTGTACAAGTTTTATAGTTTTAGATTTTTGTGCCATTTTAGTGCCCTGAGGTCTGTGATCCGTTTTTTAGTTAATTCTAGTGTAAATACAGGTATGGATCAGAGTTCATGTTTTTGGATATAGATGTTCAGCTGTTCCTGAGCCATTCCTTAAGTCTATGCTTTCTCCAACGAATTCCCTTTGGGCTTTATTTTTTTAAGCAGTTGCACATAAATGCATGCATCTATTTCTGGACTCTATTCTGTTGATCTATTCATTTGTCTTTTTTTTTTTAAGACAAATTCTTGCTGTTACCAGGCACCGGGCTGGAGTGCAGTGGCGCAATCTCTGCTCGCTGCAACCTCCGCCTCCTGGGTTCAAGCAATTCGCCTGCCTCAACCTCCCAAGTAGCTGGGACTACAGGCACGCGCCACCATGCCCAGCTAATTTTATTGTTTTTTTTTTTTTTTTTTTTTTTTTTAGTAGAGTTGGGGTTTCACTATCTTGGCCAGGATGGTCTTGATCTCTTGATCTCGTGATCCACCCACCTCGGCCTCCCAAAGTGCTGGGATTACAGGCCTGAGCCACTGCACCTGACCTTTGAGACAGAGTCTCACACCGTTGCCCCAGCTGGAGTGTAGTGGTACGATCTCGGCTCACTGCAACCTCTGCTTCCGGGGTTCACACGATTCTCCTGCCTCAGTCTCCCAAGTAGCTGGGATTATAGGTCCCCACAACCACACTCAGCTGATGTTTTGTTTTTTTAGTAGAGATGGGATATCACTATGTTGGCCCGACTGGTCTCGAACTACTGTCCTCATGATTCACTTGCCTCAGCCTCCCAAAGTGCTAGGATTACAGATGTGAGGCACTGCACCTGGCCCTCATCTGTCTTTATGGCAAAACAATGTTCTCTTGATGATTGTACCTTAATAAGAAGTGTTAAAATCAGTAGTGTTAGTTTTTCAACTTTGTTTCGTGTATGTGTTCTGTTGTATCTAATGTGTCTTTGTGTTCCTCTGGCACTTTTAAGATTTTTCTCTTTATCACTATTCTGTGGACTGGATTATATCTCCTCTCTGAAATTCATATGTTGAAGCCTAACCCCAGTGGGATGATATTTGGAGTTTGGTCCTTTGGGAGGTAATTAGGTTTAGATGAGATCATGGGGGTGGAGCCCTCATGATGGTATTAGTATCCTTATAAGAAGAGGCATTATGGTTGGCTATGGTGGCCCACACCTGTAATTCCAGCACTTTGGGAGGCCGAGGCAGGTGGATTGCTGCTTGAGGCCAGGAGTTTGAGACCAGCCTGACCAACATGGCAAAACCCCATCTCTACAAAAAATACGAAAATTAGCCAGGTGTGGTGGCACATACCTGTAGTCCCATGTACTCTGGAGACTAAGGCACGAAAAGAAGCTCTAGGCTCATCCTGGGTATTTTTTCCCCTACTCCAGATCCAGAATCTGTCATTTCTCAGGGTGGTTTTGTTTGTTTGTTTGTTTGTTTTGAGACAGAGTCTTGCTCTGTCACCCAGGCTGGAGTGCAGTGGCATGATCTCGGCTCACTGCAGCCTCTGCCTCCTGGGTTCTAGCAATTGTCCTACCTCAGCTTCCCAGGTAGCTGGGATTACAGACATGTGCCACTATGCCCAGCTAATTTTTGTATTTTTAGTACAGATGGGGTTTCACTGTGTTGATTGGCTGGTCTCAAATTCCTGACCTCAGGTGATTCGCCCTCCTTGGCCTCCCAAAGTGCTAGGATTACAGGCGTGAGCCACCGCACCTGGCCTTCTCAGGGTGTTTTTAAGTGAGGATGGTGTTTTAAGACCACAGTCTGGGCACTAGGGATGCTGATTGCTATTGGGCTGGTTGTTGTTTGTAGGCATTTTCAATGTACAGGGGTAAGACAGACTTCTAAAAGACAGGGTACCACATTTCTTTGTAGTTAACGTGGTCTGTCAGATTCAGGACTGCAGGGTCTGTACTTCACCTCTTTTCTTTTCTTCCTCTTTTTCTTTCTCTCTGTCTCTCTCTCTTTTTTTTGAGACAGAGTTTTGCTCTTGTTGCCCAGGCTGGAGTGCAATGGTGCGATCTTGGCTCACCAGAACCTCCACCTCCTCCGTTCAAGCGATTCTCCTGCCTCAGTCTCCACCGTAGCTGGGATTACAGGCGCCTGCCACCACGCCCAGCTAATTTTTGTAATTTTTAGTAGAGACAGGGTTTTGCCATGCTGGTCAGGCTGATCTCGAACTCCTGACCTCAGGTGATTCACCTGCCTTGGCCTCCCAAAGTGCTGGGATTACAGACATGAGCCACCATTCCTGGCCAAATCTCATAATGTTTTAAAAAATTTTACGAATTTGTATTGGGCTGCATTGAAAGCCCTCCTGAGCCCCTGGGCTTTGGGTTGAACAAGCTTGGTTTAAACCAACAACTAGGTACACATTTAGGTTCATTTGTTTCACTTTATTTTCAATTTTGGGGATTTTTCTTTTATTCAGTTTCGCTTTATAACTGTGGAAATATTTTACGTGATTCCAAAGTTAGATCTACAAACAAATGAATATTTAAAGAAATCTAGGACAAGCATGTGGGGATAGACAGAGAGAACTTCTATTCCTTTTACCCCCACTGAAAACAAACAAAAACATGAAACTTAATTTGTTACTTTATAACCAATCTTATAAAAAGTATTGTTACTGCTGTCCTTCCCTTGTAGATGTCCACACTGAAGCCGTGCAAGCAGCTCTGGCCAAGTACAAAGAGAGGAAGATGCCTATGCCTTCGAAAAGACGTTCTGTCCTTGTGCATTCGTCTGTGGAGACCTACACCCCTCCAGGTATTGATAATCAGTGTCAGGAGTGGCCTTTTTGAGTGGTTCACAGACCTGATGTTGTCCTGTTTGCTTCCCATTGAGTTTGGAATATCTGTCTGGCCTGTAGTATAGATTGGACACATTTGGAGATTAAAAATGTTTACATATGCTCATATTCCTTACCGGAAAATCTGTGATGTACATAGTGTTCTTATTGCAAATGGATACTAGCTTTCTATAAGACTTTTTGTGTGGATACTAAGATGCTATTTATGTCTTTTAGTAAAGAGGAAACTAAAATAAGCACTAAGCTAAAGCTTCCTGAATTAAGAATTTTACAGTTATTCTCATCTTATTACCTATAACTTAACAGGTTGTAACCAGGACTCACATGCAACAGTGTAAGACTATTTGGAAAGTTTTGGGGCTTATTTTGTTGTGGTTTTATTGGTACCATTAGAAATGAAAATTTTTATGTGAGTTTTCTCTCTAGCAATAATGTATTTTAGTCTTCCTGTTAAACTATACAAGATGTTGATAATGTCTAATGACTTCACATTCGTGAATTTGTATTGTTGTCATATATTTGAGTAACAAAAATAGTGACACCCATTTTTGATTTGATGCATTTGGAGATACTATACAATAAAACCAAACACACCAGATTCACAAGATGATTTGGTGGTTTTGGTAATGCTTTCTTCCTTAAAACAAAAGAAGTTTATTGTTGAAAAAAACTTAGAAATGGTTGTCAAATAATTGTTTCTACTAAATATAGCTATAGATAGTATCTAATTTTAAAATAATATTTTAATAATTTTAAAACCCATAATAAACACGCAGTCATGCAGACTTGAAGAAACCTTAACTTACAATTAATTTTGTTGACTGAAGCAGTTGTCTTGGGGAAGGGATTCTTTTTAGAGCTAGTTCACGATTCCCCTGAAAGGATGCATATAGACAGGGCTGCGGGCCTCCCATGGCCACCATGTTGTTGCTGCGGCCGTGCACAGGCCAGGATGCTGCCTCTCTACCTCCAAGGTGTAGGGCCGGGTGCAGTCTTGCTCCTGGGTGATGTTGACTGATGCGTGGATATGATATCTGACTCTGTGTGGACATGTAGCACAGCACTAGATATTCACAGAATGCTTACCAGTCAGGGTCTTCTTTGGTACTCGGGACCCCACTGAGGTATATGCTGAAGCCGTTTAGGAGACAACAGGCTGTCTTCACTTTGAGTGTGTGTGGTTTCTGGGGAGCTGGAGGCTCATGGAATCATTTTCTCCACAGTAGGCCTCCTTGCATACCCTTCTAGATTAAGGGTGACCTTCAAGGTGACTGCAGAGCTGTGCCAGGTGTACAGAAGCATGCTGCACACAGGCTTGGGAGGCTCCAGTGCGAGTGGGAACTCCGTCCTTCTCTTGACTCATCCCAACATCATGCCTGTCATCATTATTTTAACCACAGACACGTCGTCTGCCTCAGAAGATGAGGGCTCTTTACGGCGACCCGGGCGACTCACCTCCACTCCGCTCCAGAGCCATTCCAGCGTCGAGCCCTGGCTCGAGCAGGTCATTCAGGGCTCGTCCACCTCATCCTCTGCATCCTCCACCTCATCTCACCCGGGAGGGAGACCCATCGCCGCTCCCAGTGCTGCAGCCACGCCGGGGGCCGCCGCTGCCACTGCACTCGCAGGCCTTGAGGCCCACACCCACATAGGTCAGTAACAAGCTGCTGCGGCCCCTGTGCCCGCAGAGTGGGATCAGGAGTGTCCAGGATGGAGGCGCCAAGCCCCAGCAGCAGCACCGCTCCTTTTCAAGGAGGAGGTGGAGCGCACCTGAGCTGGGCGCCTCCCTGCAGACTTAGCTGCAGGCCTGAGTGCTCTCCCAGTGACTGAGGTCACACAACCCAGATAGCCCATGCTGGCTTATCTGCCTGAAACAGTAAACGGAGTTTGAGCTTTTAATAACTGCTTGAAAGAGATGAGGATAATATTTGGTTAATTCATCATTCAGATTAAACCCCTAGTAACCTTTTGAACAATACAGCTCAGTTGCAAAATTTTTCCCCTCTAAGACCTACCTCTTTTTCATCTGGAAAATGTCCTTTTGGTAACAAAAGTAATTCTTGATGCTTCTGTGATTTGGCAGTCCTAGGCCTTTGGAGCATGGGGCCTCCCTCCTAGTCCCCTAGAAGGGTGTGGTGTTTCTCAATGTCATAACACCCTTTCCTGCTCTTGAGGGGCAGCTGGTGTGCATAGCAGGTGCAGGAGTGCATGGTCAGCACACATATGTACCTGCTGGTGGCTGTAACCATCACCCTTGACCTGGCTGCCTCTCTGTTTTCCATGCCTTTCCTCTTGGCTGTATGTTCATAGGTGCAGGGCCGTTGGTTGTTTCGGTACCTGGCTGGAATTCTGAGGTGAGGGAAGAAGGCTGCAGTGTGGTCTGGCCTTTGCTCCTCCAGATACCAGGTTAGACAGCCTTCCTCCTGAAAAGGTATCAGTCAGAGCTAATGATATGGATGCATGGATCTTTTCCAGATCATACAGTCATTTGAATTACATTCATCTTAGAAATGAAAAAAGTACAAACCTTTCATCCTTTGAAATTCAATTTTTTTAACTAAAATGGCAGCATAGTTAGCTGTATGTAGCTGGCTTGTGAAGCCCACATACATTCTTACACAAGTGCCTTAAAATACAATCAATATTGTTGAAGACTCATCTTAATCCCCTCCTTTCTTTTCCTAGATGAGGAAGGAAGACAGAAAGTCAGGTGATTGTGAGCTGCCTAAGATCACACAGCAGCCTAAGTGGTGAAGCCAGGGCTGATACCATTTTCTTGATTCCTGTTCAGTTTCTTTGCTTTTAGCTGCTTTTCTGCCAAAACTGAAATGGTGAGCACCTGCAGTGCAACCATGACAGGCTGGTGTTTGTGGTGGGGTCCCCATGGACCACCTTAGGCTGTTACTGGGCTCATGTACTGAGCTCTTTTTTGTAAAATCTTGGTCACTTGGCTGAACTGGGGACAGATTGGGTATGTTGAGTGGCCCACAGCTTCTGTGTCAGCATCCTCTGTAGGGCACGTCACTATTGCTCTTCACTTTTTATTCGTTTGAGTCAGTATATCTGTGTGTTTAACATGTGTCCTTCTTCTGAGGTGTCAGTCTCAGATGAAAGCTCACAGTGCCCTGCTCTGACTCCACATTGCTTCCAGCTCATAGAGTAACTGCCAAGGCTGCCAGGGTAGGAGGAGAAGGCAGCATTTTCCACAGAGAAAGTGCCTTTTTGGAAAATGGCCTGCCCAGATTATTTCTGTAGCTTTCCTGGGTGTTCCATGGCCAGAGGCTGCTGCCCACCTTTCCTGGGAGGTGTACCGTCCATACCTTGAAAACAGCTTTTGCACCATTATTTTCCTTCTCTGTTCATCATTGGAGGTTTAACTTTGTAGAAATACATAGTTAACTCCAATTCTGAGGCAGGTGCAGGAAAACAGTAGTTTTAAATGTTCTATTACCTCATTTCTTCTTCCAGAAGTTCCTTTCTAGGTGAGATGGTGCAGGAGAGCAAACATTTGTAGTCTGAGTTTGTTAGCCATTGCTGAGCCATCTCAACACTGTTTCCTGGTGATGAGGAGTTTTTATTTTAGAAATAAAAGCTTTATTCAGCATGAAAAATTAGCCACAGTTCAGACTGTTTAACCGTATAGCCCTCAACTTTTCAGTGATGGTGGGGTGTCTTTAAACAAAGCATTTAACTCTAATGTGTGTTCAAATTACATGTTTTCATTCTCTGAAAAGGACTTGGCTGCAATTATTTATAATGTAGGTTTATTACCTGTGTTGATAGAAGACAACTCCTGACTCCTGCAAATGTAGCTATAATGACCTCTTCCTTTCTTATTTGCTAGTCCCAGCGTTGACATTTTATGATCAATTCTATTAATTTAAAAAATTCTTGGCCGGGCGCGGTGGCTCAAGCCTGTAATCCCAGCACTTTGGGAGGCTGAGGCGGGTGGATCACAAGGTCAAGAGATCGAGACCATCCTGGTCAACACGGTGAAACCCCGTCTCTACTAAAAATACAAAAATTAGGTGGGCATGGTGGCGCGTGCCTGTAATCCCAGCTACTCAGGAGGCTGAGGCAGGAGAATTGCCTGAACCCAGGAGGCGGAGGTTGCGGTGAGCCAAGATCGCGCCATTGCACTCCAGCCTGGGTAACAAGAGTGAAACTGCGTCTCAAAAAAAAAAAAAAAAAATTCTTAACCTGGACTTTATTGAATAGCATACTTACAGCTTTGTAGTTTTCTACGAATTGTAGCTACCCACATCCTGAATTTTCATCGGACATAGTTAATTTGAATTTCTAAATCTGAAAAATACTTAACTTTCCTCTTCTTATTACAGAAATCATCCTTTGTTTTGTTTTCTAACACTAGATGTGTCTTCAATTTAAACAAAGGAAAGAAACATGAAAAGAGGAAGACCATATTAAGTAAAAAATTTGAGGTAGAACATATCAGTTAAAGATAATTTTTTAAAATATCACTTTCAGTTTTGGATAAAGGAAATAAAATATATTAAACATTTTTATACAAATATACTTATTTTTAAAAGCAGTACTTTTAATTATAGTAGTTTATTTTGAATATAGCTTTTGTTTATTTTTACGCAGCTGTTTTATTTTTTTTCCCTAGACACAGGGTCTTGCTCTGTCACCCTCACTGGAGTACAGTGGCATGATTATAGTTCACTGCAGCCTTGAACTCACGGGCTTAAGAAATTCTCACACCTTAGCCTCCTGAGTAGCTGGACTACAGGCAAATGCCACCATGCCCAGCTAAATTTTGAATTTTTTTTTTATAGAGATGGGGTTTCACTATGTTCTCCAGGCTGGTCTTGAACTCCTGGGCTCAAGTGATCCTCATGTCTTGGCCTTTCCAAATGTTGGGATTACAGGCATGAGCCACTGCTCCCAGCCATTATATAGCAATTTTAAAACCTACCTGTATTACATATATGTATACTATGTATACCTTTTTTTGCATATATACTTTTAAAATCATTGTTTTCACTAGATTTGGAAGAGTGGGAAAATTTCTTTTTAAACTAAAAGAACCTCCTGATAGACATACTTTAAAATGCTAATTTGATCATCATCAGGATTTTTCAAGGATTGTGAAAACTAACGGTTTAGATTTTTTTCAAAAGGCATATTCTGCTATGCAGATAGTGACTTTATGCTTTCATATACTTCAGCTTTCTACAACCCTAGTAAAAAGTTACTGCTATACATTGTACCTAGGAGTACCACAGTGAGACCAACAGGTACATTCATTAAAATATTAAACATTGCTAGTCATCTCTACCTAACATAGACTAGTGTTGATTTTTTTTTTTTTTTTGAGATAAGGTCTCACTCTGTGGCACAGGCTATAGTGCAGTGGTGTGGTCCTAGCTCACTGTATCCTGGAACTCCTGGGCTCCAGTGATCATTTTACCTCAGCCTCCCAAGTAGCTGGGAGTATAGGTGTCTGCCACCATGCCCAGCTGTTTTTTTTTTAAGAGATGGATCTTGCTATGTTGCCCAGGCTGGTCTCAAATTTCTAGGTTCAGGTGATCCTCCTGCCTCACCCTCCCAAAGTGCTGGGACTGTACATGTGAGCCATTTCACCTAGCCAATGTTGACTCTTTTTTTTTTTTGAAACAGAGTCTCACTGTGTCCCCCAGGCTGGAATGCAGTAGCGCAATCTTGGCTCACTGCAACATCCGCCTCCCAAATTCAAGTGATTCTCTTGCCACAGTCTCCTGAGTACCTGGGACTACAGGCATGCGCCACCACACCCAGCTAATTTTTGTATTTTTAGTAGAGACAGGGTTCCTCCTTGTTGGCCAGGCTGGTCTTGAACTTCTGACCTCAGCCAATCTGCTTGCCTCGACCTCCCAAAGTGCTGGGATTACTGGTGTGAGCTAGCATGTTGGCCCCAGTGTTGATTCTTGTAAGTGGGCAAGTATCTGTGTATTCAGTATTGTGATAGAACACAATTTCTTTTTTTATTTTTATTTTTTATTGTACTTCAGGTTCTGGGGTAGAGGTGCAGATCACGCAGGGTTGTTGCTTAGGTACATACATGGCAAGGTGGTTTGCTGCCTCCATTCCCCCATTATCTATATCTGGCATTTCTCCCCACGGTATCCCTCCCCACCCTCCCCACACCCTCCTGTCCCTCCCCTAGCCTGCCAGCTGACCTCAGTGTATGATGCCCCTCTCCCTGTGTCCATGTGTGGTAGAACACAATTTCTATAGTCATACAGACGAAGTGCCTTTCCTAGTGGTAGATCCAATTGTAACCATAATTCCTATTGGAACTTGTAGTCAGCTAGCATTCTGAGCAGATAGACTGTACCATAGAAATTAAACGCAGAAATGTACATTCAGACAATGAAAGGAGTGATGTCTGTTTTTAAGTGTTACACCAATTCTACTTTAAGAACTTGATTGTGGCCAGGCATGGTGGCTCACACCTGTAAATCCAGCACATCGGGGGTACTGGGGCAGGTGGGTCACTTGACTCCAGGAGTTCGAGACCAGCTTGGCCAACATGGTGAAACCCTGTCTGTACTGAAAATACAAAAATTGGCCAGGAGTAGTGGTTCATGCCTGTAATCTCAGCTACTCAAGGGGCTGAGACAGGGAGCCGAGATCGTGCCACTGCACTCCAGACTGGGCGGTGATGGAGCAAGACTCTACCTCAAAAAAAAAAAAAAGAAGAACTTGATTGTGGTCTCTTAGTTTTGCAGATATTTTAACTGGCAGTGGGGGGAAGTTTTAACTTCTATAGTTTTATTCTTTCAGGACTGCAAAGGTATGGTGTCCAGCATACTTTTTTGGGGGTTGTAGCAATTTGTATGAGCCTGGCTGTTATTTTCATAATGTTAAAAAAAAATGTAGAGATGACCATTGATTTCAAACTTGTTTTTGCTTCCTTGAAGGAATTTATTATTATTATTTTCGAGATAGAGTGTCACTCTGTTGCCCAGGTTATAGTGCAGTGGTGCTATCTCAGCTCACTGCAAACTCTGCCTCCTGGGTTCAAGCAATTCTCCTGCCTCAGCCTCCCCAGTAGCTGGGATTACAGGCATGTGCCACCACGCCCAGGTAATTTTTGTATTTTTAGTAGAGACAGGGTTTTGCCAAGTTGGCCAGCCTGGTCTTGAACTCCTGACCTCAGGTAATCTGCCTACCTTGGCCTCCCCAAGTGCTGGGATTACAGGCATGAGCCATCGTGCCCAGCCCCTTGAGGGAACTTCTAACTGAAATCTCATCAGGTTATTGTGACAGCAGGTTTACTTTGTCCCTTTTTCTGTGCTGAAGTTGGTGGTTCTGAGTCTGGATCCCTTTGAGAGTCGAGCCACCCATGTGCACGTGATCTCTGCGTAACATGTCTGGGAGTTCATAGTTTCCCAGTATGCCTTTGGTCAGCCAAGAAAACAAAATTAATCAGAATACCACATTCTCCCCACTTAGAGCTCAGCTAATGGAGCTTTAGACTAACGGGGCTTGAAGAGCAGCTTAATACTCCTTTGACTTAATCGCAACTTCATTTTGGGTGTGTTTTTCAAAAGCAGATCTGCATTCTGCCCCTCCTGATGTCACCACAGGCCTCGTGGAGCATTCATACTTTGAGCGTCCGCAGGTGGCTTCTGTGAGAAGTGTTCCTCGGGGATGCAGTGGAAGCATGCTGGAAACAGCAGATGGTGAGCATGCCTCTCTTTCTCCTTGTGAAACAGCAGAGCACAGGTTTTCTCTTCAGGTATTGAACACAGTTTTAATGTATTTACTGTAGCAAACCCAAGCCAGCTATCAGTTTTAATCAATCAGTGCAGATAAATGGAAACCAGTGTGTGCAGTTAATGTTATTACAGAAAGCATCATGTGGAGAAATAATTGGAAATATCTATGGAATTGGTCGGGATGGGGTGGAGGGAACAAGGAGAGTAGGGAGGGAAAAGACTTCCACATTTAGATAGGATGCAAAAGGAGTTTCAGTCTGTAATATAGTAGGGAAATGAGAAGCTGTGGGAAGTGTCTTTATTTAGATTCAATGTGGCAGACAGCGACTTAGTCAGTGCGAGTGCACACACCCACCTGCGACAGAACAGCCTCTGCACTCTCCATCCTCAGCAGCCTGTGAAATCGGTACAACAGCAATCATGGTTTCCCATGTGCAGGCTCAGAGATGTCAGTATCACTTTCATGATGTCCTCATTTATACCATTCTTTTTGAAACAGTCTTCCATGTCTTTTATCAAAATGATGTCAGTTTTTTTCCCCCCAAAATACCAATTTAAATCACAGAAAAATTTAGAGGAGCTCAGAGCTAGGCCTATCATATATTTTGGTACTCCCAAACAAGAGTATCAGATTTTGTTGAGGGCTTTCATCTCCTTGTCCAGAGGCAGAAGACAAATACTGAATCAAAATGAAGCAGTCTATACATTGGCTAGATGTGTTTTTAATTCAATTTATTACTCTTTGTATTAAAAAAAATTAAGAGGTTAATTGAAGGGTAATTGACATAATGAATTGCACATATTTAAAGTGTACAATTTTATAAATTTTAAGACATTTGTACACCTGTGAAAGCATCACTACAATCAAGATAGTGACCACATCCAGCACGCCCAAAGTGTCCTTGTGTTCCATGGTCATCCCCTCTTCGAATCTTTCTGGCTTTCCCCCTACCCTTCAGGCAACCACTGATTTACTTTCTGTCACTATAGATTAGATTGTGTTTTCTAGAATTTTATATAAATGGCATCACATAGTTTTATGGTCTGCCATATACCACTCTCCATAGTTATTTTGAGATTCATTCATGTTCTTGTGCCAATAGTTATTCTTTTCATTGAGTAATATTTCATTAGATGTATGCACTACAATTTGTCTGTTTACCTGTTGATGTGTATTTAGGTTGTTTCTAGTTTGAGCCTGTTACAAGTAAAGCTGCTATGAATAATCAATCTTGTACACGTTTTTGCATTGATGTGTTTTTATTTCTTTTGGGTCAATACCTAGAAGTAGAATGGCTGAATTATATTTTTAATTTAAAATGTATTTTTTTTTTTTTGAGATGGAGTTTCGCTCTTGTTACCCAGGCTGGAGTGCAATGGCGCGATCTTGGCTCACCGCAACCTCCGCCTCCTGGGTTCAGGCAATTCTCCTGCCTCAGCCTCCTGAGTAGCTGGGATTACAGGCACACGCCACCATGCCCAGCTGAATTTTTGTATTTTTAGTAGAGACGGGGTTTCACCATGTTGACCAGGATGGTCTCGATCTCTTGACCTTGTGATCCACCTGCCTCAGCCTCCCAAAGTGCTGGGATTACAGGCTTGAGCCACCGCGCCCGGCCTTAAAATGTATTTTTAATAAAAAATATAAAGTGCATTTTAACTTTTTTTTTGGAGACTGAGTCTCACCCTGTTGCCCAGGCTGGAGTGCAGCGGTGTGATCTTGGCTCACTGCAACTTCACCATCCTGGGTTCAAGCGATTCTCATGCCTCAGCCTCCCGAATAGCTGGGATTACAGGCATGTGCCACCATGCCCAGTTAATTTTTGTATTTTCGGTAGAGATGGGGTTTCACCATGTTGTCTAGGCTGATCTCAAACTCCTGGCTTTAAGTGATCCACCCACCCTGGTCACCTAAAGTGCTGGGATTATAGGTGTGAGCCACTGTGCCCAGCCTATTTTAACTTCTTAAGAAACTGCCACACTGTTTTCCAATGTGTTTGTACCATTTTACATTCTCATTATTAGTAGTGAGAGTACCAGTTCCTCCACACCCTCTCCAACAATTGGTATTATGTTAACCATCCTAATAGGCATGTAGAAGTATCGCATTAAGGTTTTAATTTGCATTTCCCTAATGGATGATGGTGTGTTGAGCAGCATCTTTCTGTGTACCTGTTTGCCATCTTTGTAAGGAAAGTATCTGTTATACTTTCACCTATTTTTTTAAATTGTGTTTGTTTTCTTCCTTATTTTATTTTTTGAGATGGAGATTCACTGTTGCCCAGGCTAGAGTTCAGTGGCCCGATCTTGGCTCATTTCAACCTCCACCTTCCAGGTTCAAGTGATTCTCCTGCCTCAGCCTCTCGAGTAGCTGGGATTACAGGCATGTACCACCACGCCTGGGTAACCACTATGTCTGGCTAATTTTTGTATTTTTAGTAGAGACAGGGTTTAAAGCTTGCTGCAACCTCTGCCTCCCAGGTTCAAGTAATTCTCCTGCCTCAGCCTTCTGAGTAGCTGGGATTACAGGTATGTGCCACCACACCCAGGTAACTTTTGTATTTTTAGTAGAGACGGGATTTCACCATGTTGGTCAGGCTGTTCTTGAACTCCTGACTTCAGGTGATCCACCCACCTCAGCCTCCCATAGTACTGGGATTACAGGAGTGAGCCACTGTGCCCAGCCCCCCCCCCTTTTTTTTTTTTTTTAAATAGAGACTCTGTTGATTTTTCAATTTTAAAATTTTTTGTAGAGACAGGATCTTGCTATGTTAAATAGGCTAGTCTTAAACTTCTGGCCTTAAGCAATCCTCTGCCACTTTGGCTGGGATTACAGGCCTGAGCCACCGCCCAGCTGGCAAATGACTTCTTAACATTACCATGGAATAGTCGTGACCTCATAAACCTCCTGAAAGGGTCTTGGATGCCCCAGGGGTCCCTGGACCATTTTAGAAACTGCTGGCTTAGAACAAGTCCTATTTCCTGGAAGGTATTCAATAAGTGGTTGCTAAATGAATTAATTCCAAAATGACTGCCCAGTGGGGTCCACACGTGGATGGATTTGTAAACTGATGAATCATGTGGTTTGTCCATGGGCCTTACACCTGTGTCCACTTCTCCAGAGGGTGTGATGTGTCCTGGCCTCAGTGCTCCTCTGTCCTTCCCATGACAGGTGTCCCTGTGAACAGCAGAGTGTCCTCCAAAATCCAGCAGCTTCTTAACACCCTGAAGAGGCCAAAGCGCCCCCCACTGAAGGAGTTCTTTGTAGACGATTTTGAGGAATTGTTGGAAGGTAAGAGTTGTCCAACTTTGAGCTTTTGTATTTGTATGAACAGGGTGGCCAGGAAGTTGAGAAACACAGGGAAATGTGTATTATACATGGCTATTGCTGTAAATATTCTATATCCAGACTCAGTGGTCACTGTGTGTAATGGTGAATTTAGAATCACATGACTGCTTCATTCATTTAAGCAGGTAGAAAATTTGCTGCTCATATTAAAGTGACTTAGCATTTCATAAAAATACTTCAAAGGTTTTAACTACGTTATTTAAATTTTTATTTAAATTTTAACTCTGAAATACTTACCTTCTCATGGTTTTAAAGTATATAATTTTCAGCATGGATTTGGGGGCTTTTCAGAATTTTAGCCTCTCATATATAAACGAAATACATATTTAGAAAGAAAGAATATAAATATATTTTTTTAAAAAGAAAACTAGTAAGACACAGAAAGAAACCGGCAATGAAGCCAGTACAAGCTTGTGAGAGTGTCGTTAGAGGCACAGGAGCCCCTCGCTAGCCCCACTTGCAGACCTTGGCTACTCGTACAGTGTCACTGCTGGTAGCAGACCAGCCCAGTCCAGTGTCTCCTCCACACCAGGGGAATAGACATGGCTTTTAGGAGATTGTTTCCCCTTTGTAATCAGAAGTGTGTATTAGTCAAGGTTTTCTAGAGGGACAGAACTAATAGGATAGATGTATATATAAAGGGGAGTGTATTAAGGCATATTGACTCACATGATGACAAGGTGAGGTCCTACAGTAGTCCATCTGCAAGCTGAGAGCAAGGAAGCCAGTCCCAGTCCCAAAGCTGAAGAACTTGGAGTCCAATGTTCGAGATCAGGAGGCATCCAGCATGAGAAAGGTGTAGGCTGGGAGGCTAAGCCAATCTAGTCTTTCCTTGTTCTTCTGGCTGCTTTTATTCTGGCCTCCCTGGCAGCTGATTAGATTGTGCTAACCCAGATTGAGGGTGTGTCTACCTTTCCCAGTCCACTGGCTCAAATGTTAATCACCTTTGGCAACACCCTCACAGACACACCCAGGAACAATACTTTGTCAACCTGACTGGATTAAAGTATATATCAGCATTAACCATTACACAGTGCCTTTCAAATGCAGGGTTAATTGGTATGAATGCCTCTTAAAGCAGTGTTTTTTACCACTTGGGCAAATTTTGGTTATAGAGCTCCTGGAAAAAGATTAAAGTAATTCTTTTTAAAGTAAAAAAAGATTAAACTAGTCTTTTTCCAGGAGATGTAGAATCAAATAATCTTTTAATTATTTTTCTTTGAACAAAATGGTGGTAATTGTTTGGATCCCTAGGCTGAAGTGGTGGTTCTGCTTGCTTTCCTCCTGTCTGAGTGGGCCACCGGGGGTCCGGTCCTCGGGCTGTAGATGCCTGGCTGTTCACTGCTGTGATGCCACAGTCCTGTCCAGAGTTGGGACTGTGTCTGTGGTCACCTTTATCTGTGAGGCTGTGGTCAATGGTTGGTTGTTTTTAACTTTATTTTAAAACTGTCATCATCTAGGACTGAAGCTCCTTTAGTCCTTTGGTTAATTGGTCGGTGACTGTGATACAAAACTCTAAACAAATTATTGTAAGCTTTTTGTAGTTGGAATTAAAAAACAAAATTATAAACTATGAATGCTTAAAAACCGAGTGTGTTTGTAGTGCTCTGAATTGATGATTTTTAAATTTTGATTTTGCTTATAGTTCAGCAACCAGATCCAAATCAGCCGAAGCCTGAGGGAAGTGAGACGAGTGTGCTGAGAGGGGAGCCTCTCACTGCAGGTGTCCCCCGACCGCCGTCGCTGTTGGCCACCTTGCAGCGCTGGGGCACAACACAGCCCAAATCCCCCTGTCTGACTGCTTTGGATACAACTGGGAAGGCCACCTACACTCTCACCTATGGCAAGTGTTAACAGAAAGCAGTCGTGCTTCTGGGTTAGCTGTAGAATGTCACACATGTAACACGGCATAGACATACAGCTTGATAATATTCCTAAGAAGCCAGCACAACTGGCAGATAAATAGAACATTGACCTACACCAGGTACCCATCCCACCAGAGGGGACAACTCACCGATAAATGGTGACTGCCATTGCTCTGGGTTCTAGTATTTTGAGTGTTCTTTATATGCATTCTGAACAAGGCAGTTTAGTTTTGTCTTGTTTTTAACTTTGTATAAGGGGAATCATGCAGTATGTATTTTTGTGTGTTTGGCACCGTTTGGTTCTATATTATGTTTTTTTGTAACACAAATAGTAAGCATATATACAACCTGATGAATTCACAGAGTGAATATGATCCTGTAATCAGCACTCCAAGCAGAAGTGTTGCCAGGTTCCCAAGCCCCTCCTGCACCTCCAGCACTAACATCCTCCCACACGTGAAGGGTAACTGGTGTCCTGACTGTGCACACTGTTGGCTTTACCTGCTTTAAATATTTTTTGTAAACAGGTGTTCTTTAAGTTTATTCTCATTGATGGATATTATTTTATTGTCTGAATATACTAGAACTTATTTACACACTCTTAGGTAGATAGACATTTGGGTGGTTTCCACTGTGGGGCTATTGTGTGTAGTGCTGTTATGGACATGTTTATGTGAGTCTCTTGGCGAGAAGATGTAGGCATTTGTGCTGGGTATAAAAGCAGAAGCAGAATTGGGTTCAGCTTTAGGACATACTGCCAAACAATTTTCCAAAGGCAGTGCAGTAGTTTTCACTCCTACAGGCAGTGAGTATATGAGGAGTCCCAGTTACTCTCCATCCTCACCAGCTTTTGATATTGTTTATTTCATTATAGTCTTTCTTGTAGGTGTGTTGTAGTGCAGGCTAATTTGCATTTGCTTGCTGACAGATTATGCTTTTCATATGCTTACTGGTTGTTTGAATATCCACTTTTATGAATTGTTCAAATATTTGGCTCATTTTTCTGTTTGTGTGCTACTCTTTTTTTCTTTATATATATATATGTTTTTTTGAGACAGGTTTCACTCTGTCACTCAGGCTGGAGTGCAGTGGTGCAATCATAGCTCACTACTGCCTTGACCTTCTGGGCTCAAGAGATACTCCTGCCTCAGCCTCCTGAGTAGCTGGGAACATAGGCTCATATCACCACACCCAGCTAATTAAAAAAAAAAAAAGAGCAACTTTTTTTTGGTAGAGATGGGGGTCTCCCTCTGTTGCCCAGGCTGATACTGAATTCCTGGCTAAAGCAGTCCTGCCATCTTAGCCTCTCAGAGTGCTGGGAGCTGAGATTACAGGTGTGAGCCATTGCACCTAGCCTCCTATTGCTTTGTATGTTTCAGATAGGCATCAGATAGGCATATTTTGTCAGATAACATGTTTTGCAGTGTCTTCTCACTATTTGGATTGCCTTTTAACACTTTTAATTACGGCTTTTTTTTTTTCTTTTTGATGTGGAGTCTTGCTCTGTTGCCAGGCTGGTGTGCAGTGGCACCATCTCAGCTCACTGCAACCTCTGCCTCCCAGGTTCAAGTGATTCTCCTGTCTCAGCCTCCTGAGTAGCTGGGACTACAGGTGTATACCACCATGCCCAGCTAATTTTTTTTGGTATTTTAGTAGAGATGGGGTTTAACTACGTTGGACAGGATGATCTCAATCTCTTGACCTTGTGATCCGCCCACCTCGGCCTCTCGAAGTTCTGGGACTACAGGCGTGAGCCACCGTACCCAGACAATTATGGCCTTTAATGAATGAAAAATCTTAATGTAATCTAACTTACCTATTTTTTTTTTCCTGTATTGTAGCTAAGTTGTCCAGTTTAGAAACTTTTCACCAAATCAAGGTCACAAAGATATTCTCCTACATGGTCGTCTAAAACCTTATTAAAACGCTTTTCACATTTAGGTGTCATGATCCATTTAGAATTTAATTTTGTGTATGGAATGAAGTTGGAGTCCTTTTCTTATGAGTATCTAATTGACTCAGTATCATTTATTGAAAAGGCAGTCCTTTCCCCAAAGTACTGTAGTGTTACTTTGTTATATATCAGGTGGAAGGTATACTTATAGGTCTGTTTCTGGGCTCCTTTGGGTTTTGTCAGTCTGCTGTCTGTCCACACTCGGAATTACTGTAGCTTTATGAGTCCTCTAGCTCTGTGATTGTTCCTCAGGATTGCCTTGACTCTTCTTGGCTGTTTGCATTTCCAAGTAAACTTTAGAATTAACTTGTCAATTTCCATAAAAATTACTACTGGGATATTGACTGGCATTGCATTGAAGCTCTAGTTCAATTGAATAAATGTTTTTTTTTTTTTGAGACGGAGTTTCGCTCTTGTTGCCCAGGCTGGAGTGCAATGGCGCAATCTCGGCTCACCGCATAAATGTTTTATAGGTTGAGAGTATCCCAAATGTGAAAATCCAGAATGCTCTAAAATCTGAAACTGCTTGAAGGTGACATGATGCTCAAAGAAAATGCTCATTGGAGCATTTTGGATTTCTGATTTTTGGACTTGTGATGCTCAACTGGGAAGTATATATAATGCAGTTATTCCAAAATCTAAAAAAATTTGGAATCCAAAACACTTATAATCTCAAGCATTTCAGATAAGGGATACTCAACTGCTATTACAATGATGAAACTTCCGTTTTATGACTGTGGAATATTTTCCCCTTTTTAAAGGCCTGCTTTAATTTCTCTCAGAATTGTTTTTATACTTTGGAATGCAGTCTTGAGCATCTTTTATTAGATGCATTTCTATTACAAATGCTGTGATTTTTACTTTTTTCTACTGATTTGTTGCTTATATATAGAAGTGCAATCTATATTATTATTATTTTAAAATAATGACTTTGTATCCTGTGATCTCAGTAAGTTAACTTATTAGTTCTTTGTTTACTCATAATTAGTAGCCTATATATCTTTTGGATTACCTGTTTACAAAAATCACATTATCTGTGAACAGCAACAGTTATTTTGTCCTTTCTAATACTTTTATTTTATTTTATTTTATTTTATTTATTTATTTTTTGCTTTTTGCACAAGTGAGAACCTCCAGTACAGTGTGAAATAGAGCAATGTTGAAGAGCGGGCATTCTTGCCTGTTTTTCCGTCTGAGGAAAAGCCTGTGGTAATTAAGTATGATGTTTTCTGTAGTTTTGCTTGCTTGTTTGTTGGTAGAAACTCTTTGTCAGATTAAGAAAGTTCGCTTCTAGTTCTTGTTTGTTAAAAGTTGTTATGAGTTGGGATTGAATTTTGTCAAATGCTTTTTCTGCTGCTAGCAAGATGATCATATGGTTTTCCTCCTCCATTAATTTGGTGAATTATTTTGATTAATTTTCTAATTTAAAGCAGCCCTTCATTCCTAGAATAAATCCCACTTGGTCTTAATATCTTACCCTTTTAAATATACACCCAGATTTGATTTGCCAGTAAGTCGTTTAGAATTTTTACATATGTTTTCATTAGAAGATTGGCAAGATGCTCATTGCCAGCCTTTGAGGAGTGTGGCTAGCTCACAGCCTCCACCTGTTAAATCAGCATTCAAATCTAGGTCATGCTGTTGGCAGGGTAGTCCCTGGCCAGTGGCCAAACAAGGCAGTGGGACAAGGGCCTAGTTCTTGTTAGCGTCGACTTTCCTTACAAACAGCATTGGGCTTGTGGAGACTGTCAGTTCTACATTGCAGTTTGACTGCTCCTCCTGCCCAGTCTTGCTCCCTGTCTTTTCCAGTCACAGATCTTTATTCTCTAGTAATCCTTTTACATGCCTGAGCCTGTCTTAGCATCTGCTTTGTGAAGAACCCAGCCTGTGACATACTTTTTTTTTTGTACATTCTCCTTGTCTTGTAGTTTGTCTGCATTTATTTACAAAGTGTAAGGGGTTAACTACCATTGTGTTTGTTTTTTTGAGACAGGATTGTGCTCGGTCCCCCAGGCTGGAGAGTAGAGGCGTGATCTTGGCTTACTGCAACCTCTGCCCCCAGGGCTCAGGCAATCCTCCCACCTCAGCCTTCCTAGTATCTGGGGACCACTAGGCACGCACCATCATGCTTGGCTACTTTTTTGTGTTTTTAGTAGAGTCGAGGTCTTGTCATATGACCTGGGCTGGTCTCAAACTCCTGAATTCAAGCAGTCTGCCTACCTCAGCCTCCCAAAATGCTGGGATTACAGGCGTGAGCTCTCATGTCTGGCCCATTGTATTTTTTTTTTTTTTTAATCAGTCATACATTTTTATTCTTTCTTTTACTATATTCATTCCTTCCTGAAATTCTATATTTTCCTGGGTAATCATTTCCTTCTGGCCTGCAAAACTTTCTGTGTGTTCATTGTACTGTAGGTTTGCCGGCAGCTTCATTTTTGAAGGTTCTATTTCATGTTTATCTTCTTTCAGCAGTGCAAAGATAACTGTTAGTGGCTTTTGAGAAGATGCCAGACCATTGTTGCTCTGTTGATAGTAATGTGTTTGGTGGCTTAAAAAATGTTATTTTTCTTTGGATTGCAGCCATCTTACTATGACATATTTATAGAGGTAATGTTCTTTGAAAATTTCCTGTGATGTTCTTTGAAATCTTCAAGATGTCCACAGGGCTTCTTGAATCTGTAAAATGATGTCTTTTATCTGTTTGAGAAAAATTACAGCCATCTTCTCTTGCCATATTGCTTCTTCCTCATTTTTTTCTTCTCTCCTTCTGGGACTCCAAATACACTTTTACAAAAGTTTTTCTCTGAGTCCCACGTGCCTTTAATGTTCTTTTTTATATTTTGCATTTTTTAATATATATATACTTGAGTTTGGATATTTTCCATTTTCTTTTATTCATATTTTTTAATCCTGTCTTCTGAAATTTCTAATCTGCTGTGAAACCCTGATGAGTTCCTCATTTTAGATATTGTCTTTTCAGTTTAGAATTTTTATTTCTCTGTTATAATTCTGGTACTCTGGAAAAAAATTCTCATTATTCCATACGTTTTCCTAATCTATTCTTCTGCTGCCTTGAATACACAGATTAATTATTGTTATCTGACAGTGCTATCTGGATCACTTTTGGGTCTGTTGCTCTTGTCTGTGTTTTCTTTTTTTTTTTTTTTTCTTTTGTGGGACAGAGTCTTGGTCTGTTGCCCAGGTTGGAGTACAGTGGTGATCATGGCTCACTGCAGCCTTGAATTCCTGGGCTCAAGTGATCCTCCCACTATAGCCTCCTGAGTATCTAGGACTACAGGTCACACCACCATGCCCAGTTAGTTTTTTCTATTGTTATTATTTTTTAATAGAGACAGGATTTCACTGTGTTGTTCAGGCTGGTCTCAAACTCCCGGACTCAAGCCACCTGCCTGCCTCAGCCTCCCAAAGTGCTGGGATTACAGGCATGAGCCACCAGGCCTGGCCTTTTTGATTGAATATTGTGTGTTGTGCATAAAAACATTATGGAGGGTCCAGACAATGTCATCTTCCTTAAGAGAAATTCCCCTCCTCTCCTAGGCAAGTAGAGTAGTGGCTGGCTGGTCACTGCAGTCCAGTCCACACCTGGCCCAGCCGGCCTCTGCTCTCCTGGGCTTTCTGCCAGTGCCTGGTGTGTCCATGTGTCTCTTTTCCTCTGACGGCTTCCCAGTCATGGTGTTGGTCTCCTCGTGGCTTCTTAACGACCCCATTCTGTTTTTCAGAGGTTTTCCACACGGGCTGTTGGTCTCCTGCTGCATACAGCCACAGGATTCAGCACATGTCCTGCAGAAGGTGGCTGTGCTCTTGATATTCCTAGCCTCTGCCAAAAGCTCTGTAGGTTTCTTCATGTCCTGGTGGCACTGCTCCACCCAAGTGGAATACTCAGCCTCCTGTAGGGGTGGAATCCCTGAACACCGACAGCATAAAGATAGCTGCAGCTCAGCTCGCTTCCCGGAAGGTTTTCCCTCTCTGGAATCTTAACTCTTCTAGTTGTCTTTGCTGAGCAGCAACTTGCTGCCTCCCAAAGATGATTTCTGCATTTTATTCAGTTTTTAATCTCACCTGAGGCAGGAGTGCTGGTCTGCCACCAGTACTCTTTCCTACGCAGAAGCAGAGTCTTCTACCATTATGCTTTTAAAATTCATTCATTTTATTGTGTATAGTTGTAGTTAATTTATTTTTGTTGAGGAATGCATATACCAGAATTTATTTATCTGTTATACTGTTGGTGGAATACATGGCTTGTTTCCAGTTTTAGCTGGTAGAAAGAGTGCTCCCAGGAAGATTCTAGTGTTTGCCACCTGGTATATAAGCATATGTTTTTGAAGGGTGAGTACTTAGGAGTGGAAGTACTAGGTCTGGGGTTATGGGTACCTTCACATTGATGAGATGACACCACACTTCCCCAGTTCACCCTCGCCCCATCAGTGTGGGTGGTTCCTACCTGCTCCCATCATTATCAGCACTTGGTATTGTCAGGCTTATTAATTTCAGCTAATCTCATGATAATATGGTTGTATTTCACTGTGGTTTTAATTTGCATTTTCTTGATAACTAAATAGATTGAGATCTTTTCTATCATTTTGGCTTTTTCTTTTGTTAAGTACCTTTTGAATCTTTAGCACATTTTCTTTCTTTTTTTTTTTTGAGAGGGAGTCTGGAGTACAGTGGTGTGAGCTCAGCTCACTGCAACCTCTGCCTCCCAGGTTGAAGAGATTCTCCTACCTCAACCTCCTGAGTAGCTGGGATTACAGGCGTGCACCACTATGTCCGGCTAATTTTTGTATTTTTAGTAGAGATGAGGTTTCACCATGTTGGTCAGACTGGTCTCGAACTCCTTACCTCGTAATCCTCCTGCCTTGGCCTCCCAAAGTGCTGTGAACAATTTATGGAACTGAGGGTTCCTTCCCATTTTAGACCGTATGGGATAACTTCCTGACATTGCCATGGCATTTATAAACTGTCATGGCACTGGGGTAGTGTCTTTTAGCATGCTTATGCATTATTATTAGTGTGTAATGAGCAGTGAGGACAACCTGAGATCATTTACATCGCCATCTTCCTTTGGGGAGGTTTGGCCGGCTTTTTCACCACACATGCTGTTTTTACCAGCAAGGTCTTTATGACCTGTATCTTGTGCTGACCTCCTATCTCATCCTGTGACTTAGAATGCCTGATGTAATGGGGGTGGAGCCCAGCAGATCTCAGCCTTATTTTACCCCTATTCAAGATGGAGTTGCTCTGGTTTAAACGCCTCTGGCATATTTCCTCTCTCTGTTTTATAAGAGAACTCTTAATCCTAAGGGTTGTAGAGGGACAAGGATTCATCTTCTGTAACTTCTTCAGGCTGAATAGGGGTGGTGATATTCCTGCCTAACTATTAGGGTCTTTGCATTTGAGAAAGAAAGGAGTTCAGTCAGAAAGAATCAATATGGTGATGAGGGCCATTGATAACTTCAAGAAAAGGTGATATCTGGAAGATTAATAAGTGTTCAATTTAAGAAAACATTGAGTAAGCTTATCCTGCATTTCTATACAAAGAGTACAATAGCAATTTATTCCACAACAGTAAAACAAAATAAATAAAATTATCCTAAGTAAATTAAATGAGGATTTTCATGAACTGGGTAACTGTTGGAACCAAGACGATAAGGGGTTGCTAGCTGATTCCAGTGTGCCCAGAATTAGAATTAGAATACTGATCCAGATTTTTACATTGCCCATCTATTTTCTCTCTACTTTACTCAATTGTTAAAAGCTTTAAGTAGCTCAAAGAAAAGCTTTCTTGGCTCTGAAAATAAAAAAGGATCAGCAATGATTTAAGCAAAAAGGCAAAACAGAAGATGGCCGTTTAGGAACAGCTCAGGATTGCAGCTCCCAGTGAAAGCGCAGAGGGTGAGTGGACGCCGCGTTTTTATTGCCCACAGACTAGGAAATTCCCGGGCGGAGGTGCTCCACGGTCGCCAGCGTGGCTGTTTCGGCCAGCGCAGCCGTGCCGGCCCGGCACCGCTGCTTTGCCCCGTGCGGCTGCTTTGTCGGCGCCCCGGAGCCGCGGTTCTCCATACAAAATACACCGGTCCGGGGGCCCTTTAGGCTGGTGATTGGAGCCACGGGAAGTCGCCCATATGCCGGTTCAAAAAGGGGACTGAGCAGAGAACCAGGACAGTAGATTCCAGGGCAAAAAAAAAAAAAAAAAGCACCACAAACCTCAGTGCCGCTGTTTAAGCCAGCGCAGTGAGTGGCCGCAGGGGAAAACAAACAGACCCCGGCGCCTCTTCAACAGGCGACTGGAACACCAACTTAAAAAAGGCTCTGAGGCAGGGAGCCAGGCGATCAGGCTCTGCTGGTCTCACCCCCACAAAAGAACAGCAATCAGAAACTCTGGATTGAGAGTTTCACAGCAAGCGCAGCTGAACCCGGGACAGTCCAGCTCTGTGGGGGAGGGGCGTCCGCCATTACCGAGGCAACCTGCCACAGCAGAGACTCCGCCCCAACAGAGGCGGGCCACCATCGCCAAAGCAGTTCTAACTACACCCATATAAACAGGACTGCAGGGAAGTTCACTCGGCAGCGGGGCGGAGCCCACAGCAGCTCAGCAAAACTGCTATAGGCCGACAGTGACTAGGCTGCCTCCTTGCTGGGCTGGGCAGGTCTGAAGGAAAATAAAAAAAAAAAAGTCGGCAGCATAACGGAAACTCATAAATAAAGCCCTAAATCCCTGGGACAGAGCACCTGGGAACAAAAAGCAGTTTATGAGTTCTGCTGCAGCAGACCTAAAAGTACCTGCCCAGCAGCTCTGAATGAACAACAACAGAGCTCGCAGCTCACCATTTGAGCTCCTATAAAGAGACCGTCTCCTCAAGCAGCTCCCTGACCCCTATATATCCAAAAAGAAACCTCATAAAAGAGAGATCAGATTGACACTAGGCGGGTATCCGTCTGGGACAAAGATAGCAGAAGAAGAAAACTGGTAACAACCCTTACTGTTCAGCAGCTGCTGCAGGTGAACCCCAGGCAAGCAGGGCCTGGAGTGAACCTCAGCAGACCTACAGCAGAGGGGCCAGACTGTCAGAAGGAAAACCAAGAAACAGAAATAACCTCATCATCAACAAACAGAACGTCAATCTGAAAGATTTGAGACCCAATCTGAAAGCAAGCAACTACAAAGTCGACAGGTGGATAAATCCTTAAAGATGGGAAGAAACCAGCACAAAAAGGATGAAAACACCCGAAACCAGAACACCTCTCCTCCTAAAAGCGATCACAACTCCTCACCAGCAAGGGAACAAGGTTGGATGGAGAACGAGTGTGATGAAATGACAGAATCAGACTTCAGAAGGTGGGTAGTAAGAAACTTCTGTGAACTTAAAGAACATGTTCTAACCAAATGCGAAGAAACTAAGAACCTTGAAAAAAGAATGGACGAAATGCTAACAAGAATGGACAAAATAGAAAGGAATATAAGTGAATTGATGGAACTGAAAAACGCAACACGAGAACTTCATGAAGCATGCACAAGTATCAACAGCCGAATGGACCAAGCGGAAGAAAGGATATCAGAGGTCGAAGATCAACTCAATGAAATAAAATGGGAAGGCAAGACTGAAGAAAAAAGGGTAAAAAGGAATGAACAAAGTCTCCAAGAAATGTGGGACTATGTGAAAAGACCTAATCTACATTTGATAGGCGTACCCAAATGCGACGAAGAGAATGAATCCAAGCTGGAAAATACTCTTCAGGATATTATCCAGGAAAACTTCCCCAACCTAGCAAGGCAGGCAAACATTCAAGTCCAGGAAATACAGAGAACACCACAAAGATATTCGTCAAGAAGAGCAACCCCAAGGCACATCATCGTCAGATTCACCAGGGTCGAAATGAAGGAGAAAATACTAAGGGCAGCCAGAGAGAAAGGTCGGGTTACCCATAAAGGGAAGCCCATCAGACTCACAGCAGATCTCTCAGCAGAAACCCTACAAGCCAGAAGAGAATGGGGGCCAATATTCAACATCCTTAAAGAAAAGAATTTTCAACCCAGAATCTCCTATCCAGCCAAACTAAGCTTCATAAGGGAAGGAAAAATAAAATCCTTTGGGAACATGCAAGTACTCAGAGATTTCGTCACCAGCAGGCCAGCTCTACAAGAGCTCCTGAAAGAGGCTCTACACATATAAAGGAACAACAAGTACCAGCTCAACTAAAGGGCAAAACAGCCAGCTAGCACCAAAATGGCAGTATCAAATTCACACATAACAATATTAACCCTAAATGTAAATGGACTAAATGCCCCAATCAAAAGACACAGACTGGCAAATTGGATAAAAAGACAAAACCCATCAGTGTGTTGTATCCAGGAAACCCATCTCACATGCAAGGATACACAAAGGCTCAAAATAAAGGGATGGAGGAAGATTTACCAAGCAAATGGAGAGCAAAAAAAAGCAGGAGTTGCAATTCTCATCTCTGATAAATTAGACTTTAAAGCAACAAAGATCATAAGAGACAAAGAGGGACATTACATAATGGTAAAAGGATCAATGCAACAAGAAGAGCTAACGATCCTAAATATATACGCACCCAATACAGGAGCACCCAGATACATAAGGCAAGTTCTTAATGACCTACAAAGAGACCTAGACTCCCACACAATAATAGTGGGAGACTTTAACACCCAATTGTCAACATTAGACAGATCAACCAGACAGAAAATTAACAAGGATATCCAGGACTTGAACTCATACCTGGACCAAGCAAACCTAATAGACATTTACAGAACTCTACACCCCAAATCCACAGAATATACATTCTTCTCAGCACCACATCACACCTACTCTAAAATTGACCACATAATTGGGAGTAAATCACTCCTCAGCAAATGCAAAAGAACGGAAATTGTAACAAACAGTCTCTCAGACCACAGTGCAATCAAGTTAGAACTCAGAATTCAAAAACTAACTCAGAACCGCACAGCTTCATGGAAACTGAGCAACTTGCTCCTGAATGTTGACTGGATAAACAATGAAATGAAGGCAGAAATAAAGATGTTCTTCGAAACCAACGAGAATGAAGACACAACATACCAGAATCTCTGGGACACATTTAAAGCAGTCTCTAGAGAAAAATATATAGCAATAAGTGCCCACATGAGAAGTAAGGAGAGATCAAAAATTGACACCCTATCATCAAAACTGAAAGAGCTAGAGGAGTAAGATCAAAAAAACTCAAAGTCTAGCAGAAGACAAGAAATAGCTAAGATCAGAGCAGAACTGAAGGAGATAGAGACACAAAAAACCCTTCAAAAAAATCAATCAGTCCAGGAGCTGGTTTTTTGAAAAGACCAACAAAATAGACAGACCACTAGCCAGATTAATAAAAAAGAAAAGAGAGAATAACCAAATTGATGCAATAAAAAACGATAAAGGGGATATCACCACAGATTCCACAGAAATTCAAATCATCATCAGAGATTATTACAAACAACTCTATGCACACAAACTAATAAACCTGGAAGAAATGGATAAATTCCTGGACACTTGCCTCCTGCCAAGCCTAAACCAGGAAGAAGCCGAAACCCTGAACAGACCCATAACAAGGTCTGCAGTTGAGGCAGCAATTGAGAGCTTACCACCCAAAAAAAGCCCAGGTCCAGATGGGTTCACAGCTGAATTCTACCAGACATACAAAGAGGAGCTGGTACCATTTCTTCTGAAACTATTCCAAACAATACAAAAAGAGGGAATTCTTCCCAAATCATTTTACGACACCAACATCATACTGACTCCAAAACCCGGCAGAGACTCAACAAGAAAAGAAAACTTCAGGCCAATATCCATGATGAACATAGATGCAAAAATCTTCAATAAAATACTGACAAGCCGATTGCAACAGCACATCAAAAAGCTTATCCACCATGATCAAGTAGGCTTCATCCCGGGGATGCAAGGCTGGTTCAACATATGCAAGTCTATAAACGTAATTCACCACATAAACAGAACCAAAGACAAAAACCACATGATTATCTCAATTGATGCAGAGAAGGCCTTTGACAAAATTCAGCAGCCCTTTATGCTAAAAACACTCAATAAGCTAGGTATTGATGGAACGTATCTCAAAATAATAAAAGCTATTCATGACAAACCAACAGCCAATATCATACTGAATGGGCAAAAACTGGAAGCATTCCCCTTGAAATGTGGCACCAGACAAGGATGCCCGCTCTCACCACTGCTATTCAATATCGTATTAGAAGTTCTAGCCAGAGCAATCAGGCAAGAAAAAGAAGTAAAGGGCATTCAAATAGGAAAGGAGGAAGTCAAATTGTCTCTATTTGCAGACGACATGATTGTATATCTAGAAGACCCCATCGTCTCAGCCCCAAACCTCCTGAAACTGATAAGCAAGTTCAGCAAAGTCTCAGGATACAAAATCAATGGGCAAAAATCACATGCATTCCTATACACCAATAACAGACTTAAAGAGAGCCAAATCAAGAACAAACTGCCATTCACAATTGCCACAAAGAGAATAAAATACCTAGGAATACAACTAACAAGGAATGTAAAGGACCTCTTCAAGGAGAACTACAAGCCACTGCTCAACGAAATAAGAGAGGACACAAACAGATGGAGAAACATTCCATGTTCATGGTTAGGAAGAATCAATATCGTGAAAATGGCCATACTGCCCAAAGTAATTTACAGATTCAATGCTAGCCCCATCAAGCTACCAATGACCTTCTTCGCAGAACTGGAAAAAACCACCTTAAACTTCATATGGAACCAAAAGAGAGCCCGCATAGCCAAGTCAATTCTAAGCAAAAAGAACAAAGCAGGGGGCATCACACTACCAGACTTCAAACTATACTACAAGGCTACCGTAATCAAAACAGCATGGTACTGGTACCAAAACAGAGATATAGACCAATGGAACAGAACAGAGGTCTCGGAGGCAACACAACATATCTACAACCACCTGATCTTTGACAAACCAGTCAAAAACAAGCAATGGGGAAAGGATTCCCTGTTCAATAAATGGTGTTGGGAAAGCTGGCTAGCCATGTGCAGAAAGCAGAAACTGGACCCCTTCCTGACACCTTACACTAAAATTAACTCCAGATGGATTAAAGACTTAAACATAAGACTTAACACCATAAAAACCCTAGAAGAAAATCTAGGCAAAACCATTCAGGACGTAGGTGTAGGCAAGGACTTCATGACCAAAACACCAAAAGCATTGACAACAAAAGCCAAAATAGACAAATGGGACCTAATCAAACTCCACAGCTTCTGCACGGCAAAAGAAACAGTCTTTAGAGTGAATCGGCAACCAACAGATTGGAAAAAATTTTTGCAGTTTACCCATCTGACAAAGGGCTGATATCTAAAATTTACAAAGAACTAATACAGATTTACAAGAGAAAAACTAACAAGCCCATTCAAAAGTGGGCAAAGGATATGAACAGACACTTTACAAAAGAAGACATACGTGAGGCCAACAAACATATGAAAAAATGCTCATCATCACTGGTCATCAGAGAAATGCAAATCAAAACTACATTGAGATACCATCTCACGCCCGTTAGAATGGCGATCATTAAAAAATCTGGAGACAACAGATGCTGGAAAGGATGTGGAGAAATAGGAACACTTTTACACTGTTGGTGGGAGTGTAAATTAGTTCAACCATTGTGGAAGACAGTGTGGCGATTCCTCGAGGACCTAGAAATAGAAATTCCATTTGACCCAGCAATCCCATTACTGGGTATATATCCAAAGGATTACAAATCGTTCTACTATAAGGACACGTGCACACGAATGTTCATTGCAGCACTGTTTACAATAGCAAAGACCTGGAACCAACCCAAATGCCCATCGACGATAGACTGGATAGGGAAAATGTGGCACATATACACCATGGAATATTATGCAGCCATCAAAAACGAAGAGTTTGGGTCCTTTGTAGGGACATGGATGAACCTGGAAACCATCATTCTCAGCAAACTGACAGAAGAGCAGAAGATCAAACACTGCACGTTCTCACTCATAGGCGGGTGTTGAACAATGAGAATACATGGACACAGGGAGGGGAGCACTACACACTGGGGTCAGTTGGGGGGAAATAGGGGAGGGACGGTGGGGGGTGGGAAGCTGGGGAGAGATAGCAAGGGGAGAAATGCCAGAAGTAGGTGATGGGGAGGAAGGCAGCAAATCACACTGCCACGTGTGTTCCTATGCAACAATTTTGCATGTTCTTCACATGTACCCCAAAACCTAAAAAGCAATAAAATAAATAAATGGGGAAAAAAAAAACTTTCTCTACACTAAAGCAATGAAGATATTCTACTATATTATTTTAAAGAATGTTTTACAAGAGATGAGTACAATTGAATTTTTCCATACAGACAACAAATTGTATTTAAATTATTTACTAAATAGCTTTCCTTTACCCACTAATCTGTAATGCTACCTCCTCTTTACATATGTTCAGGGCTTTCTATTCTGTTCCAAATATCTAGTCTATTACCCCTGGCTTAACACCTTAACTCTCTTAATTAAAATAACTCTAACATAAAGTCTAAAAAAAAAAAAAAAAAAAAGGCAAAACAAGTTACTTCTGTTTTCTATTAGTTCAGCTCATGCAGCTAACTCCTGTTTGATATTTATGAACATTTTGGCTCTCTATGAAAGTCCTGAAAGTTTTTCCTTAATTATTTTATTTTATTTTTTTTTTTTGGAGACGAGTCTCACTCTTGTTGCCCAGGCTGGAGTGGAATGGCTGGCGTGATCTCGGCTCACTGCAACCTCCGCCTCCCGGGTTCAACCGATTCTTCTGCCTCAGCCTCCCAAGTAGCTGGGATTACAGGCATGCACCACCATGCCCAACTAATTTTTTGTATTTTTAGTACAGACAGGATTTCACTATGTTGACCAGGTGGCTCTCTAACTCCTGACCTCAGGCAGTCCACCTGCCTCGGCCTCCAAAAGTGCTGGGATTACAAGCATGAGCCACCGCGCCCGACCTAGATTTTCCTTTATTCTAATTCACAATCTCCAAAGTTATCAGAAGCCTACATTCAAGAACACCTATTAGAGTTCTATAGTTGATTATAAAACCATCTTCTAAAGAGGACCAAAACAAGACCGCAATTTTCCGTGGATGACAGAATGCCTTAGGGCAGCCTCTATAAAAGCCACAATTGACTAGGAATTTTGATTACTACTTCTGTGACATACAACAATTTAACATACCAATTATACTTATTAATAACCTGTACTGTCATATCAGAATTATACAAGTTTCACTGATTTGGGAACACATACCAATAACATATTTATACAAATATAGCCCAAAGAAAGCCAAACATCATTTCGTATTTGACAATGTTTCCTGTGTGATTTTTATACCAAATAAGCTTCAAATGTTATTTTTTAGACTTGAGGGGACCTAATACCCAAAAGATTAATTAGGGTCAGAAAAAGGTGTAATTTTGAATATGATTTTGGGAAGTCTGTCAAATATTAAAGGTTTAAACACTTGATAGAATCCCAGGTCATCATAAGTTATTCATTTACCCAAAATGATAACTCATCTTGAACTCCTAGTCTCAAGTGATCCACGTGCCCCCACCTCCCAAAGTGCTGGGATTGCAGACATGAGCCATTGCACCCAGCCATCTTTCATTATTTTAAAAAATATAACATTAAAAATCTTGTTTAAGGGAGAAAGTCAAGTTTCACTGTTGCATTAGTGCATTATTGATGTAAAACCCAATTCTTAATAAAACCTTATAATAAGACAAATCTATTCAACCATAAGGTAAGATTCTCATAAACCTTTTATAACCCTTTACAATTTTTGTTAAAGAGCAGATTCGTGCTGCAAGAAAACTCTGTTGTGCCTTTATTCCAATATTCAATTTATGGAAAAACAAGTATTACCCCTTTAACTTTAGGCCAGTGTGTTCACACACAAATTTCTTTTACAAGATTAATTTTTCACAAACCTTCCACAACTTGCTCCAATCTTCAGCATTATTCTATCTAACTTAAAATAATCCTTTAACCCTTTAGGCAAAAAAAAATTTACATTCCCATGACTTCTTACAATCGTTTACCAAAAATATACTTCACTTTCCTTATACACCTTGCATGTAGAACTGCTTTTCCCGTAGTCTCAAGTACACATTACAAAGAAGTGGTTTATGACTTTAAAGCATTTAGCAAACCTAACATCTGAACTGCCTAATTTACACCAAATGCCTAAATTTTTGAAGATATTTTTATTTTACCGTAATCTTTAAAACTGTCTTCATTTCCCTAAGATTACTTAAGTCATGTGAATTAAAAGGCACTACAGTTTTAATTTTTCTGACAAAGTACATAGTTTAAGCTTGTATTTTTAAACTAATTAATCAACGCTCTTTCATATATAAACTTCACACACATAACATATAAATACACAGACAGAAGATCCAGGAGTTGTAAGATTTTCCATTTTCAGTTTCTAAGTTTCTTAGTTGGATTACTGGCTTCAGGGTGGAGCTCTTTGATAAACAGGGCTAGGGAAACATGCAGTTTCTGGGACCTAATAAGCAGCTGTAAGGAAAAGCAAATTCCAGAAATCAGGCGTCCCATTTCTATACCAGATACTACATCCCCAAAAAAGGGAATCAGCCCATCCCCTATGGGAGTGTTATCTCTCAGTGAGGTGTGGGGACATTTCCATACCTTCTAGGTGGCCAAGAGCATGCTTCTCTGATCCAAACATGCAAAGAGCTGTATATTCCCCTATAACTACCATTAGCTACCCCCAAAGTATATTTCCTACCTAATTATTACACACCAAAGCTCTCTCATAATGTGAAGTCAAAACCGTCAGGTAACACAATGAAAAACAGAGCCGAGTCTTAAATTTTGGGAGCATCTATCCATTTTAAATTCCTGGGGTTTCATGAGAAAATTCCCAAAATGGGGTCTGTGGTACCTCCTCTCTTTCCCAAGGAGTCCCAAGCTGTTAGATCTTGAATATCCACTTCTGTTTTTTGAGACAGGGTCTTGATCTGTTGCCAGGCTGGAGTGCAGTGGCGCGATCTCAAGTCACTGCAACCTCCGCCTCCCAGGTTCAATCAATTCTCCTGCCTCAGTCTCCTCACACTACAGGTGCATGCCATCATGCCTGGCTAATTTTTTTTTTTTTTTTTGTATTTTTATTAGAGATGGGGTTTCACCATGTTGGCCAGAATGGTCTCGATCTCTTGACCTTGTCATCCACCCACCTTGGTCTCCCAAAGTGCTGGGATTATAGGTGTGAGCCTGGCCTGAATATATACTTTTAAGCTGACTTTTAACCATAGTGCTTATTTATTTATTTTTGAGATGGAGTCTCGCTCTGTCACCCAGACTGGAGTGCAGTGGCATGATCGCGGCTCACTGCAACCTCCGCCTCCTGGGTTCAAGCAATTCTCCTGCCTCAGCCTCCTGAGTATCTAGGATTACAGGTGTGCGCCACCACGCCTGGCTAATTTTTTTTATTTTTAGTAGAGACGAGATTTCACTAGGTTGGCCAGGCTGGTCTTGTACTCTTGAACTCAAGTGATCTGCCTACCTCAGCCTCCCAAAGTGCCGGGATTATGGGCGTGAGCCACCACGCCTGGCCCATAGGGCTCTTTTTACTTAAATCTCTTATTACCCAACTTTAGCCAGGCCACACAGCCAATAATTCTGACTTTTTAACTTTACCAAAGGCAACCTCCCAGGTGAAAACAATAAGCCTTAGCCACTAAGCTACAGTATTGGGTGCCTGGACTATTCCCAGAAGAAGTCTAGAGCATCCAGTTCTGAGCTTGCAAAGGCTTTTAACTGCTCGAGATAACTTTTAGAGCTAACTACGACATGAACCCCCGAATTCCTGTTTGCTTGATGGTGGAAACCAAGAGAAATTACCTCCATGTGGTTACAAGGTCCACTCCCAAGGACATTTTTCAACATGTGGTCTCTGGGCAAGATGAAAGAGGAAACAGTTGCCCTGAGTAACAGAAAAGATGGAAAAGAGGGAGAAAAGCATTGCCTGTGGCGGGATGGGGAAGGTGAGGAGCTCAGGGAGGCTAGAGAAAGACCCACCCGTTACAGCAACACCGAATCAAAAGTTCAGGTGGCCACTTGTCAGTCATGAAGGGATCTTATCCAGCAGCCCCATCAGCTCTAGAGTTCCTCATTTTGGAAAGGAAAAAAGCTCCCATGTTCCATTATCCTGTACCTGCCTAACCTTGTCACCTGCAACCATCAGCAGAGAGTGCAAGGCAGATTAATCCAAAGAGAATAGTGGTTAACATTCTGTATCCAGATCCATTCTTAGCAGAGAGAGACTTTCTGAAGGGGGGCTTTTAACCCCTTATGTCTTAGGAAGGACTCTAATCTTCCCAAGTGGGACCTGGAATCCAGGTTCGTTCAAGTACCCTTGCCTTTTTTTAAGAGGAGCCTTTAACCCACTCCGTCTTAGGAGAAACTCTGACTCCCCTAACTTGAGTCTCTAACCCAATTCCACCCTTTGCCACGGTATATGCACCCCACTTACCCAAAGTCGGCCAATGGGTGCTGCAATGTATTTTCTTTGGGTCGGAGGTCTCCTCAGTATTATCCCTTTGGATTTCACTAGGAAGACATTACCGGAAAGAGGTCCTGATCCAGACCCCAAGAGAGGCTTCTTGGACCTTGTGCAGGAAACAATTCAGGGCAAGTCAATATAGTAAGGTCAAAGCAAGTTTATTAAGAAAGCAAAGGAACAAAAGAATGGCTACTCCCTAGGCAAAGCAGCTGTACATTTTCTAATTAATAGGATCATTTATAGGAAGTTTTTATATTCTGGATACCAGACGTTTGTCAGTCATACCTTGCAAGGGTCCTCTCCTATTCTGTGGCTGGCTTTTCACTATTGGTAGCTTAGCAAACATAAGTTCTATCCATCACCTTCTTTTCTTTTATGATTTTGGTGGGGTTTTATTGATACAGAGTCTTACTCTTTCACGCTGGCTGGAGTGATCTTGGCTCACTGCAGCCTCTGCCTTCCCGGTCATGCAATTCTCATGTCTCAGCCTCCCAAGCAGCTGGGATTATAGACATACACCACCACGCCTAGCCAATTTTTTGTATTTTTAGTAGAGATGGGATTTCACTGTCCTGGCCAGGCTGGTCTCGAACCCTTGACTTCAGGTGATCCACTCGCCTCAGCCTCCCAAAGTGCTGGGATTACAGGCTTGAGCCATTGCACCTGGCCTGATTTTTGCTTTTTGTGTAGTCTTTTGAGTACTGTTTCCCTTGGCTGAGATCACAGTTATTTTATTAATTTGGGAAAATGCTGTTGTTTTGCTGTTCACATTTAGGTCTGCCATCCATGTAGAATGTGTTTTTGTGAATGGTGTGGTGTTGTTCCAGAGTTTGTTTCTAAAGAAAGATAACCAGCTGTCCTGTCTTGTCTAAGGAGAAGACAGCCCTTGCCACACTCCTCTGTGGTGGCATGTGGGTCATCAGTTGAGTTCTCCACACATGGGTGGATCTGTTTTATCTCATTGATTTATTTTCTGTCTTTGTGCCTATAACAGTCTCTTAATTACCATAGTTTTATAATAACTCTTGACATCTTTAGAGAAGGTCTGCCATCTTATTTTCTTCTTCAAGAGTCTTACATGCTCACTTTGTTAGCACATACACTAAAACTAGAATGTTGCAGAGAAGATGAGCATGGTACCTGTGCAAGGATGACACACATTTGTGAAGTGTTCCCTATTAAAAAAGTGCCTGGGCCGGGCGCGGTGGCTCAAGCCTGTAATCCCAGCACTTTGGGAGGCCAAGGCGGGTGGATCACGAGGTCAAGAGATCGAGACCATCCTGGTCAACATGGTGAAACCCCGTCTCTGCTAAAAATACAAAAATTAGCTGGGCATGGTGGCGCGTGCCTGTAATCCCAGCTACTCAGGAGGCTGAGGCAGGAGAATTGCCTGGACCCTGGAGACGGAGGTTGCGGTGAGCCGAGATCGCGCCATTGCACTCCAGCCTGGGTAACAAGAGCAAAACTCCGTCTCAAAAAAAAAAAAAAAGTGTCTTAGCACTTCTTGCCCTGTGCATTTCAGGATCAGCTTTAGAGTCAGCTTGTCAGATGTCACAGTATACCTATTAAGATTATTATCATTGCTTTGAATTATTCTAAAGAGAATTAACACCTTTGCATCGTTATTATTATTATGAAACAAAGCTTTGCTTTTGTTGCCCATGCTGGAGTGCAATAGTGCGATCGCAGCTCACTGTAACCTCTGCTTCCTGGACTCAAGTGATTCTCCTGCCTCAGCCTTCTGAGTAGCTGGGATTATAGGTGCCCGCCACCATGCCCAGCGAATTTTTTGTATTTTTAGCAGAGACGGGGTTTCACCATGTTGGCCAGGCTGGTCTCAAACTCCAGACCTCAGGTAATCCACCTGCCTCAGCCTACCAAAATGCTGGAATTACAGGTGTGAATCACTATGCCCCACCACCTTTGCATTATTGAGTCTTCCAGCCTTTGGACGTGATCTGTCCCTTCATTCATTCAAATATTTTTTACTTTATCTCAGTAATGTATAATTTTCTGTGGGGGGACTTTGTACATTTCTTGTGACAGTCTCAAGTACTTAGTATGTGTGTGTTTTAATCTCGTGGTGGATACTTTGATCAAAAATTTTTATTTACTCTTTTGTTTGTTTTTGTGAGACAGAGTTTCTCTTTGCTGTCCAGGCTGGAGTGCAGTGGCATGATCTCAGCTTACTGAAACCTCTGCCTCCTGGGTTCAAGCAATTCTCATGCCCTAGCCTCCTGAGTAGCTGGGATTACAAGTGCCTGCCTCCACACCTGGCTGATTTTTTATATTTTAGTAGAGACAAGGTTTCACCGTGTAGCCCAGGCTGTTCTCAAACTCCTAAGCTCAAGCAGTCCGCCTGTCTCGGCCTCCCAGAGTGCTAGGATTACAGACATGAGCCACTGGGCCTGGCCTATTTACTTTTTTATTGCTAGTATATAAAAACCAAATGGTGTTTATATGTTGATGTATTTGGCAGCCTTGCTAAATTCAGTTATAGAAGATTCATAAGATGACATGACACCGTCATGTCATCTACCAATAATGGTAGTTATATTTCCAGTTGTTCAGCTTTTTCCTTCCCCTTTTACACTGGCTAAGTCTTTGAGTAAAATGCTGAAAACAGATGTCTTTGACTTCTGTTTCAAAGTTTCGGTATCCAACCATTAATTATGATATTTCCTATTCGGTTTCTAAAATGCCCTTATCCCATTAAGGAAGTATGTTTCCTTTCATTCTAAGTTTAAGAAGGATTTCAAAAATCATTTAAAATCATTTTAAATCATGAATGATTGTTAAATTGTTTTTATTTTCTTCCATCTATTGATATGATTGTTTTATTTTTCACCTTTATTCTGTTAATGTGCCAAATTATGTTGATTTTCTATTGAACCTCTTTACATTCCTGGGATAAAACTGACTTGGTCATGATGCCTTATTCTTTTTATGTACAGCTGGATTCAGTTTGAAATTCTCGATGCATTACAATGATTAACACCTTAAAATGACCTTTTAAAATAGGCTACAACAGTGTTCTGAGTTTTTTGTTGTTTTTATATATACTTTAAATTCTAGGGTACATGTGCGGCTCATGCAGGATTGTTACATAGGTATACAAATGCCATGGTGGTTTACTACATCCATTCCCCTGTCATCTATGTTAGGTATTTCTCCTAATATTATCCGTCCCCAATCCCCCGAACCCTTGCTATCCCTCCCCTACCTCTCCCACCCCCTAACAGGCCCCAGTATGTGATGTTCCCCTCCGTGTCCATGTGTTCTCATTGTTCAACAACCACTTATGAGTGAGTACATTCAGTGTTTGCTTTTCTGTTCTTGTATCAGTTTGCTGAGAATGATGGTTTCCAGCTTCATCCATGTCCCTGCAAAGGACATGAACTCATCCTTTTTTATGGCTGCATAGTATTCCATGGTGTATATGTGCCACATTTTCTTTATCCAGTCTGTCATTGATGGGCATTTGGGTTGGTTCCAAGTCTTTGGTATTGTAAACACTGCCACAATGAACATACGTGTGCATGTGTCTTTATAATAGAATGATTCATAATCCTTTGGGTATATACCCAGTAATGGGATTGCTGGGTCA
>NW_022436948.1:74643-301669 GCF_009761245.1 Sapajus apella | reverse complement strand
GGGTCAAATGGTATTTCTATTTCTAGATCCTTGAGGAATCGCCACACTGTCTTGTACAATGATTGAACTAATTTACCCACCAATACTGTAAAAGCATTCCTCTTTCTCCACATCCTCTCCAGCATCTACCTACAGATTTTTTAATGATCATCTTTCTAACTGGTGTGAGATGGTATCTCAGTGTGGTTTTGATTTGCATTTCTCTAATGACCATGATGATGAGCATTTTTTCATATGTTTGTTGGCCACATAAATGCCTTCTTTTGAAAAGTGTCTGTTCATATCCTTTGCCCACTTTTTGATGGGGTTGGTTTTTTTCTTGTAAATTTAAGTTCTTTGTAGATTCTGGATGTTAGCCCTTTGTCAGATGGGTAGATTGCAAAATATTTTTCCCATCCTGTTGGCTGCCAGTTCACTCTAATAATAGTTTCTTTTGCTGTACAGAAGCCCTTAAGTTTAATTAGATCTCGTTTGTCTATTTTGGCTTTTGTTGCCATTGCTTTTGGTGTTTTAGTCATGAAGTCCTTGCCTGTGCCTATGTCCTGAATCGTATTGCCTCGGTTTTCTTCAAGGGTTTTTATAGTGTTAGGTCTTATGTTTAAATCTTTAATCCATCTAGAGTTAATTTTTGTATAAGGTGTAAGAAAGGGGTCCAATTTCAGCTTTCTGCACATGGCTAGCCAGTTTTCCCAAAACCATTTGTTAAAAGGAATTCTTTCTCCATTGCTTGTTTTTGTCCGGTTTGTCAAAGATCAGATGGTTGAAGATGTGTGGCGTTACTTCTGACACCTCTGTTCTATTTCATTGGTCTATATCTCTGTTTTGGTACCAGTACCATGCTATTTTGATTACTGTAGCCTTGTAGTATAGTTTGAAGTCAGGTAGCGTAATGACTCCAGCTTTATTCTTTTTGCTTAGGATTGTCTTGGCTATGTGGGCTCTTTTTTGGTTCCATGTGAAGTTTAAGGTTGTTTTTTCCAGTTCTGGGAAGAAGGTCAGTGGTGGCTTGATGGGGATAGCATTGAATCTGTAAATTACTTTGGACAGTATGGCCATTTTCATGATACTGATTCTTCCTAACCATGAGCATGGAATGTTTTTCCATCTGTTTGTGTCCTCTCTTATTTCCTTGAGCAGTGGTTTGTAGCTCTCCTTGAAGAGGTCCTACACGTCCTTTGTTAGTTGTATTCCTGGGTATTTTATTTCTTTGTAGCAATTGTGAATGGGAGTTCATTCATGATGCGGCCTGATGAGGTCCCGTTGGATTTCCAAGTAAAGAATGGGTGGCATGGATACCCAGATCGCCTTTGGATCCATTGCTCTTATTTATTTTGTCTCTTGATTTTTGGTCAGGGGAACTTCTCTTTGGGATTGCTTTGTATTTTAACATCTTAAGTTTAACATATTAGGAATTTAACATGTTAAAATAAAGATATGACCCACTTCATGAATTGTTGTAAAGATTAAATGTATTATGTGTCACTCTTATAAATGATGTAATTGTCAGATATTTAATGTAATGAAAATCCATTTACTATGCAGTGTTAATTGAAAAACTAGGGTGAAGTATGATCTCATTTCTTGAAAATTATAGAGATGGCTGGGCACGGTGGCTCATGCCTGTACTCCCAGCACTTTGGGAGGCCAAGGCGGGTGGATCGCCTGAGGTCAGGAGTTCATGACTAGCCTGACCAACAACATAGTGAAACCTCTCTCTACTAAAAATACAAAAAATTAGCCGGGTGTGGTAGTGAGCATCTATAATCCCAGCTACTCAGGAGGCTGAGGCAGGAGAATCACTCGAACCTGGGAGGCAGAGGTTGCAGTGAGACGAGATTGCACCATTATACTCCAGCCTGTGCAATAAGAGCGAGACTCCATCCCAAAAAAGAGAAAAAAAAAATCATAGAGACATGTATACATGTATATATGTGTATAGTTGTGTTACATATATGCATACGTACAAAATACTTTGTACTGGCTTTTTTTTTTTTTTTCAAATAGTGTCTCCTGTTGCCCAGGCGGGCTCTCACTGCAACCTCCCCCTCCCAGGTTCAAGTGATTCTTGTGTCCCAGCCTCTTGGGTATAGTTGGGATTACAGGCATACACCACCACACTGGGCTAATTTTTTTGTATTTTTAGCAGAGATGGGATTTCACCATGTTGGCCAGGCTGGTCTCAAACTCCTGGCCTCAAGTGATCTGCCCGCCTTGGCCTCCCAAAGTGCTGGGATTACAAGCGTGAGTCACTGAGCCTGGCCTCTGCTGGCTTTTCTGTAATCCAAATTTTCTATAATAAAATCCTGTTTTGTTTCTGTATTAAGAAAAATAAATCTGTAAGTTAATTTTAAGAGAAAGCAATCATGTTCATTACAGCATTGTGCAGAATAGTTACTAGTTGGAAGCTACTTAAATTTCCACTAATGGGGTAATGGTATGTTATGGGGTATTTTGATTTCTACATTAAAATGTTAATTATTTGTTTTTCAAATTTTACATTGCTTGGTATTTTTATTTTGTTTTAGGTAAACTTTGGAGTCGCTGTTTAAAACTAGCTTATACTCTACTTAATAAACTGACTAATAAGAATGAACCTCTACTTAAACCTGGAGATAGAGTAAGTAACTAGAATGTCACTTTGTTGGAATGAGCAAAAGCAGAGACTTAAATAATCTGTTTCATTGAAATTAGTGTTCTATCATTTGGTTAGAATTACAGCATTAATACAAGGGATTTAAAATCAACAGTGAAGGCTGGGCGTGGTGGCTCTCGCCTGTAACCCTAGCACTTTGGGAGGCCGAGGCGGATGGATTGCCTGAGCTCAGGAGTTTGAGACCATCCTGGGCAACATGGTAAAACCCTGTCTCTACTAAAAATACAAAAAATCAACTGGGCATGGTGGTATGTGCCTGTAATCCCAGCTACTCGGGAGGCTGAGACACGAGAATCGCTTGAACCCCGAGGTGACAGCGTGATACTCCATCTCAAAAAAACAAAAATTCAGCAGTGAAGAATATTAAATATGACAAAGTTTGTGATATAGAGTAACGCAATATTCTTTTTCTGTACTCATTGTCCTCTGTTTCTTCATCTTCTCTTCTGTTTGACTTCATATATGTTGATATTAAAAATATTAGATTCCAGAGCTTAGATCTTATGAATTAAAAGCTAAAGGTCTGAAACCCTGCTGTGAAATTCTATATGCATTATATTTATCTCCTTCCCTATTCTATGTGTCCAGGTAGCCTCCTTGTACCTGTCTGTCAAAATAGGGTGCTAGAGGCTTCTTCTCTGGTGCTACACTGCCCTATATGGTTGGCAGTAGCTATGTGGGGCTATTTAAATTAACCAAAATTAAACAAAATAAAAAATTTAGTTTCTTAGTTGCACAAGCCACATTTTAAGGGCTTAATAGGAGTGTGGCTAGTATCTACTGTTTTGATAGCTTGGAGATAAAACATTTCCATTATCTTAGAATGTTTTTTGGACAGTACTGCTGTAGGCAAGATGGACCAGACCTGAGGACCCCTGGTATACTATAAAGTCCAAGGTGGAAAACAAGAGAACATGAAAATGAGCATATCAGTGAGGACCCCTGTTATACTATAAAGTCCAGGGTGGAAAACAAGAGAACATGAAAATGAGCATATCAGTGAGATCCCCTGGTGAGAAGGTCACCTGTGTCAGATCATCCAACATGGAAACTGCAGGTTAGCAAGCTGGCAGACAGTTCCAAGTAACTCTTTCAGTACTGAACTTCTAAATATGAACTATTAGCCAAGGACTTTTAAGAAGGAAATGCCAGGCCGGGCACGGTGGCTCAAGCCTGTAATCCCAGTACTTTGGGAGGCCGAGGCGGGTGGATCATGAGGTCAAGAGATCGAGACCATCCTGGTCAACAAGGTGAAACCTCGTCTCTACTAAAAATACAAAAATTAGCTGGGCACGATGGTGCGTGCCTGTAGTCCCAGCTACTCGGGAGGCTGAGGCAGGAGAATTGCTTGAACCCAGGAGGCGGAGGTTGCGGTGAGCCGAGATCGTGCCATTGCACTCCAGTCTGGGCAACAACAGCGAAACTCCGTCTCAAAAAAAAGAAGGAAATGCCAATATGAGAGAAAATACCAAAAGGGAAAGGAAGAAAGGGAGTGAGAAAGAGAGAGACAGGGAAAGGAAGGGAGAAAAGAGGAAACAAACTTGAAGGAAAGCTAGATATAGAAAACAGCATTTCTAAAAAGTGAATATTAATATTCCTGGAAATCTGAGATGAAGATGTTTCATAAATCAAGAAAAGGATGTCAGTAGGAAAGACTGAGAGACAGAAAGTAGGGTAAAATAGGACAAAAAGATTCAATCAAGAAGACCCAACATCTGACTGATAACGAGCCCAGAAAGAGAAAGGAGAACAGAAAATAGAACATTTTAAATGAAAATAGTAATTCAGGACAATATCCCAGACCTGGAGAGTGTAAATGTTCAAGGATGCACACGAAAACACATGCCCATGGTACTGCATAATACCAGGGTACAGAAAAGAACCCCAGAGCTTTGAAGGGAAAAGTAGGATTGACAGGCACACTGGCTTTGGGATTTCTCATTGGTAAAACTGGAAGAGAGTGGATTGATGCTTCAGAAATTCAGAGGCAACATAATTTTTAACTTATAATTCTATTCCCAGAGATTCAACAGATTTGAGAATGGTATAGCCATTTCAGACATGCAGGACTCAGAAATATTTGGCTCACAAGCACTTTCTTGGCTAGCTCTTAGAAGATGTCCCTCAGCCATGTAAGCAAGTAGAGTGTAAGCAGGAGGACCACAGTAGATGCCCAGGGTGATCACTGGCAGCAGGCCACGGGGTGGCACAGTCAACATCAGGAGAACCGAGACCCCAGGATGGGGTGGAGTCGTCAGCAGCAGGGGACGCTCATTGCTCCCCTGAGTGGGTGGTTATTTGGAAAATGATACTGGTGGGTATTTGACCCATCTGAGGGAGTATTTTAAAACAAATTAGTTAGAGAATACACAAGAAAACGAATAAAGTAGAAATGGTGGTGGCTGTTAACAGAAAAGAAAGGAAATGTATACTTGGCTATAAAAATGTAAATAGTTTAAGAATGTTACTAAAAAAATGATACTTTATGATATATTGTGCTCATAGATGAGACTTTATATTACGCTTTAGAATGAATTTAGGAATCACTGATTTAATTTTCTTGAAAAGAATTCTTTTATGTTTTTTTTGAGACAGAGTTTCGCTCTTGTTACCCAGGCTGGAGTGCAATGGCTCGATCTCGGCTCACCGCAACCTCCGCCTCCTGGTTTCAAGCAATTCTCCTGCCTCAGCCTCCCGAGTAGCTGGGACTACAGGCGTGCGCCACCATGCCCAGCCAATTTTTGTATTTTTAGTAGAGACGGGGTTTCACCATGTTGACCTCGTGATCCACCCGCCTCGGCCTCCCAAAGTGCTGGGATTATAGGCGTGAGCCACTGCACCCGGCCGAAAAAAATTCTTACAAGGATAAAGACTTTCAGATACTTTCTTGACTTGGAAGAGAATCTCTGTGGTTAGGTAAATAATAATAAAATTGACAAGGTCACAGGGATAGAGTTGAAGAAATTGGTGGCAAATTCAGCCTCCTATAATATTATACTTTGTAAAAGTGAACACAGCTTTTCATAACAAATTCTATAAAAATATACTTTTCATTCCAAACATCTAGTCTCAAGGTTATAGGTTACAGTTCTGGGCAACCACTATTAAAACCAAATTTCGAAGGAAAACCTTGCCCTTTTCAACAAACAACCTTGTTAGAAACTAAATTCCCAAACTTCAAGTACAGAATAAGTATAGATACAGCTTACATTTTGTTTTACAAAGTGAAGGGTCTTACTGGTTGTTCATCACTGTATGTTCTCAAGGGCCCTGAGTTAACAGTCTCTACTCAGTTAAATACTATTTAGACTTGTCCCTTAATGGTTTCAAGCACAATTATTACAATATTTGGGGCTAACAAAATTTTATTTTGTAACTAGCTTTTAATTTAGCTAGATATTGTAAAAATTGGAAATTTGGATGATGGGAGAAGGGAAAGGGGGAGGAATGTGAGAAGGCTAACTTCATTTCTTTGTACTGTTGTAGGTGGCGCTCGTGTTTCCAAATAGTGACCCCGTGATGTTCATGGTTGCGTTTTATGGGTGTCTCCTGGCAGAGCTGGTTCCTGTCCCCATAGAAGTGCCATTAACAAGAAAGGTAATAAACCCATGGCTGAGGTCCCACCTGGTTCAGTTCTGAACTTGAGTCTCGACACAACCAGTGGTATCTTGCATCGTTTTCGCTGAGTGTGGGCAGGCAGCAAGCAGCTGTTTTGACAGAGGAGAGGAAGCTAGTAGTTGACAGGCTGGCCAAGACTCAAGAGAAATCAGATGCCGTTTTTTGTTTTTTGTTTTTTTTTTGAGACAGAGTCTTGCTCTGTCGCCAGGCGCCAGGCTGGAGTGCAGTGGCGCGATCTTGGCTCACTGCAACGTCTGCCTCCTGGGTTCAAGCAATTCTCCTGCCTCAGCCTCCCAAGTAGCTGGCACTACAGGTACAGGCCACCATGCCCAGCTAGGTTTTATATTTTTAGTAGAGACAGGGTTTCACCATGTTGGCCAGGATGGTCTCGATGTCTTGATCTCGTGATCTGCCCGCCTCAGCCTCCCAAAGTGTTGAGATTACAGGCATGAACCACCACACCCGGACCAGATGCCGTTTTATCTGACTTTCTTCTTGCTGGTGAGAGAGGCACTGAGAACAGTTTTGCTGGTGATGCTCCCACACCACACTTTTATTAGGTGGAGCTGTTCTATCACCTGTGTGAATTTCCCAACAGAAATGATAGCCATTTTTTCCTTTAATGAATAGAATTATGATTCAATAAGATTTTATTAAACTTTTCCTCAAAACCATATGTTTATAGAAAACAATTATTATTTCTCAGGTATAAATATATCATTACAGTGAGATAGCTCACTTCTCAGAGGCAGTTTTAAATAAACAAGACGGAAATTCGTGCATTTCTGTTCATGACAGTGAGCAGTTTTGGTTGCTGTCTAGGTGGCTATAACATTTTGGATGTAAATATCAGTAATCTGTTTACTAAAAAGTCATTTAGAAGTAGACAAGGCATGTATTTTAGAGTGTTCTGTCATCCTGTCCCAGAATTCAGGCAGTTGTTAACATGAGCATTATTCACAAATAGTCAAGAATCCCAAAAGTAAAATTTGCAAATAAAACTAGTGTATCGCAAAGGATAATATATGATGAGCAGGTATTTGAATGCAGTGATTCTTAGGAGTAAAACTAGAGATTTGTCAAGTATATATGAAGAAAATGACAAAATTTTGCTGAGGAACACAGAAGACTTGGCTACAAGGAAACGTGTTTCTGTGTGGAAATAATTAATATTGTTAATGACCAGGCCTATCCAGGTTAATTTGCAAATTTCAAACATGATCCAATAGAAATTTCAATGCCATTAATTTTGGAGTTTATTAAAATGCTTCTAAATGTCATTTGTAAGAATAAACTTTGAGAAATTAGCCCATCATATTTTATATTTTACCACAAAAACAAACCAAAATTATCTTTTACATTTAAACATAGTTGTCACATTTTCATGAACGATTTCTATGAAAAGATCATATATATCAATAATAGGACTGAATTGTTCTGCAAGTTTTATGAGGGATGCACGAAAGATCTGTTCTTTGTGCATGACCTGGAGCACCGAGGGTGTGGGGCTGGGGCTGCTCTGAGCACCCCATTTCCACACTGTCACTCTGCTTTCTGCAGGATGCAGGCAGCCAGCAGGTTGGGTTTCTGCTGGGCAGCTGTGGGGTCTCCTTGGCCCTGACCACAGACGCTTGTCAGAAAGGCCTCCCCAAGGCACAGACGGGAGAGGTGGCAGCTTTCAAAGGTGAGGACTGCCTAGGGAAGGGGAGTCAGTGTTCTGATTGTGGTCTATGTTAAACTGTCTCCAGGCACGCTGTTCCAGAAATTAAACATGACGGAGGTGGCTGAGTCTTCAGCAAAAATGATTGCTTGTTCAAGGCCTTGTGAATCTCGGTTTTCACCTGGCTTAGTGTCTCGACCTGTACTGTCTGATATGGTAGCCACTGGCCGGATGTACCTTTTTAAATTAAATAAAATGAAACGAGACTAAAACTTGCACTCCTTAGTCGCAAGTGCTGCATGCTGCAAGCCAGTGTTGCATGTCAGAGGCGCAGGCTTCCAGTGTGGGGAGTAGAGGCATCTTTGACTGCTTGCTGTTCTGTCTCCTGTCTGTGTGTCCCAGGATGGCCTCCCCTTTCCTGGCTGGTGATTGATGGGAAGCATCTAGCCAAGCCCCCCAAGGACTGGCACCCTCTGGCCCAGGACACAGGGACTGGGACTGCCTACATTGAGGTAATGACCGTTCCTAACTCAGAGCATGTAAAAACGTGCCCCACAGGCTTAAGTCTTGCTTTTCATAAGAATTTAAGTTGCCATGTATATATATTTTAAATTTTGGCCTAAGAGTTCTTGTTTTATCTCTGCCTCAGAAATCTGGAGTGTCATATAGATCCTTGCTCAGATCCTTCCAGGTTTCTCTCTTACCTAATTCTCTCCTAACTTGCCCCCTGGGGATGGAGACAGTAGTGATGGAGTCCATGTCACAGCATTGCCCTCGGGTACCTGCCCAGGAGGAGCCATGAGTTCAACTGAAGCATCCCCTCAGTGGCCAGGGCTTGCCATGCACCTGGGCCTCATGGGATGGTTAGCAGAGAGACACTGACCAGTTCTTCCTTTGAAGATTCTGTCAGTCTCCATTCTGTCTGTTGTCAGCTCTAGAAATAACATATAATGTTTTTTTCCTTGGCATCTTTCAGTATAAAACCAGCAAAGAAGGCAGTACAGTGGGCGTCACTGTGTCCCATGCATCCCTGCTGGCACAGTGCCAGGCTCTGACCCAAGCATGCGGGTACTCAGAAGGTAAGGGCACTTGGGGTGGGGTGCTGGCCCCTCCAGCCTCACACAGATACTTGACGTACCGAATCATGTGACTGTTGCTGCACCTGTCAAAACCACCCCTGGGTAATGCCTTTGCCCATTAATCCAGGTCATGCCAGGTAGGGAGATGCACCATCTTTAGCATGCTTGTGGGATCTCTATACTGGCCAAGAGGGCATACAGCGTCTCTTATCAGAGTCCAGGCAACCCCATTCAGGGTTGTTTTCAGTAAATGCACATGGATGTTGGTTTTATGGAACATGAAACCTATATCCCACTGATTCACTTATACACAGTACTGGGTTCACAGGCCAGCCCTAGGGGTCTGGCTTACTTTGTGACATACTGAGGGTCAGGGCATTTTTCATTCAAAAAGAGGAAAACACTCTTATTTTTCTATTACTGTATCTATGACTGTAGTTTTGACCTAAATCGTCATGCATGTAAATATGTAAGTAGAATATGGTTATAGATGATCTCTTGGTAAAGTATAGCTGGCACCTGATTTACTTCAAATGTCAGATACTTAGGGAAATACTTTAAAATTAATATTTAACTGATAAGTACTAATTGTATATATTTATGGGGTACACTCTGACAAATAATTTTAAAAACTATAAAAATGGATGCATAGCAGTTTTCTTACATTGTAATACTGGAATTGAACAACACTAGAAAGTGGAATTTAATGGTATTTTTAAATATCTAAAATATAGGTGTTTAAGGCCAGGTGCGGTGGCTCACACCAGTAATCCCACCACTTTGGTAGGAGGAACACTTGAGGTCAAGAGTTTCAGACCAGCCTGGACAACATAATGAGACCCCATCTCTACAAGAAAAGAGAAATTTTAAATAAAATTTAAAAAAGAAAGAAGTGTTAAGAAGCAAGGGGTAGGTTGAGGGCACAGCTAAAGCTTTTACTGGAGATTTGGAAAATGATTTTAGGTATTTTTAAAGGACTTTATTAAATTCAAAAAGTTAGATCTTTCAAATCAAGACCCATGAGTTTCTTTGTCCTCAGTCCAGAGCTAATCTTACGTATGTCACCTATAATTTGGGTTCTTTAGCCAGGTGTGGTGGTGTGTGCCTACAGTCCCAGCTACTCGGTAGGCTGAGGTAAGAAGACCACCTGAGCCCGGGAATTCTGGGCTGTAGTGCGCTATGCCAGCCGGGTATCTGCACTAATTTTGGCAGCAACATGGTGACCTTCTAGGAGTGGGGAACCATCAGCTTGCTAAGGAGGGGTGAACCGACCCAAGTCGGAAAGGGAGCAGGTCAAAACTTCCATGCCAATCAGTAGTGGGGTTGTGCCTATGAATAGCCACTGCACTGCAGCCTGGCAACATGATAAGACCCCGTCTCTAAAAATAATAGTAATAATTTGTGTTCTTTAGCCAATAGAGAAAGGGTATTTATAGTACTGTTGTTCATGATGCAACAGCATTTCCTGGCACACAAGTCAAACTTCTCCTGTTCGCCTTTGGAGTGCTGTGGCCTTTGGCGAGAAGCCAGGTCTGCCCAGCCCCAGCCTCTGTCCTTTCTGCCTGTGAAGTAGGAGCCAGGTCCTAGAGAGGACTTGGCCGGGAGCTCCCTAAAATGTGTTAGCTGCACACCTCTGGATGAGAAAACAGGCAAAGGAAGAGTGACTTTCTGAAGGGTGATGTGAACCACCAGCTCTATGAGATAGAGGGGAGATGCTGGATCACAGCCTCTAGGTGTGAGAATTGAGGAGATCTGGTGTAGAGTTGAGAAGTAAGAATATCCCTGACAGTTTTTCATCCCCACCTCTTCATTCTGAAAATATCCACTCAAAACATGTGATGAAAAGATGTGGTGTGGCCAGGTGTGGTGACTTATGCCTGTAATCCCAGCACTTTGGGAGGCCGAGGTAGGCAGATCACCAAGGTAGGAGTTTGAGACCATCCTGGCCAACATGGCGAAATCCTGTCTCTACCAAAGATAGAAAAATTAGCTGGGTGTGGTGGCGCATGCCTGTAGTCCCAGCTATTCGGGAGGCTGAGACAGGAGAATTGTGTGAACCTGGGAGGCAGAGGTTACAGTGAGCTGAGATCCCACCACTGCACTCCGGGCTGGTTGACAGAGCAAGACTCGGTCTCAAAAAAGAAAAGAAAAGATGTGGTAACACCTTTTACAGCTTCTTCAGTATATGATGTTCCTTTGCCTTCCGATTAGTGCTCAGCATGGTTCTCTGCATTAGTTGCATGACCTTCTACTCTTACGTGTTTCCAGTCATTTGAATAGCTAACCAGGATTATTATTAATTGGTACATATTATTTGGAAATGCTGTATCTGTTCCCTGAAACTTAACATGTTGATGATGTACTCACCTCAGAATTTCTCTAGAAAATGCATAGGGCTTGTTCAGAGGTTGATCAGTAGTTTAACCTTCTTTGTCCACTTTCAGCTGAAACATTAACAAATGTGCTGGATTTCAAAAGGGATGCTGGTCTATGGCATGGAGTGTTAACAGTGAGTGTTGTTTGCTGATGACTAATTGTTGGAACAAGGGATTGAGATGAACCCGAGCCTCTGCCTGAAATGTTGTTGGGAGAGTATGTTGGTTTTGTTTTTCTTTTTCTGGTGTGGCTCGGGCCTGCTTGCCCTGAGGGTGTCTGCTCCCCCACAGAGCGTCATGAACAGGATGCATGTGGTCAGTGTCCCCTACGCACTGATGAAGGCCAACCCGCTCTCCTGGATCCAGAAAGTATGCTACTATAAAGGTAATGGATATCCTGGTCACGGCACTCACCGTTCTTTAGGAAAAGCTCTTTGAACTGATCTTTGGTGATTAAAAAAAAATAAAGCTGACATGGAACTGCAGATGTAGGCTGAGGAGCCATGGGACGTCTTTCTTGGTCATACCCCTGCCCAAGAGAATGGGGGTTTTCTCTGCCTCGGGCATGGCCCTCAGGGTTTCATGGGTGATGTAGTAAGATAGCGCCACTTGGTGAGGTGGGGGTCTCACTTTTCTCAGTGGTTGAGGTGCCTCCTGGGACCAAGCAGGAAGCCCCAGCATGGCCACACCTGCACAGTCGGCAGTCTGTGTTCTGCCCTGTGGAGCTCAGTGGCACCTTTACCAGCTACTGAGGCACTGGCTCACCTGGGACACCATGTTGCCTTGTTCTTCCTGCTGGGCTGTGCCCCTCTAGGCATGTCTCAGAGCAGCAGGGAGGGTCAGCTCTCTCTGTCTGTCCCGCTTTATGGAGGAAAGCTGAAGCTTGGGTGGGGTGGGGGTATTTGCTGGGTGCCACATGCTAGCCAGTGCAGGGCCCAGATTGAGGCCTGAGACCCTCTGTTCAGCTCCTGGGGTCCTCACACCTCTCGACCAGCCAGTACCAGGGGTTCGGGGAGGGACAACGTGAGACGAAGCAGGCAGATAGGAAAAGAGCAGTATGGAGCTTCTAAGAAAAGATTAATGTTGGAAATGGATCTGAGTTTTTGATGTCTAAATTGTACCTCAGAGTTGATTTTTGTGGAAAAAGTGTTGAGGGTTAGTTAGATTGCATATGAGAGACCGCTGCAGAGAGCTTGTAACCTGGGAGCTAAGTGTTGAGTCTCTTTCTGTGTGTGCACCTCTGTGTGGGATGAGGTGCACGTGTGTGTAGGTGTGTGAGGGTGCCAGTCCTCGTGACGGAGGGATGTCTGTGCCATCCTCTCTCTGCAGCTCGGGCCGCGCTGGTGAAGTCACGAGACATGCACTGGTCTCTCCTAGCTCAGCGAGGCCAGAGGGATGTCAGCCTCAGCTCACTGCGAATGCTGATTGTGGCAGATGGTGCCAACCCGTGTGAGTGAGCCTGTGCGCCTGGGGCATAGCCCACACAGTGTCCCCTCCTACAAACCAAAGTAGAATACACTGAGAAGCAAAACTGAGCTGTTTACACATCGTTTCTATGACATGGAACATCTTGGTGATTCACTGGCTTATCTCATGCATGTTTATTAGGCCACTAGATTTAAAAGCAGTTTTAATACAGTTGATGAAAGGTACATGCCTTAATGAGAGTCATCTTTCTTAAGTAATTACCAGATTATGCCGTGGCCTGGGGGTTCCTGTTTCTCTTCAGACCTCATCCCCAGCCTCCTGCCCTTTGTCCTGGTGCCCCCACCTCGCTGGTTTCTGGCTTAACTTCTCCCACCAGGACCCAATGACTGTTCCTTCTGGTTTGCCTGGGTCGCCCCCAGATCCTCCCAGGAGGAACTCCCTGTGGCTGCTGCCTGAGCACCTCGGACTTCCTGTGTACGGTGGTCTGAGTGATAATTGCTTTTGTCAGAGCTGCACACATGTGAGCTCTGGGGCGCAGACTGTCCAGGGTCGGACTCGGTACTTCCTCTGGGGAAACCTCAGGTAATGCTGGTCACACAGGGGCTCCTGTTGTAGCACGCACCTGTTGACCAGATATTGGGGCTTTTCTTGATTGTTAACTTGCATCACTGTCTAGGCATTGGAGACTACCCTGGGTCAGAAGCTGACATTTCGTCTTATCCCCTCTCCAGTGTAGCACAAGAGATGGAACCCCTGGTATCCCCCATCTCTTGGGAGAGCACCCCACCTTTCAGCATGCCCAGAGCCTCTCATTCTCAGGTCCACACCTGAGACAGTCAGGGCCTGCTTCTGGGTTCTGCAGCGCTGCTCAGGTCTCTTTGTCTCTACCCCACGCCCACTGCCTCTCTGTGGTCCACATGGTGGAATCAGCGTGCCCCACCCCTCCAGTGCCTCCTCCCGTGGCACTCCCCAGTCGCTGTGCCTGATACTTGCAGTGCCGTGCGGCTTGTCAGCCACCATATACGGCGCCTTCCTGTCCCTAGTGATGCCCTTTTTGCCCTTTATAGCACCAAACCGTCCATGGCTGCCTGGTTTTCTTTAAAGACACCATCTCCCTTGAAGATCGTGAAGTCTGAGGATGCCTTGAAAGGGCCCCTTCCTTCTGCTGACGCAGCCCTGGGTCCCGATGGCTGCAGGCTATGCTGACTTGAGCTTGTACAGCCACCAGCTATTGCCTGGTGTACTCCCAAGAGCATGTGCTCCTGTGTGTTAGTGGCCAGCTGTTACCCTTTCCCTGCTGGCCCCCAGTTAGTGCTGGCATTCCACCTTGTTGCTCCGTGCAGGGTCAATCTCCTCCTGTGACGCCTTCCTCAACGTCTTCCAGTCCAGAGGTCTGAGGCCAGAGGTCATCTGTCCTTGTGCCAGTTCTCCTGAGGCGCTCACTGTCGCCATCCGCAGGTAACCTCATTCCTTGCTTGTGTCTTGTGAGCACTGAGTTGAGTCTTCCGTGTACAACAGAGTTATTCTGGAGCTGTGCCTGTTAGGATCCAGGCCCATTTGTGCAGCAGCACCTTGGTGCCTGGCCTGCTGCTTTTTGCCAGCTTGGGCTTGCATGGGGAATTGAGTAGCAGCTTCCTGGGCCATATTCTGGATTCTTGCCGAATGCCGGCTTGTGATTTTTCTGAAGTGCTTGCCAAATTAGAAAGGCCTTGTCATCTCGTCTGTAGCCGTAGTAATCATTACAACCTAGGAACTCGTCCTTACTCGGAGGCAGATGCCTGTCAGCCATGGAGTCTGTGGGAACCATTGACCTGCCTGGAGACGCGCCCAGCCTGGTGCTTAGCATCCAGCCACCCATCTCCTGGGAGGCCCATGCTACCCTCGTGGCTGTTTTCCTCATGTCACCTCTCTCAGCCTGGAGGGCATGTTGGGCCTACAGACTGTCCTGAGCATCCTTGTGTGTGGGTGCGGGGCTGCTGGCCCTTCCTGTGCTCCTCACCCTGCTCCGGAGGTTTCCTTTCCCCTCCTCTTACCACTCCAACCCCAGTTCCATCCTGGGGGTAGAATGCAGTGTACTCACAGCTGAGGGTGTCTTAGCCTCAGTTGTGGTCTTGTATTATAGTCACATATTCATAAATTGTGTGTGTTTCCATTTATGTAAGTAACCCCAAGTTTCTAAAAGTAACCCTAACTTTTTAAACACTTAACATTAAAAAACACTATTGTCATCTGCAAACTATAAATTGTTCTTCATTCTTTTGTTCTATGATGATTTGTTTTGCGCAACGGTTTAATTTTTTTCTTATTGGAGGAAACACTAACCTTTGTTGCTTAGTGTTCAGTTACTATTGTTGTATCACAAACAACAACAGTCATTTTATTATCTCTCAGGCTTTCTGTGGGCCAGGAGTTTGGGAAAACCTCTGCCAGGTGCTTTTGGCTTGCAGGAGATGGTGTTTGGACAGGAGCCGTGAGGGGCTGAGACCATCTCTGGGCCCCCACCTGGCCTCTCAGAGTGGGCTGCTCTGGGCTTCCTTGCAGCGCAGTGGCCTCAACACAGTCATTCTGTTTGCCTGGCTTCCCAGGGCTCCAGGCGAGTGTCCCAGCACAACCAGGTAGAAGCTGAATTGACATTTATGGCCTGCACTGGAAGTCACATAGCATCACCCCCACTGTAGTCACAGGCCCTTCTCCCACTGAATGGCGTGTCGAGGTCACATTGCAGAGGGACATGTGGTGTGGAGACATTGCAGCATCTTTGGGACATGTTGTGTGGAGACATTGCAGCATCTTTAGAACATGTGTTTCTCACAAGTCTGTAGCATGGAGCAGTGGCTTTGGTGCAGAATCATGCTGCAGGCAAGGTGGGCTCACCTCCCTGGAATTTTATCCCCCTCATCAATTAACTCCATTGTGGTTTTGTTTTCTAGGCCACCTGATCTGGGAGGACCACCTCCAAGAAAAGCGGTTCTGTCGATGAATGGTCTAAGTTACGGTGTTATCAGAGTGGATACTGAAGAAAAATTGTCAGTCCTTACTGTTCAGGACGTTGGTCAGGTGATGCCTGGAGGTAAGGGACTTAACCAGAGTGGGTCTTTGTCCGCGACTGATTGATGTAACAAAAAGGGTTATAAATGTTCCAGGCTTTGTCGTAGTGCTCTAGAAGCAAGCATGCAAGTAAAACGATTCTCAAGAAGGTTTTCAAGGTAAATTGGAATTTTAGTTTGTCAAATATTTGCTCAGTTTTTTCCCTGTCTTTGTGTTAAGTTTAAAGATGAGCTAAAATACAAAGATGTGTATGTGGGCTGTGCAGCTCACTTACAGTTCTCTGATGTTTGGGGAGATGGTGACAATAGCTCACTGCATTCCAGTCACAGGTTTTATACTTCACATGTGTTGAAGCACTTAACCCCACAGCAACCATGTGAAGTGGGCAACTCTGAGGAATATGGTAATGTTTATGAATAACTTGACAATTAGGTTATCTAAATAAGTTGAAGCAACCATGTGTTATGGTTGAAGCCTCATGGAAGCTTCCCAGAAATTCTTATGTGTCAGAAAGGCCTATGTGATCTCTTGTGCAGAAGTCAGCTCTGTGGGCCTGACTGTCATGTTACATGTTGGAGGTTTTTCTTGCCAGCCTGAGGCAGAACCTGGCCTGGGAGGCCCTGGTGACAGCCGAGTAGGGTCACTGTCACATGGTCTGAGGCTGCCCTGCTTGTAGCCACCCCACAGCTACTTCAATTTTCCTGCCTCAGGCTCTTTTGGGGTTCATGGGCAGCTGTCTTGGCCCCTTTTGGTGACTTCTAGAGGCAGGCCCCATCTCTCAGTGCAGTCTCACCCTTTCCTGTGAGGCCCTGACTGTGTTAGGGGTTGCAGGCACCGCGTGCTTCTCAGCATTCTGGCCCTTGTGCCCGCAGCTCTGCCTTCTGCAGGTGGCTGTGCTGCTCAGGTGCAGACCCTGTGGGTGGTGCTGGCAGCTCAGCCATCCCTAACCTGGAGCTCGGGGCCAGGTGGTGCCTGATCCCTGTGTGTACACAGACACTGGGTCCTCACTGAAGACTGGAGGATTTCAGCTTGTGTTTCTAGCTCTACTTTTTATTCATATGAATGACATCCTTTTCTTCCTGTATTTCTACTTGGAAATGGACCTGTCCGTCTTGTACAGTGCTTGAACCTGTGGCCAAAACATTTTCACATACATCAATCATTGGGGTCTCACTTATTTATGTGATGGGGAAAATATAGGTAGCTGTTTAAACTTTACTGGAAAATCATGTTGAGGTCATGATTCTGAATGAATCTAAGGAACATCTGTAGTTGTGCGCATTTTATTTGTAAAATGTGGATTAGGACATGACATGCATGTGTAGTGCTCTCTAGGTGTATGCACAGCGCTCTCCCAGGCGGACCTGTTTCCCATGATGCTTCACAGCCCCCTGGCTATGCCCCTTGTTGTGGGACTGAGCCACATGGTGAATCCGACGGGTGATTTGTCTTCAGCAGTTTTTCAGTCTGCCCTGTGTAAGCCTGCGGTGTTTGTGTTCACTACGGCATCAAGGGTATACGTAGTGCTTTGTGTCTTTTTGTGACCTTGCCCCATCTCTGCATGTGCCTGTGAGTGTTATGTGGCACTGACGGCTGCCTGGAGTGCAGACAAGCACCACCTTCCATATCAGCCAAGCATGGCTGCATTCTCTCTGCTAAGTCTTTTATGATGATGGGGCTGTGGGAGGAGTCACGCTGAGGCCTGCACCATCAGGCTCCGTGAAAAGGAGCATATGTGCAGATTGGGCCCCCAAAGCAGAAAGAGCTGAGAAACTGAAGAAGGAGGCAGACAGATCCAGTTTATCAGTAAAGGGCGATCTATTGGGGAACTTACCGATGAAATCATGATCTTGAATCGCTGCAAGACAGGCAGATCTCTGCGCTGCAACCCTCCAGACCCAGGGCCTATGTCTTGGGGAAAAACATCTGTGCTCTGGAAGGAACGTACACATGGCCGAGGGAGTGCTCTGGGCCTCGTAGCTTATGGCGTTTACAGCAGCATCAAAGGTTGTTTTGGAGGTTAGGCAAAACTTAAGATGAATAGATGTTTCTCCATGAAGACATCTTAGAGGCACTCCTGGACTTAGATTAGTCTGGAGTCACATGGCAGATCAGCATTTAAAATAAAGTTACTAGAAAGGGAGCAGGCATGGGGCAGAGTTCTGTCAGGCTGTGGTGTAGGAGCCAGTGTGGTGGTGATAGTCAGGAGCACCCCACATGGCCCCAAGAGGACAATGGGATAGGAGGCGGCACAGGGTTTGTTTATCATAGAGGACATATTTTGTCAGCCGGGGCTTATTATATGAAGGATGTGTTGTACTTTCTAGTCACCTTACAGTGGTTATAAGAATACTACATATGCAGTGTAAGACTTACAACTGGGTAGCGTGTGTATCATAAAACTCCTTATAAGAAGATGCTGTGTGTATAACATCCTGTTTCCATTACTGCACAAACAGCAGCAAGGAGATCTTTGTGAATGATCCATTTAAACATATCCTTTATTATTTTGAGGTTTTTTTTCTCATTTTAGCTAATGTATGTGTTGTGAAGTTAGAAGGTACCCCTTATCTTTGTAAAACTGATGAAGTGGGAGAAATATGCGTCAATTCCAGCGCAACTGGCACAGCCTACTATGGATTGCTTGGAATCACGAAGAATGTGTTTGAGGTTTGTCCCTTTTCCTGACTTTCCTGTTTAAGTTAAGTTCTGTGACCACTCAGGGGGCCCCAGGTGTGCGGGGTGCTGGGGGATTGCAGTGGTGTTGGGGATGGTCTCCCTCCACACAGGCCCTCCTAGGGCTGTTGGCACATGGCCTACACACCTCTGTGTGTCCTCCCAGAGTGAGGGTGGGGCCGGGACCAGGACCAGACATGCTGTGAGAAGCTGGGAGTCAGTGTGCTTCCCACGGTCCTGCATGGGAGAAGGGCATGTGGGTGCTGCCTGGTGGCCGATAGGAAGGCACTCACTCTGGCCCCAGGGAAACCAGCCCTCTGCCACATTTGCATTGTTGTAATGTGAGTTGTTCAGGACAAGTCTACTGAGGCCAGGGGAGGCCACACATCCAGAGCAGAGGTAAAAGGCATGCTTGTGTCCTGCCTCAGGAGGCCTGCCCAGGAGATGGAGTAGCCAGGCCACGGAAACTGGGCCTATGCAGTACCAGCCTCTTTTTTCCCCTGGTTGGCAGGCGTGGCAGGCATGCACGTGGTACTGAGTCTCCTGCCACCTGCTGGGTCTTTTTGGCCAGTTAGTTGGTTGTCCACAGCCTGATTGTGCCCCTCTCCACTCTGTGCAGACAGTTCCAGTCACTGCAGGAGGGTCACCCGTCTTTGACAGGCCTTTCACCAGGACGGGCCTGCTGGGCTTCATTGGGCCTGTGAGTATGTCCTCCCATATCAGGACTGGCAGTCAGGGAAGGTAGGGGGCGTGGCTAAGGGACACCTTGCTGCAGTCCTGCTCTTGTCCTGGCTGTTCCTGACCTTCCATGTGGCCTTGGTTGGTCACGCTGACCTCCCCGCCCATCACCGCACCTGTGTGCAGGGCCGTCCACACCTCCGAGATCAGTGTGCAGTCCTGCACACAGGCCCGAGTCGGGGGTCCCAGGGATGGATGAGGGTGTTTTGCTTTTTATATGGAGTGGCTGGTCCGTGAATATTCATTATACCACTATGGATGTCTAAACTATTTAAAAATAAATACTTCTATTTGTAACATCTTGACCCAGTGTTTCTCTCAGCTGGGCAGTTTTGCCTCCTCCTTCCCAGGGGAGTTCTGGCAACCTCTTTTTTTTTTTTTTTTTTTTTTGAGTTAGAGTTTTGCTCTTGTTGCCCAGGCTGGAGTGCAGTGGCGCGATCTCGGCTCACGGCAAACTCCGCCTCCTGGGTTCAAGTGATTCTCCTGCCTCAGCCTCCTGAATAGCTGGGATTACAGGTGTGTGCCACCACGCCCAGCTAATTTTGTATTTTTAGTAGAGACGGGGTTTCTCCATGTTGGTCAGGCTGGTCTCGAACTCCTGACTTCAGGTGATCTGCCCGCCATGGCCTCACAAAGTATTGGGATTACAGGCGCGAACCACTGCACCTGGCCTTCTGGCAACTTTTGAAGACATTTTTGCTTGTCACAACTCAGGGTAGGGGAGTGTTCCTGGCATATAGTGAGTACCTAGAGGCCAGGGATGCTGCTTGGTGGCCAGCATTGCCCAGGACAGCACCTGCAACGATATTGTCAACCCAGAAGGTCACTGGTGCCGGGTTTGGGACCCCAACCCTTAGTGCAGCAGTTTTCAGTCCTTCACAGACTCCACCCACAACTTGTTTCCCACTTGTGAGCGTTTCCCATGCTCCCTTCCTAACACTGCCCCACAGGCCTGCTTCCTTCCACACAGCCTGCCCCTTTTCCGAGCCTGGCTTGTCATAGGGCCTGCATTGCACATTGAGTCTGTGGGGCATTGACCCAATTGCGAGGCGCCCGAGGCTCCTGTGCTGTCGGCCCCTTCTTGGGGGGCCTGACCATGGTCCTGGCGCATCCAGCTTCTGCCCATGGGTGGAATCCTGACCCACACCATTTCCCTCAGGACAACCTGGTCTTCATCGTGGGCAAATTGGACGGGCTGATGGTCACTGGAGTTCGCAGACACAATGCGGATGATGTTGTGGCCACTGCACTGGCCGTGGAACCCATGAAGTTTGTCTACAGAGGCAGGTGATGCGCTGCGGACCCCTGTGCCGGGAGTAGATTCCTTCCTTTTACAGCTGGGGAAGTCTGTCCGTAGTAGATGGAAAGCCCAGCAAATTTGAATTCATAAAATCTAAACATTGTTGTACATCAGAAAGCTCCTAAATAAAAAGGAAAATATTTGCAGCAGTGATACCAGAGTTAATATCCTAACTGTCCAAAGAGTTCATTGAATTCCTCAAGAAAATAAGGAATTTGATGTAAAATTTTGGACAAAGGCTCAAGGGGACAAATCAGAGAGGGAAAAATTGAGTAAAGCAAAGGAGAAATGTGTCCAAGTTCCTAATAGCCTTAGAATGTGAATTAAAACAGAAAAGTACCATTTTCTCTGTGAGCCACACAATACCCTACATTGCTTCTGGAATGAAAATCAACTCAACTTTTCTACATGTGTAAAGCAAGGACCTTAGAGATTCTCTTGAGCAAAGAAATAGACGTCTGGGCCTACACCTCTGGGCATAGGGGCCACAGGAAGGGAATTTTGCTCCTTCTTTTTTTTTTTTTTTTTTTTTTTTTTGAGATGGAGTTTCAGTCTTGTTACCCAGGCTGGAGTGCAATGGCACGATCTCGGCTCACCGCAACCTCTGCCTCCTGGGTTCAGGCTATTCTCCTGCCTCAGCCTCCTGAGTAGCTGGGATTACAGGCACGCGCCACCATGCCCAGCTAATGTTTTGTATTTTTAGTAGAGACGGGGTTTCACCATGTTGACCAGGATGGTCTCGATCTCTTGACCTTGTGATCCACCCGCCTCGGCCTCCCAAAGTGCTGGGATTACAGGCTTGAGCCACCGCACCCAGCCTAGAATTTTGCTCCTTCTACTCCCAAGCTCTCTGTCTGGGAGGAAGCTCTCCCCCTAATTGGTCCACTCAGCCACCTTTTTAAATTTTATTTTTCTCAAGTGGGTGCCTTTTTTTTTTCTTTTTTTTTTAAAAGAAAGGGTCTTGCTCTATCGCCCACCCAGGTTGGAGTGCAGTAGCCTGATCATAACTCACTGCAGCCTCAACCTCCTGGGCTTCAAGCGTTCCTCTCACCTCAGCCTCCTGAGTAGCTGGGACTATAGGCATACACCCCACACTTGGCTAATTTTTAAAATTTTTTGTAGAGATAGGGTCTCACTATGTTGCTCAGGATGGTCTTGAACTCTCCTGGGCTCAAGCAGTTCTCCTTCGTTGGCCTCCCAAAGTGCTGGGATTACAGGTGTCAGCCAATGTGCCTGGCCAAGGGCATGCCTTTTGTTACTCAAACTAAGGTACCTGGGTGCCAGGCCAGGCCCTGCCTTTGAGTAGCCCTCAAAGCAATCATGAGGGGATTCTGCAAAGTGATGTGTCGTCATGGTCAGTCTTGAGGAAGAAGCCCAAAAGATGGACAACAGGGAAGGTGGGAGATTGCTCAGGGGGCCTGGCCAAGCAGGCTATGTGTGTGCATGTGCACGAGGAGGGTAACACAGCCAGGGTCATGACCTGCCCCCCACAGCAGAAATGGGGGACACTTTGGGCAGGGGTCCTTAGGGATAACATCAAGGTAGCCCAAACCCTGATTTGAGGTGAAGTGGGGAGACCCCCCACCCAGGGCCACCTATACCTGATTGTACCTGGAGGTGAAAGAAGCCTCCACCTCCCAAGCAGGATCCTGAAGAGGTGAGGCAAGCCTGAGTGAATAATGGGGTCTGGGTAACTGCATCTGCAGGCAGGATAGCCTACCTGGACCCATTAGGAAGAGCTGAGGAATACAGGAACTGGAAATGGAACCCCAACCAATTGAAAGTATGTGTTATTGGAAGAAAAGCAATAGAAGATTTGCAACATGAAATAAGATCGAGAAATGCTAGCAAAGTAATTGTTCAAAGAACACAATAGATGAAATACATAGAATGGATACAGCTAGAGAACAAGTTGAAAAGGTGGAAAGTCAGACTAAGGAACTACTCTGGAAGTAAAATAGGAACTTTAAAGGAACTATTAACAGAGATGGGAGAGAATAAGGGCTGGTGTCCACATAGCAGACTCAGGGAGAAGGGATACATGGAGTGGAGCAGGGATTGTCTGAGGAAGCAGGTGGTTGGAGTTCTCTGGACTGGGAAATGGTCCACAGAGAGCCCTATGGCATGTTGAGTTTATCTGTGTTCTCATAGTGGACCACAAAAAAGCCAAGCAGAACACATCAGACTTCCCCACAGTGCAACTGGCACAAGATAACAGTGCACCCAATTTGCCCAAATTGTCAATTGTGCAGTTGTAGTAAAAAATACTTTTAAGCATGTAAATTTCAGAAGTTTTGACATACAAAGGTCCATATTGAAAACAGTTTTGGTCAACATACTAAGAGAAATAAATTCAGTAAGTGCTATAAGATATGAGAGTAAGGAGAACTCAATATTAGGTAAGGTCTGTTGTATAAAAGTGTGTGTGTGTGTTTGTGTGTACACACACCAGTCAAGTCATAGGAAAGGACAAGAGAAGGTATATCCATAATGTCCCAGAGTCAGAATGGTAGACATCCTAAAATGATGGGTTTGATGGGGAGATCATCATCTTAATTTATAATGATCATCTTCTTATTTTATATTTTATCTCTGTCTTATAAAGACAGAAATATTAACTCAAAATCTGAAAGAAGAAAAAGGCAACACAGAAAAAAGGAGGACATGTTGAAATTCTTAAGATACTAAAAACAGGTCTAACTATACTAATCACAATAAATGTGAATAGATTAACTCTAGTAAAAGAGAGGTGCAATCTGTTGTATTAAAAAACATAATTAATAGAACTTTTAGATAGATTTGTGCACAAGGAAATTAACATCAGATTAAGGAAATTTTTCTTGTAAAAATATGTATCTTTCTGGCTGTTTTGCTTTGCCCTGAAGTCCTCTCTGTTTTTTGTGACTTGAGACACATTTCAATCGTCATTGAGATTAGAATGATGAGTTACTTTACAAATTTGCAGCAGGTAGCACCATTTCATAGACTGCATTTTAAATATAAGGACAGCCTGCCTCTTCCATTATGTGGTGAGAATGCATCTGTGCCTTGTTCGGCCTCTTGCCATGTGGCCATTTCCATGTCTCATCCCTCAGGATCGCTGTGTTCTCTGTGACTGTGCTGCATGATGACCGGATCGTCCTGGTAGCTGAGCAGCGGCCGGATGCCTCGGAGGAGGACAGCTTCCAGTGGATGAGCCGCGTGCTGCAGGTGGGCACCCTGCACAGCCTGTGGTTCGGTGAATCTCCCAAGCTGTCCCCTCCGACTCCACTCTGAGCGCCAAGTGGTTGGTTTGTTCCGCCCTGTCCTCTCTGTCTCCAGCTTGTTTATCTGTATTTTTCATTGCAAATTGACAAATTATAGCTGTCACCTCAATATTTATTTTTTTATGTGAGAACATTTGAAATTCACTCTCATTGTGATTTTGAAATGTACAATACGTTATCTGTGATGTTCACCAGTCTGAATATATCTCAAAGAAAAAACTTTCCTTGTCCTGTCTAATTGAGGCTTTGTGCCCTTTCACCACCATCTCCTCATTGCCCCATCCCTCAGCCTCTGGTCACAGATTTATGGACATGGGTAAACAAATACTGTGTGTGTGTTTCCCCTTTCTGACTTAAATGGTAGAAAACTGTACACACTCCTCTTCATCTTCTTTCCTCATCTAACATAATGTCCAGAGCTCCATTTCCTGGCCTGGAAAAGAGGTCCATGTAGGGGATGTTCCTGTCCCCCACCCAACATCTCCCCAGCCTCAAGTTGGGGGCCTGGGCCAAGCAGGGTCCTTCCCTTTCAGGCCATCGACAGCATCCACCAGGTGGGCGTGTACTGTCTGGCCCTGGTTCCTGCCAACACCTTGCCCAAGGCTCCTCTTGGAGGGATTCACATTTCTGAAACCAAACAGCGCTTTCTGGAAGGGACACTGCACCCGTGTAACGTGCTGATGTGCCCTCACACCTGTGTTACCAACCTCCCCAAACCTCGTCAGAAACAACCAGGTTAGTTGTACCTAACAACAGGATGCTCTCTAGTCAACATTGATAGCAACTGCGCTTGTGGTTAGGGTGCAGCCCAGCTAGACCCTCCAGTGCCAACTGCCCATGTCTTTGAGGCTAGAGTCAAGAGCCAGAGCAAGGGTGCACCCCAGAATGGTGCCACCTTCTGCCTTCCTGGAACTAGCTACGCATGGGGGAACTTAACCACATGCCCTATATGGTGGTTTGCATCTGCCTGTTAGGAACCAGTTGTAATGATAAACTCCAAGATGGTCTCTTAGCTTTGCATGGCTAGGAGATGGCTCCTTAGGGCTAGAAATGATGCCCAGGATCATACTGGAGCTTAAAGTCAAAAGTGCCTCTGTGGCCACGCTGTGCTATGGGGCACGAGCCATACCTGTCCGCAGGAGCCAGCTGCCTGCCTCTGCCCTGGGACCTGCCGCAGACACTGGGTTGATGGGACCTTGGAAATTTCTCAGCAAGTGGTCAGCTTTCCTTCCCTCATTTTACACATTTAAAAGCTAATTTTAAAGACTGGCTTAACCTTAATGCAGTTTTTCATTTCTTTGATCATGTTGATTTTTAGTACGTTGCAAAGTTTTTTTTGTTAATTACTGAACACATAAAATATCACTAAATACATTTCATCAGGAAGATTTAATTTCCTGGTTTATTCATAAAGTACAGTAAAACAAAATATGTTAAGAATTTTGCTGTGACTCAGGCCAAATCATATCCTCTGAGATATGTCATGTAGTAAACTTCTATATTTAAGAGAGAAGTTCTGTTTGTCACTTAGCATAAACATTGTAGCTGGCTTTCTGAATATTTGTATCTCAATAGAAGAGTTAAGTGCCTCATTCAAGTATGTTTTCAAAATAAAAAATATAATGAAAAAAAGTCACATGACTTTTTTCTTCTCATTCTAAATGAGAAGTTACTAGCATCTCATTCAGAATTTCCCTATTTCTAGAGGTTGGACCAGCCTCAATGATCGTGGGGAACCTGGTTGCTGGGAAGAGAATTGCACAGGCTTCTGGGAGAGAGCTCGCCCACCTGGAGGACAGTGACCAGGCACGGAAGGTAACAGGCCAGTTTTTGGGGGAGGGGTGGTGGACAGGTGTCCATACCCCGGAGGCTGCCGGTAACCAAATCACCCTCTCATGCAGTTCCTGTTCCTGGCTGATGTGCTGCAGTGGCGTGCCCACACCACTCCTGACCATCCGCTGTTCTTGCTGCTGAACGCCAAGGTGAGGCGGCGTCGGGGCTGGTAGAGCCCGTTGCTTGTCTAGTTGGTGATGCCAGCGCCCTGGTGGTTTTCCCATGTAGAGAACAGTGTGCCTGTGGGCTCAGCCCCCTTGTCCGGTGTGGTTCTCTCGGCCTGCCCCTTCCTTTGTAGGTTCCTTGTTTTCCACACAATTCACACAATAGTATTTCTACTGATTTTGTGTTTAGCAGGAAAAGTCTTATCAGCTCCAGTTTTTAAAATTAAAAACTGCATACATGTAAATACTTCTAAGTTTGTGAGCTAAAATGAAATGTTTTTTAATAAAAAATTAGGCATTTAGAATTTCTACATTTGTTTACAGCTTTTAAATGACAAATGTTGCTTCTGACCCTGTTCCTGCTGCTCATTTGGAAATTCTCATGTGTTTCAAGTTCCTGTTGTGTGCATTCCAGTATGCTAGGAGCATTCGGGATGCCAAGGAGAAACTATAATCTTCATGTTCAGGTTGTGGGCAGGAATGCAAAATGTGGAAACAAAGTTAAATAATTTAAAAACCCTCCTGCCCCATGCGCCATACAAGCTGTAAGAATTCTTAAGCTTTGGTGTGGTAAAGAGTAGCTCACTGTGGCTTAGAAGATGCTGGTCTAGCTTTTGGTATTGCTCATTCATTCAAAAAATACTTACTGATGCCTGCAATGTACACAGTGTTAAATAAAAAGGACCCCTATTCTTAACAGGTTTGAAATCAGTCTTCCCTGCTAGAAAACAAGTTCTGTAAGAGAGAGATTTTGTTTTTCTGGTTTATTGGAAGCATCTAGAACCATGCCCAGTAAACATTTATTTTATGATTGTTTGAGTTCTAAAGCCTACAGCCAGCCAATGATTTACCATTGACCATGGTAAAATCAGCTTAGGTGAGAACCTCGACATCAGTACAGTGGAGGGATGTGACCTGGAGTGCTGGGGAGGGGGCTTTGGATGGAGCCAGGGTAGCAGGGGCTATGAAGCAGTGATGGACAGTGGCTCAAGGCAGGAGAGGAGGCCAGTGTGGTGGGGGCCAGGTGGAACCATGAAGGGACGCAGATAAGGCTGGGGGTCGCTGGGTTTCCCCCGAGGGTGCGGCGGGATCCAGGGCCTTGGGGGCTTTGAGTCCTGGTCCAGTTCTCAGGTTCAGTCTGACAGGGCCCTGACTTATGTGGACTGGTAAGACTCTCAGGATTTGGACTGTCAGAATCTGCCCAGCCCTTGTGCCTAGGCATGGCACACAAGTGCTTCCACTGGTCTCTCTTTTTCCCTGCTTCCTGTCAGTAGAAGCCACCACTTGAGAAGTAGGGAGTTTTAATGTTACACTGGTCTGCTCTGGAGTTTTATATTTGTTAGACTGAATTGCACTTTTTATCTTCTTAAGGACTAAAAAAGCTGTGAGGCCTCGCATGGGATCAGGGAGGATGAGTTTCCTGAGCAGAGGGGTAGGGTTACAAGGTGTTTCTGTTTGTACTGAACTGGTCACATAGCCCAACACCCATCAGCAGAGAGACAGGGTGAAGGAATGAGCGGGTGCAGTCCGCTGTGGAGGAGGCGCACAGACGCCTCTGAGAATCCAGCTGCAGATGACACAGGCCCAGGCTCAGTAAGGCAGCCTGTGGGCATGCACGGTAATACAATTGAGGGATGCTTGCCCGCCGCTTACTATTTATTTATAATGGTGCTGTATGGAATATTTTATTGAAAAGGCCAGAAAGGTCTTTAGCCATGTGTTTGTGGCTCTGCCCTGGGTGAATGGAGTGGCCGCATCTCCCTTTCAGCTGGGACCATGCAGGAGATGCTTGCGTGCCTGTCCCTTCACTGCTGGCAAGAGTACACAGATGGTGAGAAGAGACACTAGTCGTGGGCCAGGTGCAGTGGCTCATGCCTGTAATCCCAGCACTTTGAGAGGCTGAGGCAGGCAGATCACCTGCGGTCAGGAGATTGAGACCAGCCTGGCCAACATGGTGAAACCCTATCTCTACCAAAAAGAAAAAGACACCAGCGTGGTGAGGACGCATAGGACTGACACAATGTCATGATCACGGATAATCACAAGGCATCGTGTGCAGTGGCGTGCATGCGGTAAACACGCACATCTGCGAACAGCCCATCTGCAGGCACCAGCACGCAATGAGCTCAGTGATCGCTTTCCTAGGGCACCGTCACAAGCACTGCAACCTGTATCCAGCTGCACAAAAGGGCTGAGAGAGTGGCCGCGGCTCTGATGGAGAAGGGAAGACTGAGTGTTGGGGACCATGTGGCTCTGGTCTACCCACCAGGTAGGCTCACTGTGGGGCTGTCCACCTGCAGTTCTTTGTAAGCAGTCACCTGCCCTAAGCAGCCCCCCAGATATTCCCTCCCCGAAGCAGCTTCCAAAACCAAGCTCATCTCCTCCTCTCTGCATCTGTCTGCCTCCTCAGCTCAGCTTCCCCTTTGGAAACCCGAAAGTCACCCCCATCCTCCCTAGCACGGCCTCCCTCCTTTCTTGCAGGAATAGTGGACAGAGGCTGGTGGGAGCCTCTTGTGGCTGTCCTCCTCATGGCTAGTCCTTGTCTCCACAGGGGTGGACCTCATCGCCGCATTCTATGGCTGCCTGTACTGCGGCTGCGTACCTGTCACTGTGCGGCCCCCGCACCCTCAGAACCTAGGCACCACGCTGCCCACCGTCAAGATGATCGTGGAGGTGCTCCCACCTGGCCCTCGGGACAGGGTCTGTGGGTGGGAGGCTGCCAGGCTGCCCTCCGCTGCCCCCCTTTCTGGGCAGCTCGAGTGGCCCCACTCACCCACCCTTGACCCCTCGCCATGCAGGTCAGCAAGTCTGCATGCGTCCTCACCACACAGGCCGTCACACGGCTGCTCAGGTCCAAGGAGGCTGCTGCCGCTGTGGACATCAGGACCTGGCCCACCATCCTAGACACAGGTAAGTGCCCTCACACTGCCCAGGACTAGTCCCTTTTCCCATGTTGTAGGTGTGGCCTGGCTCCCATCCAAAAACATGTGAGGCGAGAGCAGTCCTGGCAGGAGCCTGGCTGACGGCAGGGGTGGCCCCTGGGCCCTGGTGAGGAGTAGGGGTCCCTGTCCCGTGTGCGAATCCGTTCTCCACTGAGCCCATGGCAGCCATAGCCATTTCCAAGTGGTGCAGAGCACAGCCTTGCCCCTCTCACCCACCTCCTGCTGGCATGGGGGCTGGCAGCTCTTTTCTGTGAACCCTTTGGGGACACAGCTCCCACCACATGCCACCACACCAGCATCCCTTTCCCCATCATTGGTGAATGCCACTGTGCCCCCTGAAATGCTGAGGGCCAATGGGGCGGGGGTCTGAAAACCCCCTGGCTCCCGTCTGCTGTGGACCTGTCTCAGCCTGGGCTGGATGGGGCTGGGCCAGGGCAGCTGGTGCAGGGGAGGGCAGGCTCAGAGCAGAACAGCTGGCCAGGGCCCCAGAGCCTCACAGGATTGCCTCAAGGGAAGCAGTGCCTGCCCTGGTGAGCCTGTGCCCAGTTGCACCCAGGCAGGCAGTGGTGTCTGGCTCATGGGGCCATGAGAACTTGATGAAGCATGCAGAACTCAGAGCCTGTCCATGGCTATTCTTGCTGTGGTTGGAACTCTGGGCCCTGCCACAGACTCGGAGACCTTCGGCAAGTCCTCAGTCCTCTAGCCTTTCCTAGTGGTCAGTAATGTGATATCTCTCCTCCTTGCCTGCCTCGTCCCACATCCCCACGGGCTCAGTGTGGTTTTGGTGGGGCTGGGTAGCATTTCCATGAAGAATGAAATACGCTTTTCTGAGCACACACAGCCTGCATCCTCGTGACCTTACACCTGTCCGAGCTCACTCTCTGCAGGACTCCCAAGGACAAATCATGTGTCACCTCTTGCCTGTGAAAGCTCAGAGCACTCAGAATAAATGCAGAAACACACTGATATTGCTGGTGTCTCCTGTTTAACAGATGACATCCCTAAAAAGAAGGTAGCGAGCATTTTCAGGCCCCCCTCCCCCGACGTCCTCGCATACTTGGACTTCAGCGTGTCGACCACTGGTATATTAGCGGGAGTGAAGGTAGGTCCTCTGAAATCCTGTTGGCTTCAGCTCCTAGAAATCAGGGTGGGTGGACAGAAAGGACGTCAGACGAAGGTTTAGGCAGTTCCTTCGTATGCAAAGCACAAAGCAACAATACTGCTGCTTAAGATTTGTGTTAAATACCAGTAATCCCCTAAAATGTGATTAGCCTGAGAGTAATGCATATTTTGATGCTTTGTGGTCATGTCTAAACTTTTTGATTTATGACTGTCCGGCTTCCAGGAACTGGTGGCTTCGATGAATCTGTTTCCTTGCTGGGAGCCAATAGCTCAATTAAAAATTTTCAGTATCCAGGCTGGGCATGGTGGCCCACACCTGTAATCCCAACACTTTGGGAGGCCAAGGCAGGTGGGTCACGAGGTCAGGAGTTCGAGACCAGCCTGACCAACATGGTGAAACCCTGTTTCTACTAAAAATACAAAACTTAGCGGAGCATGGTGGCACACACCTGTAATCCCAGCTACCCAAGAGGCTGAGGCAGGAGAATTGCTTGAACCTGGGAGGCAGAGGTTGCAGTGAGCTGAGATTGCCCCTATTGCACTTCAACCTGGGCGACAGAGCAAGAATCCATCTCAAAAAAAAAAAAAAAGGAAATTCAGTACTTTGAAATTTTGTTTCAAAGATTTTGAGTGTATCGTTTCTTGGGTATTACTTAGGTTATATTGGGGATTTGAACCAACCATCTTTTAAGGAAATAAATATGAGTTTGGAAGTTTGGCGCTATGGTCTAGCCATGTGGAGAGCAGTTGCTGCCATCAACCCTCTCTCCCCCTGCACATCACTGAATTTCATTTCACTTTTTTTTTTAACCTTATTTTACTCCTAAGATGTCGCACGCGGCCACAAGCGCCTTGTGCCGCTCCATAAAGCTGCAGTGTGAGCTGTACCCCTCGCGGCAAATTGCCATCTGCCTCGACCCCTACTGTGGTCTTGGCTTTGCCCTGTGGTGTCTGTGCAGGTGAGTGCAGGGTCCCTACCACCTGCTAGGTGGCAGCAGCTCGTGTGGCTCGTAGGAATCGTGGCCTTCTAAGTAAGGCACCTTTCTGAGGGCTCAGCAAGCTGAGACGTGTGTGAGTGGGTTTGTTTGGGGATGAAGTGGGTTGGAGTCTGAGTCTGAAATTGAGTGAAAATACATTTTTCATTTAATACACTGTCCATTATTAGTACTTGGGAAGAATCTGCTTGATTCCTTCAAACACTGCAAAGTGGTGATCTGTCTCTAGAAGCGAGTGCCTCTGGAACGGTGTCCCTGGATACTCTCCAAGTGTTTGGAGCAGAGATCAGGACCCCGTGCCTGCCACCTCCCCAACCTCTCCCCCTGTGGCATGTTTTCCACCCACACCCCACTTGGCATCAGAGCAGAATTGTGCCCCGTCATGGCGGTAAAAGAAGTGTCCTGAGGAAGGGAAGAGCGGAGTGCCCAGGTGCTGGGTGGGTGGGCGGAACCTCACGAGCCTTCCCTCTCACAGCGTCTACTCGGGACACCAGTCAGTGCTAGTGCCACCACTGGAGCTGGAGAGCAACGTGTCCCTGTGGCTGTCAGCTGTCAGCCAGTACAAGGCCCGCGTCACCTTCTGCTCCTACTCTGTGATGGAGATGTGCACCAAGGGCCTTGGCGCGCAGACAGGTGTCCTCAGGGTGAGTGCCCAGACCTGGGTGTCCGAGTGTGCTGCAGACCACAGCCCTGGGAGGTTTAAAAACAAAACAAAACAAGACTCCCAAGGCCCCTCCCTGCAGTTTATGGAAGTAGAGAAAACCCTTTCCCCCTGCGGGCCCTGTGTACACATTCCTCCTCCCATGGCCCACCTGCCTCTGCAGCTTCACACCCCACAGGAGAGGAAGGTGTGGGGTAGGGCAGCGTCCCTGTGGAATAGCAGGGTAGAGGTCTGGCCATGTGGCAGGGCAGGTGTAGGATGCAGGTCAGATGGGAATCCTCTAGTACATCCACACTTAGGATTCTGTGGGATAGACGCAGCCTTAGGAGAGGAGGTTGGTGTCCAGCTCCACCTTTGTGTACCCACCCAGAGACTTCCCTAGATAGTGCCCAGGGCTGTGGCACCTTGCTGGGCTGTGGCTGTGGCCTGACTGCTCACCCCTCCCGCAGATGAAGGGGGTGAACCTGTCATGTGTGCGCACATGCATGGTGGTTGCCGAGGAGCGGCCCAGGATTGCGCTGACCCAGTCCTTCTCCAAGCTCTTCAAGGACCTGGGCCTGCCGGCCCGCGCCGTCAGCACCACATTCGGGTGCAGGGTCAACGTGGCCATCTGCCTCCAGGTAAGGTGCTTGGGGCCTGCGCTTCTCCAAAGCTGGCTGTTGGCAGTGTGCAGACTGAGAGTTTCTCAGTTAATGTCAGTTTTGTACCTGCCTGGTCTATTTCTCCTTCCCTGAGACTTTGATGTTTCATTTCCATGTAACATTTTAGCTTCAAGGATTTTATTTTTAAAAATATTCTAGTTGAACAAAGGCTTATTTGGGAAAAAATACAAATTGTTTCTTAACAGTGACTAATACCTTACCTGTAAGACTCTCTTAGATATAATACATAGCTAAGTTCTTAAAGCAAGATTGAACTTACTGTTTTAGGAAATCTAGCAATATTAAATTGAAACATTAATAAATGTGGTAATTTGTATTGACCCAAATTCATTTTTGAAGCTATGAAATGTCTTATTAAAAGGAAGCACCAAGTTTCAGGCCGGGAGTGGTGGCTCATGCCTGTAATCCCAGCACTTTGGGAGGCCAAGACAGGCGGATCTTCTGAGGTCAGGAATTCAAGACCAGCCTGGCCAACATGATGAGACCCTGTCTCTACTAAAAATACAAAAATAAGCTGGCTGGTGGTGCACGCCTGTGGTCCTGGCTACTTGGGAGGTTGAGGCACGAGAATTGCTTGCACCTGGGAAGAGGAGGTTACAGTGAGCCAGGATCTCACCACTGTACTCCAGCCTGGGGAATAGAGCAAGACCCTGTCTCAATAAATAAATAAATAAATAAATAATAAACAAACAAACCAAGTTTCAGGGACTGAAGAGTCCACGGCACTGCTGTTCACCACTTCCTCAGATAGCTACAGCTGTTTCCCAGATTTTGTGCTAATATCTCAGTTTCATTTCTTTCTAATAACATTTTAAAGCCAAATAGCTTTTTAGATACCCTACCTATTGAGTGCCCTATTCACCCACATAGTGCAAGAATAGCTGTAAGGAGATGGCATGTGCCCATGCCAGAGCTGTGCTGAGTGCAGGTCTGTCTCTGTTTCCAAAGTGTTTGCTTGGCCTTGTGCCTCCCCCTCGTGGCAGTGCACGCAAGGCAGGGCAGTGGCTCAGCTCATGCCCTCTTCACCATGACAGGACCCCTGGCCACTCGAGCCTCTGCCCCTTGTCACACAGCAGAGGAGGCCGGGTGGGAGTCTTCTGTGAGCTCGCTGCCTGCTGTGGGCTGTGGCTGAGCGTGGGTGCCAGCCTGTGTGTTAGTGGCTCTGCATCTGCAAGCCCCGGCCCTCCTTGCTGGACATCGGAAGGGTGTGGGTACCACACATGATTGCAGAAATGATGTTATGGGATGTTCACTTTTGCTCTTTGAGATACAGAGGTGGGTTTTGCTCTTTCTTTCCCTGTGTTTCTCATGTGGCTGCTGCTTCTGTGTGTGTTTCCTGTGGCTGTCTCCTCCCTGTCTCACTCTGCTGGCCTCCTTGGCCTCTGTCAGCCCAACAGGCTGGGAAAGCTGGCTGAGCAGGTATGACCTTGACCTTGTTGGTGCCTCTTTGCTTCCCCCTCCCATGAGTTCATGTGACTTTCTCGTGAATTCTAGACAGACGTGTTTCTTTTGCTGTCTTACTTTGTTCACAGTGGATATTCCTTGACATATTACAAAAGCTCCCTTGTAACCAAATTTAAAAGTAAAACTGTTTTCAAAAATTGTTAATCCTCGTAACATTACCTTGGGAGGAATGGGTGTGTTTAATTCCAGTGCAGACACAGGTTATGTTGTCTGGATCTTTAAGGGTTTTGTTGATCAGAGTACTCATTTAATTTGATGTTCCTTATCTAATAAAATGACACATAGTGTTCTTTAGTCGGGATTAATGCTAACTGTAAGATTCAGAAGTCAGGAAGGGAGGAGAAAGGTGAAGGCTGCCATCCGTCTCACCTGAGTGAGTCTCGCTGCGAGCCGTGCCCAGTAGAATTAGGCTGGTTGGTGAGAGGCTGGGCCCTGCCTGGCAGCATGGTGGAAATGCCCCTCAGATCCTAATGGTGTTTTCATCACAAGAGACCAGTGGGAATAGAAAGATGTTAGAACTGAAATGTAAAGTGGCATGATTTGGTGTTTTCAGAGTCATTGAGTGGTTCACTCAGTATTAGCAAGCTGTGTGGATGTTTGGATGGAAGGCGTCAGTCTGCCCTGGGGACCTTGAGCCCCTAGGCAGACCGGCTGCAGGGAGCACACGTGCTACCTTCTTGGGTGTCCCCGGGGGCCCGGGAGGAGCTGCCATGCAGCTGTGCCTGTGGAAACAAGATGAAAGTGAGGCCCCCAACAGAAGTTCCTCTGCCACTCTCCTTCCAGGGCACAGCTGGGCCAGACCCCACAACCGTCTACGTGGACATGCGGGCACTGCGCCATGACAGGTAATGTTTTCAGCCTGCCTGGGCCCCATTCATACCCGGTGGCATCCCCGGGGACCCAGGCATAAGAGGACAGATGGGCCAAGTCAGGCCTACCTGGGAACTCGGATAGGCACATGTTCGGACAGCTGGCTGCATTGGGCCATTTGCACCAAGAGGAAGAGGAGAGCTGTGGGCCCCACTCCAGGTGTGCTTCCCAGGGGAGCTCGATGTCCGTCTCTGTGCGCCCATGTCCCCAGGGCTGCAGTGAACATCCCTCTGTCTGCCGCACAAGCAGGAAGAATAAGAGTGACCCATGTGACATTCGGTTTTTTATAGGATAGGGATAGGTAGAAGACAAGTCATCTGCTGGCAAGAGCGTTTCTTACCTGATGCCGTCAGAGAATCTGTTTTCATCTTGATAAACAATGGTGATGCACACAGTGTGTTCTTGCTGGTCTGTGGTCAGATGTGCATCAGGGCCTCTCCCAGCTTTGAAGCTCAGATCCCAGACCTGGATATGTCCACACTGGAGCTTGATGTAAACACTAGGTTTAGCTTACTGGGTGCCAGGGGCCTGCTGGATTCAGGGATGACCTAAAAGAAATGTAGAGTGAGCTTCTGTGAGCACATGGGTTGGGTAGCGAGTACATGCGGGCAGCGGCACTTGGGACCAAGCATTGTTGGGGTGTCCCTGCCGTGGCCTGGAGTCACCACCCAGGTTGCTCATGGCGGGTGTGCTATGGAAAGGCTGACACCCTGACTGTTGTCAACAGACCCTCAGAGTGATCATTTCCAGCCTCATGATCTGCCCTTTTAGACATTACTGCCTGTGCAGCAAATTTTATGCTGAAATCGTTCCCTTATTTTTTAGGGTACGTTTGGTAGAACGGGGTTCTCCGCACAGCCTGCCATTGATGGAGTCTGGAAAGGTAGTGGAAGCCAAGACGCTGCATTCTGAGTCGTGTGAGACCTTTGTCTGAAGCACCGCCCTGTGGGGGCCGCTAGGGGCTACGATTCTGATGAACACGGGTCAACTTCTGGTTGGGGTGGGCTCGGCTGCTACTCCCTCCCTTCTTTGCAGCTGGCATATAGAATTACTTAGTTATGTCTTTAAACACATCTGAGCTCAGCACCAGAAAGGGAGAACTTCAGGTGCAGGAATAAAGAACTCCCATTGGGCAGGTGAGGGGCCTTAGGCCTCTGGGGTCAGGCACGTGGAGCGAGGGGTCTGGCCCACCTACACATGTAGAGTTAAATGGAATGGCCCTGGCCCTAAACTGGAGATGGCAAAATCTTATGCCCTGGTTTAGGGTGTCGGCAGGGAAGAGGCCCTCAGAGCCTTGGGGAATCTGGGGGATCCTGAGACAGCCTGACTCCCAGGAAAAAACTGAGGTTCTGCAAGGGGTCAGCAGATGTAGGCACAGAATAGCATCCTGTGAACCAGGAAAGGTTCAAAGGAAGGAGGAAAAGCCACACAGCCCAGGAAGGCAGCATGAAGAGTAAGCCAAGCTTGGTGTGAGTGGGCGCTGCTGTGCCTCCAGTGGGGGCTGTGGGGGACCTGGTACCTTCACAACACCAGAGGCAAGAGAAGGAGCCTGGTCATCCTTACTCTGTTCACTCACTGCCATGACCACAGCCACCTGTGGGGAGTCAGGGAGGGGCCCAGAGAGGGACTCAGGCAAGCCATAGGATGTCCAGCACACAGACTCCTGCAGGGCAGCAGGGGTGAGTCTGGGGTTAGAAGGCACAGCTGCTGTGAGGGTCTTGAGGTGGGAGCTACAAGGAGGCCAGTGGGACTGGGCTGAGTGGGGAGCAGGAGGAGTGAGTGAGTGAACTCATGCAGGTGCAGGGACTTGAATAGCTCCCTTCCTGCGTGCCCTGTTAAAGTCACTCTAGGAAGTAGACGAGCTGAGAGTGCAGTCAGTGAGTTTAGCGGATAGCACAGCTGTGGGAGCCCTGGGCTGCTGCATATCCTCCTTTCTCTGAGACATTGTGAGCTGCTGTCACACACAGCTCTGCATTGTCCTTGGTGTAAACTCAGCGGGTTTCCCTGGGTCATTGGGCCAGTAGGTAGCTCTTTTCTGTGGCTGCTCCTGCCCTGCCATGTACAGCTGCACTGTAATTGTTTAACTCACCCCCTTTTATTGGACGTTCTTTCCTATTTTGCTGTTAGAATCACTTGGGCCTGATAGGTTTGTGTCTTGGAAAGAGAGCTCTGGTTTTGGGGCTCAGCTGGGACATGCAAGGAGAGGGTGGAGGCTCCAACAGCATCTGGGGAAACAGAAAAGTCCTACCCCACAGGGAAGGGTCTGGTGCTAACCATGGCCCCCACCCCCCTGTAGCCCCTTCTCCCCTCCTCTTGCCCACCCTGAGTCTGCAATGTCATTGCCTCCGTTTCATACGTGAAGAAACTGAGGACACAGAACAAGCAGCCAGGCCTTGTGCATTCAGGTGGTCTGACTTGAGCCCAGTGAGGGACCACTGGGACTGGGTCTGGGGAGACCAGGTAAGAGATGGTGGTCTCTCACCATCCTGAATTGGCACAGAGCCAGTGCTCAGTGGTTGGACTGACTTGGAGTCACAGGCAGGAAAAACTTCCTCATGGTCAGGTTCCTAGCCAAGAACCTGGACACTCGATGAAGTTCACAGGCATGTGCCTCCTGTGGGGCTGGGCACAGCAGGGCCACTGCACCCCTTGGATGGGTCCTCATTAGCGTCACCTGGCCGATTGTCTTCATAGCCTTAGTGACCCTCTGCCCCTCCTGACACCCAAAGATGGGGTTCATTCTTAGGAACTGGAGTAATTTTGCTAAGATTCACAATTTATTTCTGTTAACATCTCTTATTTCTTTCAAAATTCAAAGTCAAATTTGGAGTGGCCTCTAAACTTCCTGACCTGACATAAGCACATCAGTCCTGCAAGCCAGTTTCCAAAGGACGTTATTTTAATTTTATTGTCACTGAATCAAGAGCGTCTTGTGTCATGTTTTCTTTAACAAGGGACATATCTCTTCTCCTTCCAGATCCTCCCTGGCGTGAAGGTCATCATCGCACACACTGAGACCAAAGGGCCCTTGGGAGACTCACACCTGGGAGAGGTGAGTTGAGGGCAGGGGCCGGTGGGAGGGGGTGTGAGCTCTCAAGCCTCACCAGCTTCACTTTCCCTTCCTTTTTGCTTCAGATTTGGGAAATTCTAAACTGTAGGATCACACACGCCTTTGGGAATCTACCAGAAACCATTTGGCCCTTCCCCTGTGTACCTCCCAGACCCAGTTCCTATGTAAGATTTTGGGGTGCTATGGGACAAACTGCCTCATCCCTAGGTTGACCTAACTGAGGAAAACTTAAAGGTTTGAGGCACTGGCAGGTGGGAGGAGCTGCGTGAAGCCAGTGGCAGTGCAGAAAATAGCTACCTTGGGAAGGACCCAGCAGCTGCTACTTAAAAGTGGTCCCTGGCACCCAGCCAAGAGCACAGACCCAGGGAAACTGGCAATAGAGAACTCTGCACCAGAAGAGTTCAGGGCCTCCACCTGCAGCTGGGAAGTTGGGGGGAGCTCAGAGTTCTTGTCCTGAGGATACAGGGTGGATGGTGTGGGTCTCCCTGAGGACACACAGGCTACATAGGAATTCGTTGGGTTGAAATGTCTACATGTATTGCACGTTCGTCTCCCTGTGATTTGGGACAGGCATGACCCATTAATTATAGGCAGTGGTGGCAGGTTGAAGTGCAGTCATGTCCCAAATGTGCAGGTTGATCTGTTATCATGGAAGCTTAGGACTCACGTTCCTAGTCCTACCCTCTTGGGGAATGTGCTGTCAAATTGATGTATTCAAACCAGGTGGGCACAGGCATCATCTGTGGACTCTGCTGTGAAGCCAGACTGGGGCTTCCATCGAGCCATGCCCAGAGGGAAATCACTCAGCCTCAGCCTGCTTCTTCTGACTGGGACAAGGGTGTGAGCATGTGGCCCCTCAGGTAGTCTTACCGTGTCCTGATGGGAAGGTGTCCTGGGCCCCAATCTTGAGTGTGGATGGAGTGAGGGACCCTCCTCTCAACCATCCCATTTCCTGGACAGCCAAACCCAGGTCTGACTGAACAGAGCGAGGGTGGCCACGCTGCTTCTCCTTCCCCAAGAGCTGGAGAGTCTGAGCCAGGAATGGGGACCCACCCCTTGTGGCAGCTGCTCAAGGGAAACGCCCCTACTGGCCACCCCCTCCTCCTCTTTCAGATGCTGCCATGCAGGGGCGCCTTAGAGGCAGTTGAACTGACTGTGGGTTCTAGACGGGCTGTGTGTCTAGAAGGGCCCCATGACGCTTGGTCCTGCAGGCGCAGGCCTCCATGGATGCACACAGATGCTTACATGTGTGTAGATATGTGGGTGCACACCGACACTTGAACAGACAGGTGGACGCACACAGACATGCATGGGGCTGACGTTAACTCTGGGACGTGCTGTTGTCAGAGCCTCTGTCTTAGTGTGAGTCTGAGCAGTCGCACACTCTCCACTCTGTAGGGACCCTCATTCCTTCAGCATGTCCCTGTTGTGGAGTTTAGGTTGCTCCCAGCCCTCTCTTAATTGTTTGACTTGAGGAAGGTGGAATTACCTCTCTCTACTTACGGAGGATAGAGTCCTACAGATATCATTCCTGGGTCAAAGGAGGAAACACATTAAGGAGAGAAAAGTGATGTTTGCTTCCTGTGCCTGTAATTTAACTTAGTTAATAAAATAGGTGACAGTGGGTATTATCCGCTCCCACTAGGTTCAGTGTTTTCTGTAGCATTATTCTTGGCCAGTGGATGTCTTGTGACAGAATCTGAACTCAGTAGCTGGTAATGCGTCACATGCTTGTCCTCTGGGCCCTACCAGATCTGGGTGAGCAGCCCCCACAACGCCACCGGCTACTATACAGTCTACGGTGAGGAGGCGCTTCATGCTGACCACTTCAGTGCCCGGCTGAGTTTTGGAGACACACAGACCATCTGGGCAAGGACTGGCTACCTTGGCTTTCTTCGACGAACAGAGCTCACTGATGCCAGTGGAGGTGAGGGATTGTGGCGAAGTCCCACGTGAGTGCTGTTGGGGAGGACTTGGACTTCCCAAGAGCTTGGTCACCTGCTGGCACACCTCACTTCTTGCTGTGGTCTGGTATTGTTCGGTGTGGGGGAAAAATATTCTGACAGCCATTTTCTCTGAAAATACTGTTTTCCCTCCATGACTGCCCCTCACTGTGCTTGGGCCCTTGGCCTCTGCTGAGGGGATGGGGGACAGTGTTGGTGATAAGACTGCCAGGCTCCTCCCCAAGGCCAGGCCGGCCTCTCAGCCATTGTCGTTACCAGTGGCTTCCCACGCACAACTGCTAAAGATTGTGGCCAATGTCCAGAGGACCCTGCACAGCCACGACAAACTGGCCAGACAAGGCAGAACTTTTGGTAGCTCCTACAGATGCTGTCGCATCCCAGAGATAAAAGTTATTTTTAGTAATATGCTCACACTTGCTGTAACTTTCCTGAGGTGGTTCGGTGCTGCCAGTACCTCCATCACCCTCTCTGCATGTGGTGTGGGACCTCATGATATTTAAGTTGAGACCTCCCTGTGCCCGAGAGTCCTGGTTGTCATCAGAGGACACGCATGTCCAGACTCTGCGTGCCTCGCTTTACAGGCACGTGTAAACATACACTGTTCACAGGACGGCATGATGCACTGTATGTGGTTGGGTCTCTGGATGAAACTCTGGAGCTCCGGGGCATGCGGTACCACCCCATCGACATCGAGACCTCTGTGATCCGAGCACACAGGAGCATCGCTGAATGGTAAGAGCCCAGGCAGAGGGCAGCTCCACATGGTCCATCCAGCCTTCCTCTGGGCATGAGTGCTGTGCATCAGTTGGAGCAGAGCCAAGGACTGCTGGGCCCTGGGCACAGGCCTCCTGCATTGTCACCCTGGGCTGCAGTGGAGCTGGGTGCCACGTAGACGAGCTCTGTCTGCCTTGGGCATTGCCAGAGAGGGCTGAGGACTTCTTGTGTGTTCTCCCCCTGGATGGCCTCTGCAAACATGGTGCCAGAGCACACCTTGCTGCCTTTTGTTTGGGTTTTGCGTGTTTTCTTCTTTTCCTTATAAGTTTCAAGCCAAGAGATTGTCCCCAAATGCACAGGCAAAATGAAAGATTTCCACAGTTCTCATCCTGAAGTGTTTCTACTTTTTTTTTTTTTTTTTTTTTTTGAGATGGAGTCTTGCTCTGTCACCAGGCTGGAGTGCAGTGGCGTGATCTTGATGCACTGCAACCTCCACCTCCCACGTTCAAGCAATTCTCCTGCCTCAGCCTCCCAAGTAGCTGGGATTACAGGTGTGTACCAACGTGCCCAGCTAATTTTTGTATTTTTAGTAGAGACGGGGTTTCACCATGTTGGCCAGGATGGTCTGATCTGACCTCGTGATCCTCCTGCCTCAGCCTCGCAAAGTGCTGGGATTATAGACATGAGCCACTGCGTGTGGCCGTGTTTCCACTTTTAATGTGAGTTTCTCACATGATTGTGATTCATGATTCCTTCACCTGTAGGGAACTCATGTTGGGACAGGTACAGCTTTCAGCATCAGATAATGCTTCTGATAAAAGCTTTAGTTGGAATAGACATTCCTGTAAAATGGATCTGGCTTGATCTTTAGATTGTGAATGGCCTTAACCAGCCATGTGACATTAGTTTTCTTCACTCTTTGTACTACCCTTTCCCAAGCATTTATTGGCCCCTGTGGCCTGTGCCTGTATCCGTTTGACCCAGTCTCTCTTCCCTCTGCAGTGCTGTATTCACCTGGACCAACCTGCTGGTGGTGGTGGTGGAGCTGGATGGGCTAGAGCAGGATGCCCTGGACCTGGTGGCCCTGGTGACCAACGTGGTGCTGGAGGAGCACTACCTGGTCGTGGGCGTGGTGGTCATTGTGGACCCAGGGGTGATCCCTATCAACTCTCGGGGTGAGAAGCAGCGCATGCACCTGCGAGATGGCTTCCTGGCAGACCAGCTGGACCCCATCTATGTGGCCTACAACATGTGAGCACAGTGCACCAGCCCAGGTGCCAGAGATGAATGAGCCCTAGCAGTCCAAGGTGTGATGTGGGAAGACACTGCAGAGCCTACCCACCGGGACTCACCCCTTCCTGTGCTTTTACAGATTCCTCTCAGCAGTTCCCCGCAGCTCATTTTAGAAACTACTTCCTGAATTATTTAAAGAAATATTTTGAATCTGCCAAGTACATTTACAAAAACACGGATGCTGATATTTTAACAGATGGAGTGACAAGGAAAGGAAAGGCCTGGCGTGGGCATCGTGAGGAATCACAGGCACCGCGGTTGTTCTCTGCTGTACTGCAAGTTTGCACTTTCTTTAGGCTAAAAATATAGCTCCTGATTTTTAAAATTCAGTTATTTATTCCCATTTCAAATGACAAGTTCATACATAGAATTTATGCTGGAGAGAAACTTGAGGCCATGAATACAGCTGCCTCACTTCTGTTTCACAAGGATGATGGAAAGGAAGCAAGCCGGACCCATCCTTTGTACTCACAGAGGGCACTGTGGTCACACGCAGTGCTTCCTCTGCCAGTTTCTTTATTGAAACAGACGTGCTGGTTGTCAGCATATCTTGTCACTGACACTCAATAAGTGCCATTTTGGACTGTCAAGTTAGATGCTTTGTTTCAGAAAGATAAGCCAGCATTTAGTTTTAAATCATTTTCCTGGTTTTTAACTTTATGCTGTTAAATTGCTAGTTTTCATAACACTACAATACTAATTCTTCTCGTGGAAGTGTACTGATTTATTGTTTTTATTCCAAGCCATCAGACTTAGAAGCATTGGTGGTAAAGTCTAAGGTTTTCATATCTATCGTACTGTTTGGTGAGTACCGGCAGTACAGTTGAGGGGTCGCAGGAAACACCATTGCCCCATATTGAAGGTGGAGATGGTTACATTCTTTACTGCCTTTCGCATTTTGAGTTGTGTGCCTATAAAATTTGGCCAAATCATTTTATTATTTTGTTCAAACTTGACTAAGCTGAGTGATCTAAAATACAGAACCTAAGTCAAAAGAAGAGAATGTAAAATCCTTCAGTTACTTCTAAGAATTTGAAGTCAAGCACGAATCTAAAACATAGATTATTTTTATATAGCTAATTAAGAGTATGTTATGAAATTGTTGGGTTTTGGGGTATTGAGGGCGGAAAATTTTGTGAATCATGCATGCTTCACAGAAACAACCAGGTTTTTCCAGAATTAGTCTGGATCAGTGCCTAACAAAGCTGTTATTAATTCTCCACACGTGAGTCTGGCTAACTGGCCCAGCCCTCATATTTTACTCCTGTCTGGCTACAAATAGCATTGTGCATAGTAGCCCTGTTTGCCCATGGTGTTGGATTGTGGTAAAGTATGCTGTGACATACTGGAATCCTAATAATCCTCTTGTAATTATGTACAGAATCTATGTAACTTATTGTTGACATATAGAGGTTTGGGCAGTGGTCTAACGGAGGACATTCCTTACAACAGAATGGCTGGGAAGGGAAAGGGAAAAACTACCTAACTCCAATCTTAATGTCGTAGTTTTATAGCAAACAAAAATTGTAAACTTTTTGTATTGAAAGGTCAGTAGTGGTAAGACAAGGTGTCTTGTAAATTAAGATTTTAAGAAGTGCATTAAAATGTTTTAGAATTACTCTGGGAATTCTGTATATCACACTAAAATTTTTATATCATTATGTTAATAAAAGTTATTGACTTTGTAATTCTGCATTTTGAAATGTATGAAAAGGGTTTTAAAGTTACCCTGAACAGGATGTATTTTATTTTGCATTTTTTTCTGACTATAAAAGCAATTATGCTTACAGCATAAAATCTAGAAAGCACATTAAAGTATTAAAAAAATTTAAATTTCTTATAATTCTACCTCCAAGTAAATAGCAGCATTAGTATGTGACATAAACCCTCTCAGGGATTTATTTTTTCCATTTTAAAAATTTTTTACAAAATGAGGATCAAGTGCTTTTTTAAATAATCTGCTTTTGTACTTAATAAATTATATAGACTTTTAAATCTATTACATATATTCTTCTACATGTTTCAATGGTGTATTTTACAAGTGTGCCATGACTAAATGTGGTATTTGCTGTACTGCTGTACATCACTGTTGTGGCGTCCTTTTAGATGCACTTTGACACTGCCATTACAACTGCTGCCTTGGGCTCAGTTACAGGTAGAGAGTATAGGTCAGAGTTCATGCCAGGTGTGAAGCTTTGGGTACCTGCTGCCCTCCAGAAGGGCAGGACGACAGCATGGAAAAGGCCTCTTTGCAGTTGCCAAGCAGTGTTGGCAATGGACATGCTCAAGATTAAAATAAATCTTTGACAATTTGATAGACAGTAAGTGTTGTGTCTGGTCATGTTAAATATGTCCTCATGTATTCATGGCCATTTTTAGTTCTTATCTGGTGTATTTTGTTCAGATTTGGCAGTTATTATGGTCAAGTTTTTTTCTTACTGACTTGTAGGAATCTTTTTCTATTAAGAATTATAACCTCCATATACTTGTTACTTTTTCTGGTGGGTTATTTCTATTTTGATTCTATTTGTTTAAATGTTGTATTTGCTTTATGCAAACTATGGTTATTGTGTTTAATTTCAGATTATGAATATAGCTGATTTATTTCAAAGTGGTTCTTCTGGAATGGTCAGCATAAACCAGTTGGGGGGTACATGGCAGAGAAGTAACTAACCTCCAGTGTTTGCCTGGTTCCTGCCACAGTGCTGGACTTCAGGTCTTCCAAACTGTTCTAAAGAAAGGTCAAGGGACCTGCTGGTGCCACTGTGTCTTTCTGTCAGTAAATATCCTCAGTAAATCATGTGCACGTTATTTGCCATGTAAAAAAAAAGAACAGGAAGAGGAAGCATTCCCTTCCTACCTGAGATCATGTTACATAAATTTTGGGTCTGAAAGGGTTAGGAAAGGCATACTCTGTTTAAATTGGATATAGTAACAGTGTTGTAACACTGTGCATGGCATTCATCCTCTTGTTTGATGTTCAGTTTCAGTAATGGAGAATTAAAAGGAAACTACACGTAAAATTTCAAAATTAATGGTTTTTACATTTTTGCTTATTAGTTAAAAATTTGTGTTGAAGAGGAATGACTTTAAAATGTCTAAGCAGGTGCCTGGACTATCCTCCCTCCTCCCTCTTGCTGGTCTGAAAGCCTGAGTCACCCTAATCCTCACCCAGGTCTTCCTGAATTCTGCTTTGCTTTTCAGGATTTAATGCAAGAACCTTTTCACATGAATCCATGAGATATTTCTGAAGGATCATTGTGGAGTTTGCTGAGGGCAGTACAGATTGAGAGATTGAGAGTTTATTACTTTTAAGTGCCTGCTAAGTGTGGGGTTCATTATTCCCCAGATTCCCAAAGGAACTGAAAAGTCCAGATATGAACATTCATTTCAGATGCCACTTTAAAAAAATCAAAAGCTGAAAAAGGAGCATGAAGGACCAAATGAAGCTTTGAGGGGAAAAGGGAGCACAGAGGCCTTGCCACCGACCATCACTGCTAGGTAGGCATGCCCAGATGCTGCAGGAGGCACCAGAGGGAGGTCAGTGGAGTGAAGGCCATCCACAGGCTTTTATGCTCAAATGGAATGGAAGGTAAGTCAAAGACAAGCATTTTTAGCATTTACGTTATTATTCAATGAAGGGGAAGATTCTGGGAAGACAGCAGAGTACCAACCACCAGGAACATCTTCCGACCTAGACAGTAATTGCACTGGCAGAATCTGATGTGACTATTTAGATCTCTGGAGTCTGCTGATGCCTTGTAACTTCCAGAGCAAGGCTTAGATGGTAAATTAGGTTTAATTTTAGCTCCTGGCATGGTAACAGCTACCCTACCCCCAGCAGGCAAGTGTGCACATGTTCCAGGAGCAGCTTGCACATGGACCCAGATCCTTGATTGCTGTTTCTAATTTTAGAGGGGCAGATGAGTCCAGAGGCCATTGTTGCACCTCTGCCCATTTTTGCAAACCCCTCTCCATCCAGCTTAAATTACTTCCATTGCTGGAATTTAAAGGGCCAGCACCCTTCTCCCCACCCTTCATTTTTCTCATTTTCTCCTTTTGGGAGCCAGACACTAAAGACTAGAACATTCAAAAGTACCTGCATGTATAGGGAGAAGTAGAAAGTGATTGTCCATGCCCAGGGAAAGGTACAGGATCAGAAAAAACCCAAGAAGACCTTAAAATAAGACCTCAGGCTGATCCTTGGCATAGAGACAGCTAAGGATCAATAAAAATAAATAAGGCCAGGCACAGTGGCTCATGCCTGTAATCCCAACACTTGGGAAGGCTGAGGCAGGTGGATCTTGAGGTCAGGAGATTGAGACCATCCTGGCTAACATGATGAAACCCTGTCTATACTAAAAATACAAAAAATTAGCCAGGCATGGTGGCAGGCACCTGTAGTCCCAGCTATTTGGGAGGCTGAAGCAGGAGAATCACTTGAACCTGGGTGCAGTGAGTCAAGATCACACCACTGGACTCCAGCCTGGGTGACAGAGTGAGACTCTGTCTCTAAGTAAATAAGTAAATTAACTAACAAAACCCCCCAGGAGACGATGGGGAAGAAGAATCTGATTTCCAGAGTAGCAACATTATTTGATTTTAATGTCAGTTTTTCAACAAAAAGATCATGAGACACGCAAAGAAAAATATGCTTCATTCCAAAGAAAAGTCAATAGAAACTGTCCCTGAAGAAGACCTGTTGGTAAATCTACTGACAAAGACTTTAAAACAACTGTCTTAAAGATGCTCAGAGAAGTAAAGGAAGATGTGGAGAATGTTAAAAATCAATGTATTGGGAAAATGGAAATATCAATAAAGAGGAAGAGAACCTAAAAAGGAAGACCAGAGCTAAAAAGTACAATAACTAAAATGAAAAATTCCCTAGAAGAATCCAAGGGCAGAAGAAGAATCAATGAGCTTGAAGATAGGACAGTAGAAATTAATAAGTCTGAAGAAAATAAAAAGATTGAAGAAAAATGAACAGTCTAAGGGATCTGTGGGACACCATTAAGCTGACCAACATATGCATATGTTTGCAGTTCCAGAAGCAGGGTGGAGGGAGAAAGAGAATACTTCAAGAAATAATGACTGAAGTCTTCCTAAATTTGATGAAAGACATGAATATAAGCATCCGAGCAGCTCAACAAATTCTAAGATGAATGTAAAGAGACCACACAAATATCAAAATTTCAAAAGCCAAAGCCAAAGAATCTTGAAAGCAACAAGAGAGAAGCTGCTTGTCACATACAAAGGTTCATCAGTAATGGGTTCCCAACCCCTAGGCCACAGATTGTTACCAGTCTGTGGCCTGTTAGGTATTGAGCCACACAGCATGAGGTGAGTGGCGCTGGTGAGTGAGGATGACCACTTGAGCTCTGCCTCCTGTCAGATCAGTGGTGACATTAGGTTTTCATAGGCATACAAGCCCTCTTGTGAGCTAACTGTACACGCCAGGGATCAAGGTTGCACACTCCTTATAAGAATAGAATATTTTAATGTCTCCTTCACTTTTGATGAACCGCTTTGCCAGGTATAGGATTCTTGGTGGACTTTTTTTTTTTTCTCATAGCATTATTACTATATTGGCCCACTATCTTCTGGCATCTAATTTCTAATGAGAAATCTGCTGGTAATCTTATTGAGCAGCAGTTCCCAATCCTTTTGGCACCAGGGATTGGTTTGTGGAAGACAATTATTCCACAGACAGGGAGATGGTTTTGGAATGAAACTGCTCCATCTCATGATACTGGAGCCAGTCAAAGACACTACAAAACAGAAAACTACAGACCAAGATCCCTTCTGAACACTGATGCAAAAAAATTCTCAATAAAATACTAGCAAACTGACTTCAGCAGCATATTGAAAGTACTATACAGCATAACAAAGTGGAGTTTACTTCTGGACTATAAGGATGGTTCAATATATGAAAAGCAATCAATGTAATACACCATATTAACAGAATGGTGGGAGAAAACATGATCATCTCGATGCTGAAAACACATTTGACAAAATTCAGTACGCTTTCATAATTAAAGAAAAAAACAACTAGGAATAAAAGGAAAATAATTTTAACATAATGAATTCCATATATGAAAATCCACAAGAAACATCATACTCAGTAGTGAAAATCTGCAAAAGCTTTTTCTGCTAAGATCAGAAACACAGCAAGGAAGACTGCATCACTTCTATTCAACACAGACCTGGAAGCTCTTAGAGCAATTAGGCAAGAAAAAATAAAAGATACTAAATTGGAAAGAAAGAATTAAAATTATCTCTGCCAATATTATTTTGTATGTAGAAAGCCCTAAAGATTCCACAAAAAAAGGAACATTAATAAATTTAGCAATGTAGCAGGACACAAGGTCAACACACAAAAGTAGGTTGCATTTCCATACACTAACAATGAACAATTTAAAATTAGAAAAACAATTCCATTTGCAACAGTATCAAAAAAATATTTAGGAATTAACCAAGCAGATGAAAGACTTGTAAAATAAAAAATACAAAACATTGCTGAAAGAAATTAAACAAACAAACAATAAATAAATAAATGGAAAGATATCCTATGTTCATGGATTGGAAGTCTTAATATTGTTAAGATGTCAGTACCACTGAACGCCATCTACAGACTCAAGGCAATCCCTATCCAAATCCTAATTATGGTTTTTGCAAAAAGACTAACATCCTAAAATTCATATACAATCTAAAGAAACTCTGAATAAACAAAGCAATCCTGAAAAAAAAGCTAGAAGTTTCTCCAGATAAGATATACAAAAGGTATACACCTTTGAAAAATGAAAGCAAAATAAGGCATTCTTAGATAAGCAAACTTTGTTGCTGGCTGACGTTACCAGAAATACTAAAGAAAGTCCATCAGACTGAAAGCAATTGACCCCTGATAGTAATTTTTAAAATTTGTTAAGTTCTGGGGTACATGTGCAGGATGTGCAGATTTGTTACATAGGTAAAGATGTTCCATGGTGATTTGCTGCACCTATCAACCCATCACCTAGGTATTAAGCCCAGCGTGCATTAGCTATTTTTCCCGATGCTCTCCCTCCCCCCGTGTCCCTCCAACAGGCCCCGGTATGTGTTGTTTCCCTCTGTGTGTCTGTATGTTCACATTGTTCAGCTCCTATTTGTGAGAACATGCAGTGTTTGGTTTTCTGTTCCTGTGTTAGTTTACTGAGGATAATGGCTTTCATCCATTGTCCCTGCAAAGAACATGATCTAATTCCTTTGTATGGTTGAATAGTGTTCCATAGTGTAAATGTACCACATTTTCTTTAGCCTGCCATTGACAGGCACTTGAGTTGATTCCATGTCTTTGCTATTGTGAATAATGCTGCAATGAACATACATGTGCATGTATCTTTATAACAGAATGATTTATATTCTTTTGGGTATATACTCAGTAATGGGATTGCTGGGTCAAATAGTATTTCTGGGTCTAGGTCTTTGAGGAATCACCACACTGTCTTCCACAATGGTTGGACTAATTTGTATTCCATCAATAATGTAAATGCATTCCTTATTTCTCTGCAGCCTTGCCAGCATCTGTTGTTTTTTGACTTTTTAATAGTTGCCACTCTGACTGGTGTGAGATAGTATCTCATTGTGGTTTTGATGTGTTTCTCTAATGATCAGTGATATTGAGCTTTTTTAAAATATATTTGTTGACTGCATAAATGTCTTTGAGAGCCATTTTTTCATGTCCTTTGCCCACTTTTTAATGAGTTTGTTTTTTTCTTGTTAATTTGTTTAAGCTCCTTGTAGATTCTGGATGTTGGCCCTTTGTCAGATGGATAGATTGCAAAAATTTTCTCCCATGCTATAAGTTGTCTGTTCACTCTGATGATAGTTTCTTTCACTATGCTGAAGCTCTTCAGTTTAATTAGATCCCATTTGTCAATTTTTTTTTTTTTTTTTTTTTGCTTTTGTTGCAATTTCTTTTGATGTTTTGGTTATGAAACCTTTGCTCGTGCCTATGTCCTGAATGGTATTGCCTAGATTTTCTTCTAGGGTTTTTACAGTTTTGGGTTCTACATTTAAGTCTTTAATCCATCATGAGTTAATTTTTGCATAAGGTGTAAGGAAGCGGTCCACTTTCAGTTTTCTGCATATGGCTAGCCAGTTCTCCCAGCACCATTTATTAAATAGGGAATCCTTTTTTCATTGCTTGTTTTTTGTCATGTTTGTCAAAGATCAGATGGTTGTAGATGTGTGGTCTTATTTCTGCATTCTCTATCCTATTCCATTGTTCTATGTGTCTGTTTTTGTACCAGTACCATGCTGTTTTAGTTACTGTAGCCTTGTTGTATAGCTTGAAGTCAGGTAGCATGATGCCTCCAACTTTGTTCTTTTTGTTTAGAATTGTCTTGGCTATATGGGATTTTTTTGGCTCCATATCAATTTTAAAATACTTTTTTTTCTGATTTTGTTAATGTCAATGGTAGTCTAATGGTAATAGTACTGAATCTATAAACTACTTTGGGGGAGTATGGCCATTTTCATGATATTGATTCTTCCTATCCATGAGCATGGAATGTTTTTCCATTTGTTTGAGTCCTCTTTGATTTCCTTGAGCAGTGGTTTGTAGTTCTCCTCAAAGAAGTCCTTCACTTCCCTTGTTAGCTGTATTCCTAGGCATTTTATTCTGTTTTTAGCAATTGTGAATGGGAGTTCACTTATGATTTGGCTCCCTACCTTGTCTGTTGGTATACAGGAATTCTTGTAACTTTTACGCATTGGTTTTGTATCCTGAGACTTTGCTGAATTTGCTTATCAGTTTAAGAAACTTTTGGGCTGAGACAATGAGGTTTTCTAGATGTAAGAGCATGTCATCTGCAAAGAGAGACGATTTGACTTCCTTTCTTCCTATTTGAATACCCATTACTTCTTTCTCTTGCCTGATTCCTTGCCCAGAATTTCCAATATTATGTTGAATAGGAGGGGTGAGAGGGGGGATCCTTGTCTTGTGCTGGTTTTCAAGGGGAATGCTTCCAGATTTTGCCCATTTAGTATGATATTGGCCGTGGATCTGTCACAAATGGCTCTTATTATTTTGAGGTATGTTTCTTCAATACCCAGTTTATTGAGAGTTTTAACATGAAGGGATGTTGAATTTTATTGAAGGCCTTTTCTGTGTCTATTGATTTAATCATGTGGTTTTTGTCTTTAGTTATGTTTATGTGATGAATTAAGTTTATTGATTTGCATATGTTGAACGAGCCTTGCATCCCAGCTGACTTGATCATGGTGGATAAGCTTGTTGATGTGCTGCTGGATTTGGTTTGCGAGTCTTCTGTTGAGGATTTTTGCATGAATGTTCATCAGTCATATTGGCCTGAAGTTTTTTTTCTTTTTTTTTTTTTTTTAATCTCTGCCATGTTTTGGTATCAGGATGATGCTAGCCTCATAAAATGAGTTAGGAAGTAGTCCCTCCTTTTCAATTGTTTGGAATAGTTTCAGAAGAAATGGTACCTGCTCCTCTTTGTACCTCTGGTAGAATTCAGCTGTAAATCCTTCTGGTCCTGGGCTTTTGGTTGCTGTTGTTGTTGTTGATAGGCTATTACTGCATCAATATCAGAACTCATTATTGGTTTATTCAGGGATTCAACTGCTTTGTGGTTCAGACTTGGAAGGGTCTATGTATCCAGGAATTTATCAGTTTCTCATAGATTTTCCAGTTTATGTGCATAGAGATGTGTATAGTGTTCTCTGTTGGTTGTTTGTATTTCTTTTTCTTGTTGTTGTTGAGATGGAGTCTCTGTTGCCAGACTGGAGTGCACTGGCGCAGTCTCGGCTCACTGCAACCTCCACCTTCTGGGTTCAAGTGATTCTCCTGCCTCTTGAATAGCTGGGATTACAGGCACTCATCACCATGCCTGGCTAATTTTTGTATTTTTAGTAGAGACAGGGTTTCACCATGTTGACCAGGATTGTTTTGATCTCCTGACCTCATGATCCTCCCGCTTCGGCCTCCCAAAATGCTGTGATTACAGGACTTTGTGAGCCACTGTGCCTGGCCTGCCCTTAACATTTTTTCCTTAATTTTGACCTTGGAGAATATGATGATTATATGTCTTGGGGTTGGTCTCATGAAGTATATTTTGCTGGGGTTCTCTGGATTTCCTTAATTTGAATGTTGGCCTGTCTCGCTAGTTTGGGGAAGTTCTGGATGATACCCTGAACTATGCTTTCCAACTTGGTTCCGTTCTCCCCATCTCTTCCAGGTACCCCAATCAGTTGTAGGTTCAGTCTTTTTACATAATCCCATAGTTCTCAGAAGTTTTGTTCACTCCTTTTCATTTTTTTTTTCTTTAATCTTGTCTGCCTGTCTTATTTCAGCAAGACAGTCTTCAAGCTGTACAATTCTTTCCTCCACTTAGTCTATTTGGCTATTGATATTTGTGGTTGCATTATGAAGTTCTTATGATGTGTTTTTCAGCTCCATCAGATCATTATGTTCTTCTGTAAACTGGTTATTCTTGTTAACAGCTCCTGTAATGTTTTATCATGGTTCTTAGCTTATTTGCACGGGGTTAAAACATAACTCCTTTAGCGTAGCTCAGCAAAGTTCATTATCACCCACCTTCTGAAGCCTACTTCTGTCAGTTCATCCATTTCAGCCTCAGCCCAGTTTTGTGCCCTCACTGGAAACATGCTGCAATCATTTGGAGGAGAAGAGGCTTTTTGAGTTTTCAACGTTTTTGCATTGATTTTTTTCTCATCTTTGTGAGCTTATCTACCTTTGATTTTTGAGGCTGCTGACCTTTGGAGGGGTTTTATGGGGTCTTTTTGTTGATGTTGTTTTCTGTTTTTGACAGCCTCTTCTGTAGGGTTGCTACAGTTTGCTGCGGGTCTACTCCAGACTGTATTCACCTGGGTCCCTCCTGCACCTGGAGGTGTCACCAGTGGAAGTTGTAGAACAGCAAAGATGGCTGCCTGATCCTTCCTCTGGAAACTCCATCCCAAAGGGACACAAACCTGATGCTGGTGGGAACGCTCCTATATAATGTGCCTGGCAACACATGTTGGGGGAAGCTCACCCAGTCAGGAGGCATGAAATCTGGGTCCTGCTTAAAGAAGCGGTTTGGCTGCCTCTTGGTGGTGTGGGTGTGCTGCACTGGGGGGACTCCTCCTTGTTCAGACTGCCCCACCTCTTCAGAACCGGCAAGCAGGAAAGACTAAGTCTGCTGAGTTGTGGAGATCACAGCTGCCCCTCCCACTAGGGACTCCATCCCAGGGAGATCAGAGTTCTGTTCATAAACCTCTTACTGGAGTTGCTGAAATTCCCACAGGGAGGCCCAGCCCAGTGATGGGGAATGGATCTGGGTCCCACCTAAAGCGGCAGTCTGGCAATTCATTAATTGGATCTGCCACAGTTGCTGTGCTGTGCTGTGGGAAATTCCTCCTCGTTCAAACCACCCAGTCTTTCCGGCACCAGCAGGGGAAAACAGCAAAACCAGAGCTGCGGTGATGGTGGCCGCCCCTCCCCCTAAGTACTCGGTTGTGGTTGGCAGTCTCCAGCAAGCTGCCACTGGCTGCAACCTGACCATCTGCACAGCTCTGTGCTTGGGACCAAAGGCCCTGGTGATTTGGGATCACGAAGGGATTTCCTGATCTGTGAGTTGCACAGATCTGTGGAAAAAGCATGGTTTCCCAGGCAGGTAGCACAATCACTCACCGCCTCCTTTCGCTGGGGATGGGAGCTTCCCTTCCCCCGTGGGGCTCCTGGGTGGGCCATTGCTCCACTCTGCTTTTCCTTGCTTTCCATGGGTTGCACCAACCACCCAGTCAGTCTCAATGAGAGAACGTGGGTACCTCAGTGAAGGTGCAGAATTCACTCACCATTTTCATTCTTCTCAGTGGGAGCTATCAATGGGAGCTGCTTCTAGTAGGCCATTTTTCAATTTATCTGGTAATTTCTTTTTTAAGAACCAAGTGAATATGCCAGATGGTAACTTGGATCCACAGAAAAAGCAAAGAGCACCAGTAAAGGTAAAGATAATTATATAATTATAAGACTATAAATGCATTTTCCTTAACTGATTTACAAAACAGTGGTGTAAGAGAGTATGTATATAATATGTTGGTATAATGTAATATTTCTATAACATATAGGAATATAGAGTGTGTTCATTTTGTATTTTTAGTAGAGATGGGGTTTCATCATGTTGGCCAGGCTGGTCTTGAACTCCTGACCTCAGGTGATCCACCCGCCTCAACCTCCCAGGGTGCTGGGATTACTCTGCACTCTGTTGAGTATGTGTTAATAACAACAACACAAGAAAAATGAGTGGGAGCAAAGATGTACTGGACTGCTGTATAGATGCCAAAGTAATGATTACAACAATGTACTATTGGGTTTATAACAGCAAAAGATGCAATATATATAATTAAAAGGAGGGAAATGGAATAGAGATACATGAATTACATTTCTTTATCTCATTGGAATTAATATAGCTCTAGAGTGGACTCTGATAAGTTAAAACATACGATAAGTTGTAGAGCAACCATTAGAAAAAAAAAAGCTAAAAAACATAGAGACTCATTAAAGATCTTTTAAATGCTGAATTAGAAAATATTCGCTTAGCACAATTCCTCGCGCTCTTCCTTTCCACCTCGGACCCGGCAGAATGGCTCCTGCAAAGAAGGGTGGCGAGAAGAAAAAGGGCCGTTCTGCCATCAACATTCACAAGCGCATCCATGGAGTGGGCTTCAAGAAGTGTGCCCCTCGGGCACTCAAAGAGATTCGGAAATTTGCTATGAAGGAGATGGGAACTCCAGATGTGCGCATTGATACCAGGCTCAACAAAGCTGTCTGGGCCAAAGGAATAAGAAATGTCCCATACTGAATCCGTGTGCGGTTGTCCAGAAAACGTAATGAGGATGAAGATTCACCAAATAAGCTCTATACTTTGGTTACCTATGTACCCGTTACCACTTTCAAAAATCTACAGACAGTCAATGTGGATGAGAACTAATCGCTGATCGTCAAATATATCAAATAAACTTAAAAAAATTAATAAAAAAAAAGAATACATTCGCTTAATGTAAAAGAAAGACTAAGACCGAAGAGAGGAATAAAAAGACATGAGACACATAGAAAACAGAAAGTAAATTGGCAGAAGTAAGTCAAACTATATAATAATATTATTAAACATGAATGAATTAAACAATTCATTAAAAAGGCAGAGATTGTCAGAAAAACTGTATAAAAACAAGCAAACAAACAAATAAAAAATAAGACCCAACCATATGCTGTCCACAGGAGACAACCTTTTACTCAAAATTAACAGTAAAAGGATGAGAAAAGGTACACATGCAAACAGCAGCCACAAGAAAGCTGAAGTGGCTATACTAGTCTCATACAAAATAGACTTATAACCAAAAATTGCTAGAGGCATTTTATAACTATGAAAAGGTAAATTTATAAGGAAAACCTAACAATTACAAATATATATTCACCAACAACAAAACATTAAAATATGCAAAGCACAACTGACAGAAAAAAGAGTTGGAAACTTCAATATTTCACTTGCTATAATGAATAGAATAAGCAGAATATCAACCAGTAAATAAAAGATTTAACACTATAAACAGCTAGATCTAACAGACATCTGTAAAACTCCACCCAACAAGAAAGTACACATTCTTCTCAATTGCTCATAGAACATTCTCTAGGATACACCACCATATGCTAGGCTATAAAGCAAACCTCACTAAATTTAAATGGATATAATATATAAATTATTTTCTCCAACACAATAGAATGAAATTACTAATTGATACAGTTTGAATGTTTGTTCACTCCAAAACTCATGCTAAAAGTTAACTGCCATTTTGAAGGTATTGGGAGGTGGGAACTTTAAGAGGTGTTTAGGTCATTTGAGTTGTGTGCTCATTAATGGATTAATGCCATTATAACAGAAATATGTTCATTATCACAGGAGGAGTACTGTTATGAAAGGGCAGGTTTGGCCTCTTGCTCTGTCTTGCCTTTCTACCTCCTACCATGGGATAATGCAGCACAAAAGGGTTCTGCCAGATGCTGTCCCCTTATTCTTTAATTTCCCAGCCCTGGTCTAGACCTATGCTAAATAAATTTCTGTTTGTTATGAAATACCCAGTCTCAAGTATTTTGTTATGGCAGCACAAATTGGACTAAGATGGTAATCAACAGGAAAAAATCTGGAAAACTCACAAGCGTATGGACATTGAGCAGCAAACAACTAAATAACCAATGGATCAAAGAGTAAATCAAAAGGGAAATTAAAAAATACCTTGACATAAATGAAAATGAAGACATATCAAAATTTATGAATAAAGCTGAAGCAGTGTTTAGTGGTAAATGTCTAGCTGCACATGTATATAGTAAGGAAGAAAAATTTCAAATCAATAACCTAGTTTTATGTTAGAAAAAGAGTAAACTAAACCTAAAGAAATCAGAAGAAAATAATAAATATTAGAATGGAAATTAATGAAACAAATATTGAAAAGCACAATAGAAAAGCAATAGAACCAAAAACTAAAAAGATTTTTTAAAATTGACAAAACTGTAGCAAGGCTAGGAAAAAGAGAGAAGACTCAAATTACTAGAATCAGAAATTTAAAAAAAATTAGTAGAGATCTTACAGAAATAACAAAGGATTATAAAGAAATAGTATGAAAAATTGCATGTCAATACATTAGGTAACTTAGATGAAATGGACACATTCCTAGAAAGACACAAACTACCAAACCCCACTTAAGATCAGGCAATCTGAACAGACCTTTAACAAGCAAAGCAAAAATATTAAATAAGCAGTAAAACATCATACGCCCCAGGTGGCTCACTACTAAATTTTACTAAATATTTGAAGAAAAAATAACAAACATCACAAGAAAACTACAGACCAATATCACATGAATATGAACAGACAAATCCAACAAAATATTAAAATGAAATCCAACAACATATAAAAATAATTGGACACTAAGACCAAGTGGAATTTATTCCAGGAATCCAAGATTGGCTTAATATATGAACATTAATATAGTATGCCATATCAATAGAATTTTAAAAACCCACATGATAATCTTGATAGTGGCAGGAGGCAGGTAGAGGCAGGTCCCTGGTGTAACCTGACCTTCAAACCAAAGACAGTTTAAAGCCTGAATGCTGAATTGAGAGGGATCACGGTGGACAGGAGATAAGACTAGACTGCAACTCTGACTCGGACAGACAGAGCAACATGTGGAGGCTTGAATCATGGATTTTTGCTCCAGAACAAATAAAGAAACCTGAGAAGACCCACAAACCCCGTGAAGGAAGCAATTGCTCCTGCAGGACATGGGATACAACCCAAATACTCAGCCGCAGCAAGACCCACCCAAGGAGTCTGAGCTCAGACACGCCTAGTCCCCACCCAATAGTCCTTCCCTACCCACCCTGGTAACTGAAGACAAAGAGCATATACTCTTGGGAGTTCTAGGGCCCCACCCACTGCCTGTTCTTCCCTATACTACCACAGTTGATGCTCACTGGAAACTGCAATCTCTTGGCAGGAGGCTAATCAGCACAAAATAGTGCATTAAGCCACCAAATCTAAGAACCCTCACAGTCCGTTGTCCATTTCACCCTCCTACCACCTCCACCAGAACAGGTGCTGATATACATGGCTAAGAGACCCACAGATGGTTCACATCACAGGACTCTGTGCAGATGAATGCCAATACCAATCCAAAGCCTGACTGACTTGCTGGGTAGCTAGATCCAGAAGAAAGATAATACTACAGCTTGGCTCTCAGGAAGCTACCTCATTAGGAAAAGGGGGAGAGTACTACAACAAGGGAACACCCCATGGGATAAAAGAATCTGAACAGCCTTCAGCCCTAGACATTCCTTCTGACAGAGCCTACCCAAGTAAGAAGGAACCAGAAAAGCAACTCTTAATATGACAAAACAAAGTTCTTTAACACCCCTAAAATCACACTAGCTCACCAGCAATGAATCCAAACTAAGGAAATCCCTGGTTTACCTGAAAAAGAATTCAGGAGGTTAGTTATAAAGCTAATCAGGGAGCCACCCAAGAAAGGCAAAGCCCAATGTAAGGAAATAAAAAAAAAGATACAAGATGTGAAACAGGAAATGTTCAAGGAAATAGATAGCATAATTCAAAATCAAAACTACAGGAAACAATGGACACATTTGTAGAGACACAAAATGCTCTGGAAAGTCTCAGCAATAGAATTGAACAAGTAGAAGAAAGAATTTCAGAGCTCAAAGACAAGGTCTTTGAATTAACACAATCCAACAAAGACAAAAAAGAATAAGAAAATATGAACAAAGCCTCCAAGAAGTGTATGCAGATAATCTCTATGTCTGCTTCCCCTTCACAGGACTCCAGGGTCCATAGGGCTCCATAGCTTGGGGGAAGAGAACCCAGAAGCCTGACATGCTGCCAAAAGGGTAGAAGTTTTTTCCAGTCAGACTTCTGGCTTCTCTCTCTCTGTGAAAACTGGTTATAGAAATGGTAAAACACACTGTATTCTCTGCCAGTCCATGAGTTGAAAAGCCAGATGTATTGGCTATTTGGCATGGCTAATACTGGGTGGTATGCGATTTAAAAGGACATTTTAATATCAGCTTAATTAAAAGTAGATATGCAGGCTACCAGTATATTTAAAAGGTCTTGATGTCTTTTCATGGATCTTGTTTTTCTGGAAAAGGGTACTTTCTTCTCTGCTAAATGATTTTTCTCAATTTTCTCTTGCCACTCTTAGTGCACACATGAGAGGCCCTAAGACAACTTCTGATAGTCTGGGACTCCTTGGGAAAAACAGAGGAGGTGCCACAGACTCGCTTTGGGAAAAAACCTGTTTTCTTGATGGAAGCCCAGGAATTCAGAGCAGATAGATCCGTCTCAAAATCTAAGGCTTTGTTCTGTTTTACGTTGTGTTATCTGACAATTTTGAGTTATAGGAGATAGTTGGAAATTACTTGGAAGACTCCTACGGGAGATGGGCTGACTCCCTCTTTTTGGGATCTAGGATTTGGTATGTAATGGGACCCTTACATTGTGGGATCTGTTTTTGTCTTCCAGCTATGCATGCTTATTAAGCCATAGAAACTGCAGGCTGTCCTAGCTCTGTTTCTTGAAGGGTTCCACCCTGAGGCCAATAATCCAATTAAGAAATTTACAAAGCTCTAATTAATTGGCTTTAAGAAAAATGAGTGCTTAAATATTTTGAAAGAAAAATAACTGTAGTGTATTTAGTTCACATGACTTGAGTCTTTGACAAATAAAAACAGTTTTAAAGATTGTTGATAAAATAAATATGTCTTTGAAATGTAGACATGTGGTCTAAATTATGCAGGTCAGGTATTGGGCTTGCTAAATGCTTTACGGTCATACACTGACTCTTTGGCTTCTAAAAATTGTTTGACTTGCCTGCTTTACAGTTGGGTAAGGCATGGGGACATATGAAGTTAACCAACCACCATGCTGGAAAGAGTCAGACTTTATCTGCACCTAATACATAATTAAAATAGCCAGGTTTTACATCAAAATTAAAAATTGCTAAATATTACCATTATAGCATGTTATTGAAATGACCGAAAATAGATTTACCTGCAAGGTGTGTAAGGAAAGTTAAATGTGTTTTTAACAAAATATTATAAGAAGGCATGGGATTGTAAATTTTTGCCTAGTTTAGAGGGTTAAAGGATTGCTTTAAATTAGATAAGATAAAGCTAAAGGTTTAAACAAGTTGTGGAAGGTTTGCAAAAATTAATCTTGTAAAAGAATTTCTGTGTATGAACATATTGAATAAATTCAAAAGCGTATTTGGTTTTTCCATAAATTGAATAAAAGCGTAATAAGGTTTTCTTAAAGCAATGATCTGCTCTTCAACAAAAATTTGCAAGGGGTCTATAAAAATCTCACCTCACAGTCAAATTGATTAAAACTGGACAGATTTGTTTATAATGTTTCATTTTTTAAATTGGGGTTGACATTAATAGTAGACTAATGCAGGGGTGAAACTTGGCTTTCTCTCTCTTGAACAAGATTTTTATTTAACAGAAATAATGAAAGACTTTTGTCTGCCTTGGGAATGTACTACTGGAAAAAAAAAGGAAAGGACAAGAGACAGATTGGGAAGCTAAGTGTTTCCTCTTACTGAGTAAAAATTTTTGAGTCATCATTTTGGCTAAATAATTGACTATGGTAACCTGGAATTTGATTTCATAATATCAAGTGCGTTGAAGCTTTATCATATTTGATACACTTCCCAAAATCAAATTTCAGCTTCAAAACTGTCTTTTCTAACCCTAACTTTTGGACACTACAGAGGGCCCCTGGAGCATTCAAAAGAGAGAGCTAACCAGGATTATTTGACATGTTTATTTACATGGGATTGTCAGAATAAAAATGTCTAATCTTCTTCAGGTTAAATTTTAGTGAATATTATTTTCCAAAATTGTATGGAATTTCTAAAATTCTAATGTCTGAGTATATGGTATCAATCATAATTAGGGTTATTAAGTTATTGTAAACCATAGAAATAACCAAATTTCTTTATGAATCATGTTTTTTTTTTGTTTTTGTTTTTTTTGAGACAGAGTTTTGCTCTTGTTACCCAGGCTGGAGTGCAATGGCGCGATCTCGGCTCACCGCAACCTCCGCCTCCCAGGTTCAAGCAATTCTCCTGCCTCAGCCTCCCAAGTAGCTGGGACTACAGGCATGCGCCACCATGCCCAGCTAATTTTTGTATTTTTAGTAGAGACGGGGTTTCACTATGTTGACCAGGATGGTCTCGATCTCTTGACCTCATGATCCACCCGCCTCAGCCTCCCAAAGTGCTGGGATTACAAGCGTGAGCCACCACGCCTGGCCTATGAATCATGTTTTTAACTGTGACTATCCTGAGACATTTTATCATTCATAGACAACTGTTGGCTTGTTTTGATCCTCTTCAAAAGATGATTTATAATCAGCTATAGGACTTTCAAAGGTACTCTCAAATGCAGGTTTCCGATAACTGAAAATTGTGACATTAGAATAGAGGAAAATCATTCAGGACTCATGTATGTCAAGCCGAACAAGAGTTAACTGAGTGGACTGAACTAATAAAAGGCTAAAGTAATCTTTTTTAACTTTTTGCTTAAAACACTGCTGATCTTGCTTTTCAGAGTCAGGAAAACATTTATTTTAAGCTATTTACAGCTTTTAACAACTGAGTAAAGTATACTCCTGTGAACAAAATTTGTGGCATACTTCTCTCTGCTTGGTTTCTCCAGAATTTGGAAACTGTGAGTATTCTTAACTTATAGCAATGTAGTTATTTGCATAAGTGCAGTAAGAATCTATGTTCTTTTGCAACAGGATGCAGTTGGAGAATCTGCTTGTTTTACTAAGGCTTTGAATGGAGGGGTGTGCTTCCCTTTAAGGAATCAAATTTTACCTCTAGAGCCAATAAAATGGCTTTGGGAAAACTGGCCTCATTCCTTGTCACACAACCCTTGTACAGGGGTCCTAACCTATAGTGAGTAAAAAAAAGTCACCTTTTAACAGGCCCAGGAGCCCCAAGATAACTTAGGACCTCAAGAAAAGAGGAATTTACCCAATTCATAGGTATTTGAGGGTATAAACTAATGGCTGGGCTCGTATTTAAAAAATCTTATCTAATATTTCTTATGCAACAGAGTTCCATCAAAACCAATTTAATTGGTGACAACCCATATTAGAAAAAAAAAACAATTTAAAAAGTCTATGTGAAAATAATTATTCTTGCTGCACTTTATGCAAATAATCAGGCCAAATATAAAACTAAAGTTTATTTTGCAAACAACTCAGTCCTATCATGACTTTTTTTTAAACAACAACAAAAAGAAGGGGAGAGAGAAAAGTTATATTTCAAAACTTATCCAGTTGTTATTAAATTCTAGTAGCATTAGTTGTTTTTAAGGTTTTGGACTAACACTGCTTATTCCTGTGAACCAACTAGTGATCTCTGGCTACAGCTCAGAAGAAACAAAAGGGATGGGTAATATAAAAATCTGGATCAGTATTCTAATTCTGGGCAATTATCCCACAAATCCTGGCAGCTGATGGAAGTAAATGGAGTGCCCATAACTCAAAAGATTTATTTTTTGGGAAAATAAGACCAAGGGAGCTAATCCAAGATCAGTGCACCCAAGTCTTAGCAGGCATAACTATGGCCACCAGTTATCTGGGCATTTCAGAAGTCTCAGGATTTTTTAGCTGTCCTTTCCTTCTTGCTTCATTTTTCTTTCCTTTTTTTTTTTTTTTTTGAGACAGAGTCTCGCTCTGTTGACCAGGCCGAAGTACAGTGGTGTGATCTCAGCTCACTGCAACCTCTGACTCTTGGGTTCAAGCAATTCTGCCTCAGTCTCCCGAGTAGCTGGGATTACAGGCTTGCACCACTATGCCCAGCTAATTTTTTGTATTTTCAGTAGAGACAGGGTTTTTGCCACGTTGGCCAGGCTGACCTCAAGCGATGTGTACACCTCAGCCTCCCAAAGAGGCCCCTTGCTTCATTTTGATCCATGTCTTCTAATAAATTGGTTTGCCTCTTCTCACCTTCAGCCCATCAAATTCTACATGGTCACGCAAATGGAGCCTTGGACCATGGCTCCCTTTTACTGGGGACCCTTAGATAGGCCTCTGGGAAAGATATGACTGCCATTTTTCCAAAACAGCACCCCTGTCAGCATAAAGCAGTTAAGAGCAGTCATTGTCCCTATTTTTTAAATTTATTTTTATTGTATTTATTTCTGATACAGAGTTTCACTTTTGTCACCCAGGCTGGAGTGCAATGGTGTGATATCAGCTTACTGTAACTTCTGCCTCCTGGGTTCAAGTGATTCTCCTGCCTCAGCCTCCCAAGTAGCTGGGATTATAGGCACCCACCACCATGCCCGGCTAATTTTTGTTTTTCTGTAGAGACAGGGTTTTACCATGTTGGCCAGGCTGGTTTCGAACTCCTGACCCCAGGTGATCCACCCACCTTGGCCTCCCAAAGTGTTGGAATTACAGGTGTAAGCCACCGCACCTGGCCTGTTGTCCTTATTCTAACGGCAGTTAGATGTACCTCTCTGGATGGGAGAACTCATAGTGGCAGGAGGCAGACAAATCCCTAGGCAGATAAGGGAAGCTCCCTGGTGAAACATAACCTTCAAAGCAAAGGCAGTTTTAAGCCTGAAAGCCAAGCTACAAGTGTCGAATAAGTCTATGGACCAGACTGAGTACCTCTCTCCCCATTTGGCATGCTTTCCTCTCATTGATCCCCACTCTTCACCTATTTTACATATACCTACCTTTCTCTAATTGTTTTTTTTTTTTTTTGAGACGGAGTTTCACTCATGTTACCCAGGCTGGAGTGCAATGGCGCGATCTCGGCTCACCACAACCTCCGCCTCCTGGGTTCAGGCAATTCTCCTGCCTCAGCCTCCTGAGTAGCTGGGATTACAGGCACGCGCCACCATGCCCAGCTAATTTTTTGTAGTTTTTAGTAGAGACGGGGTTTCACCGTGTTGACCAGGATGGTCTCGATCTGTTGACCTCGTGATCCACCCGCCTCGGCCTCCCAAAGTGCTGGGATTACAGGCGTGAGCCACCGCGCCCGGCCCCCTAATTGTTTTTTAACATTGTTGTGTTCCACCTTTGAGTGGTGCCTTTGTTTTAGCCTTTTTTTTTTTTTTTTAACATATGTTCAAACTAATCAGCATGCACTCCCCCATTCTGAGCCCATAAAAGCCCCAGATTCAGCCACACTTGGGGGACTGCCTGCTTTCAGGCAGGGGACAACTACCTGACTGGGTAAGGGTAGTGTACCCAACTCCTGTCCCCCTCTCTGCTGAGAGCTGTTTTGTCACTCAATAAAACTCTCTGCCCTGCTCACTCTCTGGTTATCTGCATAACCTCATTCTTCTTGGATGTGGGACAAGAACTGGGACCCACTGAACAGTGGGTACAAAAGAAGCTGTAATACTGGCCCTTTCCTCGTGCCAGGTGGCCCACATGATGGGAAGTGTTGGTGGGGCCAGGCAAGCTGGGAGCCATGGGCCAGAGTGGATAGGAACAAATGAGCAGAGATCCTGCTGGCCAAAGAAGCATCCAGCTGGTAAAGCAGCAAGAAAAAAAATCCTGTATCATCCTCAATAAACACAGAAAAAAGCTTTTAAAAAAATCCAAAACCCTATGAATATAAGGGAAATTTACCTGATAAATGACATCTACAAAAATCCCACAGTTAACATACTCAATGGATACTTAATGGATGCTTCCCCCAACCAACTGAGATCAGGAATACCCAGGGGATGGAGATTTCACAAGATGTGAAGACTAGGAGGAGAGGGTGGGGTGCACTTTAATGCACTATGTGTATACCACCCAACACTCCTATTTTCTTGAATGAGGAAATTGCAGTCCAGAAGGGCTTGACTGCTGTGGGCCTGGGCAAAGAGAGTGATGTCCCTGCTCAGGGTTCCTCAGGTATTAGAGAAGCTGAGGCCTTTTCCACTCTGTGCCTTGCAGAGTCAACTCTCCAGTGAGGGGCCTGGTACACTGGCAGGGTGGTCACAATTCCTCTTGAGGTATAATCTAGGCAGACAGTGCTATCTTGCTAACCTGGTGTTACTAACTTCTCTGAGGATAAACATCAAACCCATGAGTTCTTGTTTGATCAGTTTCACAGCTAAAAACCCCAGGGAGTCATGGCCCCACTTCAGACCTGGGGGGCCTGGTCCTTGGGATATGTAGTACGATCCCAGCAGAGTGTTGTACAGTGAGCTGTAGGGGGCATTGGGACCCAGTAGGTCCTCTGTAGTGTCCCCCACCCCCTCACAGAATAGGAAAAGTTCAGGAGTGGCCTCTCAAATTCCTGAGATGCACTTCAGGGATCTGTATTTTAATTAGGGGTGCTGGGGCAAGAAGACATCAGAAAAGCTCCATCTAGTCCAGCCAAGTATGGCCTCCTTCCTGCAAGGTTTAGATCCTGGGGGCTTTGGATTATTTTCCTGAGGAGAGTGCCAGCCTCACCCTCAGCTCTCTGCTCAACATCCAGCCCTGTATGAAAGTTCCAGGCTTGCCTCATGCTAACCGGCTTGAATAATGTGTATTTTCTGCACTCCTTCAGAGAGAGGCCTGCCCTTTCCTCCCTAAATGCAGTGAAAGGAGGTTGTGCCAGAGTCTTGCCTACCAGGTTGCGGGTGGACATGGCTGTGAGGGTCATAATTAAGGGTGCCTCAGGATGGAGAGGCCAGGCAGTCCTTGTCCTCGCCTTCATGCTCCCCAAGGCAGCCCAGTTCTTAGCAAAGAAATAGCGCCAGGCAGTATCTGCGCTCTTGCAGGACAAGGCTAGTGGAGCCTACTTGTGTGTCTCCATTGTGGGCAGAAAGTAGTATCTGTGTGTAGAAGGTCCCACTGGATGAAGGGCCAGTGGAACCTTCCTCTGATGCCCAAACACTTCCATCTATCTGCAATTAGAATAATCCGATTTTGTCTGCAAAAGATAAGGGTGAAATCCCTAAATTTGAGAACCCTGGAACAGAAGCAAACAAACCCAGGTGTCTCCCACAACTTCCTAAGAAGAGTTGCCAAACCCTCTTCAGGGTCTTGACTGGGGGCTTGCGGGCTCAAGGGTCCCTGTTTTGCCTTGGAGACCAGGATGGGGCCTCACAGGACAGAGCTGCAGGGAACAGCAATGGGCTCATGGGGCTCACAGGGTGTCATGCTGTGGAGACAAACTGCCCACAGTGGAGATACCTAAGTAGGGCCCCAGCCAGCTTGGGGGAAATTTGATTCCTCTGCTGGTTGCAAAAGGAGCAGGGTCTGGCTGAACAGGCCTGGGGTCCCACAGAGGTGGGGATCTGGAACAATGGGCAAGAGACAGCCAGAGCTTGACAGAGGGCCAGGGGAGCCCAGGATCACCCACTCTTCAATTCCCTCCTCACTGCTCCATTTCCCCAGGCAGAGACATGGGGTCAGGAGGGCACATACCCCAGGGCTTGGGATCCCAATAGCCTTCCTGCTGTCTCTGTCCCTGCTGGTGGGTACAGATGAGGTATGGTCAGATACCGCCTGGGGGCCCAAGGCCTTACCCCCTGCAATCCAGTTATTAGATGATGATTCCTCCTCTTGGTGGCAGGAAAGTCTGGCAATTGTGTTGCTTGTACTTCCGGCAGAGAGAGGAGCACCTGTAGAGGATGGTCCATAGGGTCCAGAGAGGCTGGGTTCTTGCAGCCCGACTTCTCAACAGCACGTTCTCACTGCAAGTCAACAAATGGGGTCTTTGGCTTGGCCCCAGGGTCTCCAACCTTGAGAGACCAACACTGCAGGGACAGATTTGTGAGGTGACTAGCCTAAGTCTTGTGAATTAAAGACAAACTGATCGAGCACAGAAAATTTTCTGTGGCTGAACTGGGCCATGGAAATGGCAGCCTGGGCAACAAGTTATGAAAACAGACTTCTCACACCTGGTCCTGCCCTCCAGGCCTAAGTGACCTCCATGTGTTCCTGTTCAAATCTGGGAGCGGGTTTCCCCCAACCCCTTGCCCGGGACCATCCCCTGTCCACCTGGGGTTGCCGGAAGCAGCCTTTGGGGTAGGCCAGGGCTGTGCTGGCCAGCGGGCTGTGGGGCTACCATCACCCACTCATGGAACTGGAAGGTGCCTCTGGGTGAGGGTGGGCCACACTCAGCTATGGATGGCCAGTGGAAGACCGATGACATTTACAACCTGGAGCTAATGGCAGTTGATTGGAGGAGACCCCCCAGACTCCTTCTGAATGGTGGAGGAGCCCCCATGTGCTCAGAAGCTGCCTGAGGAATGGGGCTGGAGCCTGGCTCCTTGCAGGGCCAATGTTCTCCCTGTCTGGTTTGGAGGCAGAGCAGGCTTCTGGGGACTGAGTCGCCGTGGGATTCTTGGATCAATGTGGGCAGAGGAGGCTCTGGGAGGACTAATAACTTCCTGCCGAGGCGGCGGAGCATCCTTTGGGGAGGAATGCAGGTGGGAGGCGCAGACCTGCGCCAAGGGCAGCACCGCCCCTCCTGCCCCCCAACTCACGGTCGCGCCCTGGGCCTCCCAAGCGTGGCTTCCTGCTCCCCGGCCCGCAGCACGGGCCAGGACCAGCCCCGGAATCTGCAGGGCGCAGTGCAAAATGAAAACATTGCCCCTTGGCCAAAAGGAACCAAAGATTTCCAGATGGTGAGAGCCGAGCAAGAAGCGAGCATGGGGCACTGGGAACCCGCCAGGTGGCCTCACTGGGTTCCCCGCCCCGCTCCCAGGTCCCTCTGACCACCCATCTCTAGGGCGCCACAGCGGCAGTTCCTGCCTCTGCCGCACCCAGCCTCGGTCACTGAGTGCCTCTGGCCTCCCACACTGCCTGGTACAGGCAGGGCTGCGTTCTACCTGCGCCTGTTCAGAAGGCACAGAGGGGCCCTGAGGAACGCAAGGTTTCCAAGATGGAGGCCACAGACCGCCCGGAAAGAGGCTGGTGGCCCAGCGTGCATTGCGGCAGGCATGTGACTGCCCTGGACCACTCGCGGCTGGTGATTGGCTTAGGGAAGAGCACGTGACCCAAGCGGGCCGGAAGTCCGTGGTGGCGTGGCCCCGTGCCCCCGGGGAAGCCTCCGCCTCGTGGGGACTGTGGGGAAGCCGCGTTGGGTGCCCGCGTTCCCTTTTGATGGCGCTGGGGCGCTGCTGCTGCGCTCTTTGATTGAACTCAGGCCGTCGCAGCGGCTCAGGGTCCCCGGTGGTGCCCTCGGAAGCCGTGCGGGCTGTCGGCGCCTTGGAGGCCAGGATCCTGCAGCTGCGACTCGAATCACGTGGGGCGCAGAGGCTGCGCCGGAACCCCCGTAACCGGCCGGCATTCCGAGTTCTGACCGAGTTTCCTTTTCCGAGAGCGCTGGCAGCACCGGGTGTTTGCCCGGGAGGCAGGCTGCGGCCACCACGCCCTTGCAGGGCCACGCTGGCCAAGCACGCGTTAGCTGCACGCAGGAGGACCACACTTAAAGAACAGCAGTGTTTTCAAATGATGTTGGATAAGGCTTTGTTTTTTAAAGGTAGCGGAAGGCTCAAGGGTGCCCCAGAACAATTTTTGTAGTCAGGGTTCCCTCCAGGGTAGGGTCTACACGGCCACGGTGGGGTACACGGTGCGCGCTTTATCACTGCGAACTGACTCCTAAGTGACTGTTAACAAGAGTCCATGGGGCCAGTCAGCTTACACACAGGCCTAATATGGCAGAAAGAATGATGCAGGCTGTTAAAACAGCCTTTGGAAAGAGGTTTTCAATTTTTCATTCACAAAGCAAATCAAGCTTCCTAATTAGCTACAACGCGGCTGGAAAGCTCAGCTCCTAGAGGCTGCAAACCCTTGCTGTCTGCTTTCTTGTGTGACCATCTCTGTTACAGGAACGGCTTGGCTGCTTTCTAATCTCACTCATGTTCAAAGAACTCGTGACAAGCAGTGGTAACCATGGCAACAAAGGCCATAAATTCCTGGAAGTCACATTCGCCGTCTCCATCATTGTCCAGAGTTTCCATAACTTTGTCCACAACCTCCTGCTCTTTGATTTCCTACGAGAGATAAAAGAAGTTGCCAACCTTGTTTTTAAATGGAATTTTGGATCATCAAAACATGATTAAAAGTTGAGTGACTCTGATGTTTTGTGTCCAAAATAACCTAAGAATATGTGATGCAAAATATCAGGAAAGATGTCTCGTGCGACCGGGGGCTGTTGTCCAAGGAGGAGTCTCTGGGGGTCAGTGCCTGGCCCTGGGCTACTGGAAAAGGCTGAATGGAATAGCCAAGAGGTGAAAAACTGAAGATTATCATACTTAAAAAAAAAAAAAAAAAAAAGAAGGCAGTCTAGATCAGCCTGAGCAAATGTCATGAAATAAAAATAAACTTACGGCCCTCCTAAACTTTTCATGTGTTCTGTGTATGGAAAAGGCTTCCAGTAGAATTTAATGTTTTGAAAGTCGTCTTTGTTGCCAAAGTAACTCTTGGGAGCATGTCCTACATTTGTTAATCCTATATTCTTTTTCACACTCGAATTGCTTTCTAGGTGTCATGACACTTTTTCCTGACGGTTCTGCCTGACATTGAATGGTGTGGCTATTAAGTGATGAACAAACCCTCAGAGGAACAACCACAGAGCAGGGCTACAAACGTGGTGGGGAAAATTGGGGCCCTGAACACTGATGATGAGCATAAATGCAGAGTAACAATTCCCCAGGACTGGAGGGCTTGGCCTGAAGAAGTCAGGTGTAATGTACAATGGCTGCCTTGGATATAAAACAAACAGGAGTCAGGTACGGTGGCTCGCACCTATAATCCTAGCACTTTGGGAGGCTGAGGCAGGAGGATCACTTGAGCCCAGGAGTTTGAGACCAGCCTGGGCAGTAAAGGGAGACTCCATCTCTACAAAGAAAAAATAAAACAATTAGCTGGACATGGTCCTTGTGCCCATATTCCCAGCTACTCAGGATTGCTTAAGCCTGGGAGGTTGAGGCTGCAGTGAGCCAAGGTTGCACCACTGCACTCCAGCCTGGGTGATCGAGCAAGACCTTGTCTCAAAAACTAAATAAATAAGAAAAACATACATAAGATTGTAACTCTACAGGGGTAGGGGTGGGGAGGCACCTGTGGATGGGCAGGAGTAGGGCATTAACTTCAATTATATTATAGATCTGCTTCCGAACTGAAATTACCTTGACAAAACCAGGCCAATAAATGTTCTTGGTGTCTTGATATGCTTACCATGAATTATTTATCATTTATAAATTGAAATTCCCACATGCTAAGCTTTTTCTATGTATAAAAATAATGATAGTAGTTATTATTAGTTGAGCTTTCACTATATGTTAAGCACTTAAGCACTATCCATTTCATTCTCATAACAGCCCTTGTTCAGAAGAAGAACCTGGGACTTTTAGATCACGTCAGAAGGCAGGACTGGTGGAACTAGAAAACTGCATGTGTGAGTGGGGCTGCTGTCCCTCTGTGGGCTTGAATGCCTGAGAAAACCAGTCCTGGAATCAGATGTGGGGATGGCCCCTGCAAGCTTGCAGGCCTGTCTCCACCACTCTGACCCATTCGCAGTGGTGCGGTGTTTGGTGGGAGTGCGGACAGGAGAACCAGCCAGCGCCCCCTCCCCTGCCCTGACAACATGATTGCCATGCTGCTGGAACCCAGGGCTTGCTGTCTTGCACTCAGAGGCTCGGACAGCTCAGGAGGGCAGCTCCCGTCCCCATGCAACAAGCCCAACCCTGGTGTTTATCCTGGAATCGGCTTGGTGAGACATTGTTGTGCTGGCTCATCATCTGGTGTTTTCTCCTGTTTGTGATTGCTTCTATCAGTGACCCAGGAAACCCTTTATCACATCTCACATGGTGCACACCTTCGCTCTGGCTCTGTGTGTGCCTTGAGCCAGCCTTGGTGCTAAGAGAGCATCGGGCACCAGGTGGATCACAGTTCACTTCCATGAGGGCACATGAGGTGAGCAGTAAAGACAGGTGGGTCTGATCCAAGGACAGTGGAGATGGTGGCAGGAAAATGAGTCCTTAATGCAAGTGTTCTACCACAAGCCAGAGTGGGAACTGTCTGAAGAACAGGGCTCCCAGGAGCCCTCATGCAGGTTCCTAAAGTAGGGTCCCAACTAAAGACAGTTCCTCACCAATATCCGTCACTCCACGGAGACTTCTGCAAAGCCCCGGGCTTCCAAAGGATGTGTGCAGACTCCTCTCATGCCCTCAGGCAAGTAAGTCCTGATCATCCATCCATATGCCAGGCTGGGTGCCCAAGAGCAGAACCACATCTGTTGTGCCTGCATACCTCACAGTTTTTAATTAGTGCTTCGGCAGTGTTTACTGAGTGAAAGTCTAGCATATCTTATCTCCATAGTAAATAATAAATGTCTAGCTAAAGCCAAAAATATATCCCTTTCCTAAAAACATTCCCAAAGCTTATTTTGAACAATTTCCTTTTATGTTCCCTTTAGCCCATGTAAGTAACGAGTCTAGCATTATTTGGGAACCTTTTGCCTTTGGGACAGCGGATTTCCCTTGATGCACCTGCTGTACACAAGACGGTTGATAAGGAAATGAAAACAAGGGGCCCATCTGAGCCAGCCCCCCCATTGAGGGTTCTGTTACTCAAGCAAGTTTCCAGAAGCAACCCAGGAGTCCTGGAACAGAACTGGAATCAGCTTCAGGGCAGCTGAGAAGATAAAGCCAGTGTACAGTGGCTTTGTAAGAGGAGATGGAGAAAGTGTCAAGTTTAAAAAGCAAGACTCACCTCTAGGAAATGGGAAAGCTCATTGTTGATGAGCTCCTTCAGTTCGGATTTCTTCAGCTTATGCTTGTCTCCCTCCCTTCCGGAATACTGGTGGAAGACATCGATGAGGGCCACCATGGCCTTCTCCAGCTCAGACATTCTAGGGGCTCACAAAGGAAAGATGTCTTCTCATCTATACCTCATCATAAAGCATTTCACGTGTTATCGACACAGACCTCAACCCAGACAAGGGGGATGGGCTGGTCCTGGGGTTCTTTTCAAGCTCAGAGCAGCAGGCACGGCCTGGAAGGGCATTCAGGGAGTTTGCACTTTTATCACAGTCCTCCCACCTGCCTCTTAGACGGATGTGGGCCTGCCTTCTCTGTCCCTCTGAGCCACAGGGATATATTCCCATGACCTCTGGCTTCTGGTTGGGTCGGGCCTATGGGGAAACTTCAGCAAAAATACAGAGGCAGAGCAGCAAGGGAATTCAGGGATTTATTTCTGCTTCCTCCCTGCAGGGTCCCTCTCTGTCCTTGTAAAGCTACAAGACGAGGTGGTAGAGTGCAGGTGAGCAACGCATGAACTGCAAGCTGGTAGAAACAGTCCAAAAGTGAGATGGTGACTAGGAGCAAAATAAGAAGACAAAAATCAATAGCATTCCTCTTTTCTATCAATAAAGAAGTAGAGGCCGGGCGCGGTGGCTCAAGCCTGTAATCCCAGCACTTTGGGAGGCCGAGGCGGGTGGATCACGAGGTCAAGAGATTGAGACCATCCTGGTCGACATGGTGAAACTCCGTCTCTACTAAAAATACAAAACATTAGCTGGGCATGGTGGCGCGTGCCTGTAATCCCAGCTACTCAGGAGGCTGAGGCAGGAGAATTGCCTGAACCCAGGAGGCGGAGGTTGCGGTGAGCCAAGATCGCGCCATTGCACTCCAGCCTGGGTAACATGAGTGAAACTCCGTCTCAAAATAAATAAATAAATAAATAAAGAAGTAGAGAATACAGTGCAAGATGTCATCTTCATATAGCAATAATATGTGCTCTAAGACTAAGTTTAGGAGGAAAAATGCAGGTCCTTCCAAGAGATTCTGAGGAACATAAAATGTAGGAACTTTTTCCTTTAAATTCACATGTAAATTTAAATCATTTTTAACAAAAATATTGGAATTTTTTGGGTGAACAACATGACAAAAACAGCTGTAAAATTCATCAGGAAAAATAAATGTGGTAGAATTGCCACAATCTTTTTGAAGAATAACAATAAAATGTATTTGACCTACCAGGAAAAAAAAAATGTATCCTAAGTTTAACTGATTAAATGGGTGTGGTTCTGTCGCAGGGAAGGAGACTCCAGCAGAAAGCTGAGCTGCTGAGCAAGCATTCCACCTCCCGTGCAGGGAGACAGTGGCTCACTCACTGCGGTAACTGGGACGGGCACAGGAATAGGTGTTTCTCTGCAGCTACCAAAGTAAGAGCCCTTCTACTCCCTCACAGCAAGTACCTTACGTCACAGCCTACAAACCAAGGAAATACCTGGTCAGTCTGGGAATGAGGCGCATTTTACAAAGGATGCCTTGTCAGTTGTTTCACAGAACAGACACGCAGGCAGAGAAATTTACCAGCTTTTGGCCTCGGATTCTAATCATTAAATAAGAACATTTGCACTGTCATAATTAAAAATAAATTAATAAATCAAATATTATTGAAAAATCATTCCTATATTGAATATATCACTTACATCTGAAAAATAATTTGAATCAGATGTTAAAAATTTTATTTATTTCTGATCCTGCAAAGGAAACAGGACTGGAGATTTGTTTATACTGGCCAGATCTTTGCTAAAGCTATTGTATTAATAATCAGTGTACTTTGTTTTGCTCTTAAGTTCCTAAAAATTTGACGCTTTACAAATAGAACAATTAAGATGGATTAAAATTTTTTAGCATTTCATGTTTTCTTATTCTTTGCACTCAAGTGTTCAGTTATTGATGTGTGTGTGTGTTTATTTTTAAAAAACCACACAAAACAAAAGACACTTTTGCATCATTCTGATGCTCCTCAAAGTCGGTGATGATTTAGGGAAAAGGAGGTTAAATTGTTTTTCTATGAATTATGACTAATGGGATTTTTACAAAGGAAAGGCATAAAACATCTGTTCCATATATTAGAACCCTAATAGAAACCACTAGAAAATTTGGTTTTCTTCATAACCACACTACAAATCTATTACAAAAATTTTGTTAAGTTTTTCCCCTTTGACTTAAGAAATAGTTGATGGTTTATAGTTTATCTTGTAAGATAAATGGAAATAAATATCCATTTCTTTCTCACATTCTGTGAATGTTCTACATTAATCTTTTAATATTGAGAACAAGAGAATATTTGAACTTTAACTCCTTAGACACATTAGCTAGTGCGTGAGGATCCCTCTGAAGAAGGGGTTTGACCTCCCTGAGAAACTGTGAGACTGAAGAAAGTTAAAACTCACCAAAACTCCACTTTCTTTGACCCAATTTATTTGCAATTGTTATGTAATTTCTGAGTGGGGGGCTGCGAGGACCCTGGCTTTTTAAACTGAGGGAAACTGGAAAACTGAAGTTACTTACCCAGGGCAGTGGAAGAAGTAAGAAGGAGAAAAGGAAAGCATTTATTTATCATATAGGACTAAACTAGCATTAGGTTCTCTATCATTTTCAGCCCCAGTGGGAAGCAAAAACCTTACTCTTCAAATCGTTACAGAAGAGGCCGTATTTGTAGTATCGCTGGGAATATGTCAACAATCACTTCTGGACCACGAGAGCTGAGGTTTCTCTGATTTATGGCAAAACACAGGCAGACACACCTCTGGCAGTCTAGGGCAGATGCAGTCAGGTGTCCACAAAGCAGCAATAAAGTGGAGATTAAAGCACATCGTGCTACTGACACTTCTGAATTGCTGCCAGTTATCCTAAAGGGGCCTTTTAAGCTAACAGTTAGTTTCTACCCCTCCTCCTCCACCCTGTTCCACCCAAAACAAAAGAACCGTTTCTTCCTGAGCGTCCTCTTGGCCTGGCTCTTTCTCACCTCCTTGTCTCACCCTTCCTTGTGTCCTTGCTGCAGGCCTCGTCTCTGCGGCAGGTCCTGGGCGGCAGGACTGGTGCGCGGGTGCAACCTCTTATTCCCTCTGCCCAGGGAGGACGGATGAACCCAGGTGCAGCCCACTGCAGGCTGTGGCAGCCAATGGGGGCTGAGGGTGGGGGTGGCAGGACTGCCAGGCTGGCACACAGGGCTGCATTGACCAAGCGGCCCAGGGACTTGCCAGGAGCCAGGATTGCACACGGGCTGAGGAAGAAAAAGGGCCTGTGGGGCAGGAAGTGGGGAGTCAGCTTTTTGTGCTATTTATTTGTTCCATGAATATTGATGTTCCGCTAAAGGCAAGGTTGGGGGTGGGGAGAGAGACTTGGGTTAATTGATTCAAACAAAGCAAATGTGCAGCCAAGAACAAGAAGCCTCCAAGGACAGGCTGAGCGTAGGAGAGTAAGTGGCCTGCGATCTGCTTCTAATGGAGAGACCACTAGAGCGTCTCTCCTCTGCCAGCCTCCATGGCTGGCCCCACTGGGCGTGGGCTTCTGCAGACAGTAGTGCTTGTCCATGGTCAGCCCTGGGTTCATCAGGGCTGCCTCAGAGAAGCTGCTGAGCCCTGTGTCTGCAGGGACTAAAACGTGTGGTACTTTGAGGGGAAAGTCCTTGCTTAGCGTGATGTGTGGATTGTATCCCAAGTCCTTACCCTCCACCCCAGGGTGGAAGGTCACAGACTGGCAGAGTTGGACAATGCCTTAGAGATGCCCTATCCGAACGCTGTTTTACAGAGGTGTGCAGATGGTGTGCCCCTTGCCGAAGCCTTGTAGGAGAAATCCAGAAGTCCCCTCAATGTGCCCTACGTGAGTCAGCGCAGGGGCCAGTTTGTGGGTTCTTCACAAGAGGGAAGAAGTGGGTGTTCCTTCTGACAAATTACACAAAAGCATTGGCCCAAACTCTCCACACATGTCCATGGTCCCCAAAGGATGCCTGACCCAGCGTCAGGTCCTCCTCCCAACCCAGTTTCAAAGTGGTTGTGGAAGGGTTTCCCACAAGATACCTGTGTACATGGCTGTTTTGCTGTCACCTGTTTTATCTAGAAAATTCTCCGTCATTCAGCATCCGTAAGTGTGCCCTGGAAATAGCACAGGGCTGAGAGCTGTAGTGTTGCATGGCTGAGCCTGCCCCAGCCTCCTGTGAGGAAGGGCCTGAGCAGTGTGGTTGGGCTGCTCATCAGCTTCACCATTACTGGCTGCGGTCTCTGCTGCAAAATCTGACACAGGCTTGCTCTGTGAAGCACGGAGCTTGCCCAGGCCTGAGGAAGGCACAGCTGTGCTCTGTGCCCCTTCCTTGCTCAGACGTTGGAGGGACCATTCCTGAAAGCCTTGACCACTTCCCCAGAGTGGCAACTTGAACTCTGGATTCACCCTTCAGAATCCATAGGAAAAGCTTTAGCCTGCTCCTGCAGGGATTAAAAATAGTTTGAAATCCACTCATGCAATGACTGTACTCCTGTGCCTAGGGCATTGTGTTCACGGAAAGACCCAGGCAGACCTGCCCTCTGCACACTGCAGCTTCCTGGGAAGGCAAGTGCGGTGCAGTGGGTCCACCCTGCTCCAAGTGCCTTGGTCCACAGAGATTTTGGCCAATTGCTCACAGTGTTCCTCAGCATCAAGAGATGGACAGCTGCTACAGTAGCCTTTAATCCACACAACAGGAAAACCTCTAGGTCTGGTCACTAAAATCTTACCTGAATCACCACAGTGGAGATCATGGGCTCTCTCTAAGTTCCCAGACCTAAGTTGGGTCAGACCTAGAGCATCTTGATAGAAAGGAAAAGCCAAGGCCCTAAGAAAGAATCTGCACTGGCACCAGGAGTATATACCACAAATCCTCCTCCACACCTTTTCTGACGTGTCCTGCAGCCATCAAGTCATGAAAAGGAAATAACCTAGATGTCTCAGGGATTGCCTCAATTGACATGAATTCCTGGGAACCAGAAATGTGGCTCAGCAGCCAAAGTAGGAGCTTGCAATGGTCAGGTCTTCACCTGGTAGAGGCTCTAACTCAAGACCAACTCGCAGGGACCCACTTGGTGCCCTGTTCTCTCTGTGGTTCGTTTTTCAGTTCCTGGTTGTATAATAGAAACAAGCACATGCTGGCTAAGTCCCCTCACTGGCTCTCTCATGTATGAGATGAGGATCATGATGGTAGGAGAAGTTGGGTGACAGTTCTCAGAACCACTCCTTCTTATCTGGAAATACTGAATCCCTGAGAGACCTTTGGAGATAAACGCCACTGAAGAGCTGAAATAAGCAGGGGCTGTGACACTTCCTACAAACCCATTAACTGGCCACTTTGGCCCGTGCAAAACTCAAATTGTTACCAGAAAAAGAAGTCTCCATCCAGACCCAAAGAGAGGGTTCTTGGATCTCAGGCAGGAAGGAATTCAAGGTAAGCTGCAGAGTAAAGTGAGAAGAGATAGTTTATTGAACTCTCTTGCATTCCATTACAGAATAGGGCATCCTCAGAAAGCAAGCAGAGGAATGGGCCGTCTTTTAAGTTTTTATTATATAGGGGTTTTGTCTATGTAAAGATTAAACTAAGCTGTGACTATATGCGGGTGAGCAGACAGCATGGCAAAATTTATTATTCTGTTGGTTTAAAGAAAACTGTCCTTAAGATTTTAGTGTGTCCGTACATTAAAGCATAACTCTTATTATCTGGAAAGCATATACTGTTTGGGCATTGGGACATCTGCACTCTGGTGTTGTAGCAGTGAATCCTTGCAGGTATCGTTCAGCTGTTTCCTCAACTATCAACATCTTGGATCTGTGGGTTGCAACTGGCAAGGAATGTGCCTCGTTAGTCTCAAGATGCAGCAGAATTTAAAGTGGATTACTCCGACTCCCCAAGGCTCCTGCTTCCCTAACAATATGGATTATGAAGAATGTGGACTATTGCAAATGTAATCAGCTGGTGACTTCAATCACAGCTGCTATGCCAGATGAGAAATCTCTACCGGAGAAAACGAACATATTCTCTGGCATTTTGTATGCGGCTACTGATCTACTAATGCTTTCTTCTCAAACCAATTTGCAAGGACCACTAGAAGCAGTTTACTTTTACCTGGCAGGGGCAACAGTGTACACTCACAGTGTTGCCTGAAGCACATGTGAGTTCTGCTGTATGCAATACTACTGTCTGCAGAGATCCAGTCACCTTGTCAATTCACGAAACATTACACTAGTCCACTAATGATGTTGTCATGCTTATTCAATCTGATAGAAAGCAGCAAAAGTGGGAGAAAATCCCCACAAAATTTAGGGGCCCTCCACCTCAGTGAAGTTTCTAGCCGGTTCAGAGGTGTGGAATATGTTGAAATATCCCCTCCAAGTGAAAGACAAGTTGATGTATTTTGCAACACCTATTGTGAAAAGGAAGCACAATATTTAGTTGGGCTTTGGGGACTTTAGATACACACATATTATATTTGCATGTGCTACTTTCAGCCTATAACTTTGGCAGTTTTGAATGGGGGTCAGAGAAAGCTTAGGCTGTAATGCAAGCTGCCTTACCACTTTGCCCATAGGAGTCGGTAGATCCAGTGATATTTGAAGTATCTGTGGTACATTGAAATGCAGTGTGGACCCTCTACGAGCACACACAGGCGAACTGCCGCACAGGCATCTGGGATTCTGATTAAGTCTTGTCCTCTTTGGCAGCTAACTGATCCTTTTTGAGAATCAGCATCTGGCTTGCCATTGGGCCATAACCACGGGCTGTCAGGAGACCACGTAGCCTAAGTGCTCTCTGATCCCGCTGGCCGTAACGCTGGGTGTGTGTCACAGCAATATGCCATCACATGGAAATGATGTGTGAAGCTGATCTCAGGCAAGTCTGAAGGTGCAGTAAGTGGCCTGAGTAAGTGACTCAGATTCCTCTGGCACCAACTCCTGTTACATCGCCCCCCCTCTCTCAGTCCATGTCTGTGGTCTCGTGGGGTGCACCGTACAGCAGGTGACCATGGAAGAAAAACGCTTGAGAGTGGTTTACACGTGGGCATGGTATGTTTGTTCCACCCTGGAGTGGACAGCCACAGCCGCGGATGATCTCGAAGGACAGTGGTGAAGGGAAATCCTCTCAGAGGCCAGAACTTTGAGCAGTACAGTCAGTTGCCCACTATGTTTGGAGTGAGAAGTGGTTGAAAGTACGTATCAGTATTTATTCATCGGCAGTTGATAATGGTTTACTTGGTTGGCAATGTCAAAGGAACACGATTGGAAAACTGATGACACGGAAGGCTCCGAGACAGGCAGATGGATGGACCTCCCTGCATGAGCTTCTAGTGGGACACGCTTGGCTTTGTCTTGCTCTACTTCACAGCCCATCAGTGGTGCTTGTGCATGTGCATGTCTGGTGGTGCTCTGTTCCAGCCACATGCACAGAGAGGGCAGTCCTGGGTGACCTTGCAGCCTGGCCCGGGCTTGTAGCTGACACTGCACACTCTAGAACTTCAGCTCCCAAGCTTCTTCTGTATGTCCACCCACCAGCCTCACCTTGCCTGTGCCCTGAAGTGTTGTTTCTTGCTGCACTGTCCAGGCTCACATCCACAGTTGGACCCCGACACCTTTAGTGCACCCAACCACCAGCCTTGGCTCACCTGTGCTCCACAGGGGTGTTTGAAGAACTGCAGATGCTCTGAGATTTTACGCTGCTCACAAGCCAACAATTTAGAACATTATAGATGCTGGCAGAAGACATGAGGTTTGTGGCAAAATGAGTAGCCAGAGTTTCATGTTCATGTTGGTTCCCCGTTGCTCCCATTTTGTCCTTTGTCCCCCCACTGTGATGCAGATGAGCCTAGATAAAGGCGTGTCCGTGCCGTGAGTTGTGCAGCAGTGGGCAACACTGAGCTTAGGGATTTGTGGATTTCATAGAGTGGTGATGAGACTTCTCTTTGTCCTCATTTCTTGATATTTCTCATCTGACTGCAAAAAGGATTTACTATCATTTATTCATTCGCTGGTACTCTTCCTTTCTTCATTTAGACCTTAGTTTCTTTTTAAAAAAATAAGTTTAAATTCACAGGTATACGTAAAGGTTTATTATATAGGTAAACTTGTGTCATGGGGGTTTGCTGTACAGATTATTTTATCACCCAGGTATTAAGCCTAGTAACCATTCATTATTTTTCTTGATTCTCTCCCTCCTTTCAACTTCCACCCTCCGGTAGACCCAGTGTCTGTTGTTCTCTATGTGTACATGTGTTCTCATCATTTAGCCCCCACTTGTAAGTGAGAATATGTGGTATTTGGTTTTCTGTTCCTGCATTAGTTTGCTTAAGATAGTTTGCCTATGTTCCTGCAAAGGACATGATCTTGTTCTTTTTCATGCTTGCATGATATTTCATGGTGTATACGTACCACATTTTCTTTATCCTGTCTACCACTGATGGGCATTTAGGTTGACTCCATGCCTCTGCTATTATGAATAGTGCTGCAATGAACATACATATGCATGTATCATTATGATAGAATGATATATATTCATTTGGGTATATACCCAGTGACAGGATTGCTGGGTCGAATGGCAATTCTGTTTTTATGTCTTTAAGGAATCACTACACTGTTTTCCACAATGGTTGAACTAATTTACATTCCCACCAACAGCGTACAAGCATTCCTTTTCCTCTGCAAACTTGGCAGCACCTGTTATTTTTAAACTATTTTTTGTTGGTGTTTTTTTGAGAGGGAGTCTCATCTGTTGCCCAGGCTGGAGTGCAGTGACTTGATCTCAGCTCACTGCAACCTCCACCTCTCAGGTTCAAGCAATTCTCCTGCCTCAGCCTCCTGAGTAGCTGGGATTACAGGCATGTGCCACCACAGCTGGCTAATTTTTTATTTGTTTAGTAGAGATCAAGTTTCATTATGTTGGCCAGGCTGGTCTTGATCTAACCTCAGGTGATCCACCCACCTTGGTCTCCTAAAGTGCTGGGATTACAGGTGTAAGCCACTGCGCCTGGCCATTTTTTGGCTTTTTAATATTAGCCATTCTGAGTATGGGAGAAGATATCTCACTGTGGTTTTGATTTGCATTTCTCCAACAATCAATGATGTTGAGGTTTTTTTTATATGCTTGTTGGCCACATGTATGTCTTCTTTTGAAACATGTCTGTTCTTCATGTCCTTTGCCCACTTCTTAATGGGATTGGTTTTTTGGGTTTTTTTGTTTGTTTTTTTGTGCGGTTTTTTTTTGTAGATTTAAGTTCCTTATAGATGCTGGATATTAGATATTTGTCAGACGCATGGTTTGCCAAAATTTTGTCCCATTTTGTCTGTTTACTTTGTTGATAGTTCCTTTTTCTGTGTAGAAGCTCTTTAATTAAATAGATCACATTTGTCAAGTTTTGCTTTTGTTGCAATTGCTTCTGGTGTCTTTATTATGAAATATTTGCCCAGTCCTATGTCCTGAATGATATTACTTAGGTTATCTTCCAGGGCTTTTATAGTTTTGGGTTTTACATTTGCGTATTTGACCCATCTTGAGTAGATTTTTGTACACGGTGTAAGGAAGGGGTCCAGTTTCAATCTTCTGCCTATGGCTAGCCAGTTATTCCAGCACCATTTATTGAACAGGGAGTCCTTTCCCTATTGCTTGTTTTTATCAGCCTTGTTGAAGATCAGATGGTTTTAAGTGTGTGGCCTTATTTCTGGTTTCTCTGTTCTGCATTGCTGTGTCTGTTTTTGTACGAGTACCATGCTGGTATGGTTATAGTAGCCCAGTAGCACAGTTTGAGTTGGGCAGCATGATGCCTCCAGCTTTGTTCTTTTCACTTAGGATTCTTTTGGCTATTTAGGCTCTTTTTTGATTCCATATAAATTTTAAAATAGTTTTTTCTAGTTCTGTGATGAATGTCATTGATAATTTGATAGAAATAGTACTGAATCCATAAATTGCTTTGGGCAGTATGGTCATTTTAATGATATTGATTCTTCCTATCCATGAACATGGAATGTTTTCCCATTTGTTTTTGTCATCTCTGATTTCTTTGAGCAGTGTTTTGTAGTTCTCTTTGCAGAGATCTTTTACCTCCTTGGTTAGCTGTTTCCTAAATATTTTATTCTTTTTGTGGCAATTATGAATGGGATTGCCTTCCTCATTTGGCTTTTAGCTTGATGGTTGTTGATGTATAAGAACACTAGTGATTTTTGTGTGTTGATTTTGTATCTTGAGGCTTTGCTGAAGTTGTTTATCAGCTTAAGGAGATTTTAGGCCAAGACTATGGGGTTTTCTAGATATAGAATCATGTTGTTCACAAACAGGGTTAATCTGATTTCTTCTCTTTCTATTTAGATGGCTTTTCTTTCTTTTGCCTGATTGCTCTGGTCAGGACTTCCAATGCTATTTTGAATAGGAGTGGTGAAAAAGGGCATTCTTGTCTTGTGCCAGTTTTTGAGAGTGCTTCCAGCTTTTGCCCATTTAGTATGTTGGCTGTGATTTTGTCATAAATGTCTTTTATTATTTTGAGATATGTTCCTTCAATACCTAGTTTATTGAGATTCCTGGTTTGATAATTTCAACAACCTGCCACATCTGACACTGCTCCTGATGCTTTTTTAGTCTCTTCAAACTAGTTTTTGTCTTTTGGCATGCCTTTTAATTTTTTCTTTGAAGGCTGGAAATAAAGTATGGTGAGAAGGAACTGCTGTAAAAAGGCCTTTAGTGATGTGGTGGCTGGTGCAGGGGAGGGAAAGCATTTGACAATCCTTTGAACAGGTCTAGGCCTGTGGTGACCCTGCACCCCTAAATTGTGACCTTCACAAGTGCTCCCCCATCCTGTGGGTGGGACAGGATGGCTGTAGGGGGCTGGAATTGTGTATTTCCCTTCACCTGCATGGAAGTCCAGAGCCACATGGAGTTGGTAGGTCACACTCTGATGTAACCCAGCCCGTTTGGTTGGGATAAAACAGACTCCTGAGGACAGGCATTGTTAAGAACAGAATGGCCTATTTCACGATGGTTCCTTTTTTCTTCTCCCTGCTGAAGCACAAGGGGATTTTCCTCCAGTATTCACTGTGAGGACCTGGTTGAGCTCCTGGAGGTAAAACTCACAGAAGTGCTGGGACCCCCAGAACTGGGGTCCCCCTGGAGTTACTGTCCCTCAGACTCTGCTGCACTGAGCCTCCAGCAATTTTTCAGTGACAGTTCTGGTGCTCCTACCCTGGCACTGGAGGTATCTGCTGGAGGTAAGTTGTGACTCCTTCCTATCCTGGCCCTGGAGGTATCTGCTGGAGGTAAGTTGTGACTCTTTCTCCCACCTGTCTGTTTCTCCAATGTTGGGTGCAATGGTTTGTCCTGTGACCTCCCTTCTCTACTGGATCTGGGAAGGGCTGTTAATTTTTCAGTTCATTCAGCTTTTTACTTGTTGTTTGGAGGGAGCAAAGACTTCTTAGTTCCTTACATGCTGAACTGGAAACCAAAAATGAGTAGTTACTTTCTGAAGATAAAAAATCCCCCACTAATATAAGAAGACATCACAAATGCCACTAGTCTGCCTGTAAAAAAATTATGTACCACCTGTTCCTCCCAATAATAAAAAAGCTTAAGGAGACAATAAGGGTGCCAACAGGCAGCTGGCTGCTGGATAGCGATCACCACGGTGTTTTTCAGGAGAGTGAGACCTCGTACTCTTTAGCTTGGGAAGAAAGGTGCCATTGTGAGCAACGCTGCCATGACTCTGTGGCCAAGAGCCATTGCTTGACTAGTGGCCGTGGCCTTGTGGAGAGCTGCGTGGCATTGCAGCCTGTGACACTTCAGAGATGATGGGAGGGGTGATGGCACCTCAAGGCCCATGGTGTCTAGTCTACTGCACCTCGAAAGCCAAAGGCACCCATGTGGTTCACCCTCTGTCTACTCTGCAAATGGAGGGAAATGAGTTGATGTGGCTCCAGGCTCCCAGACGATGACCTGCCATGACAGGAAGGGGCTCTCCTTCCCAAGCAACAGTGCCACCTGCCCAGGCAGGGCACGAAGGAGCTGGAGGGTCCACGGGGGGCTCTACTTGGATGTGTAAATCTTCTGTTAAGATCTTCTTCAGGCCGGGCACGGTGACTCAAGCCTGTAATCCCAGCACTTTGGGAGGCCGAGGCGGGTGGATCACGAGGTCAAGATATCGAGACATCCTGGTCAACATGGTGAAACCCCGTCTCTACTAAAAATATAAAAAATTAGCTGCGCATGGTGGTGCGTGCCTGTAATCCCAGCTACTCAGGAGGCTGAGGCAGGAGAATTGCCTGAACCCAGGAGGTGGAGGTTGCGGTGAGCCGAGATCGCGCCATTGCACTCCAGCCTGGGTAACGTGAGTGAAACTCCGTCTCAAAAAAAAAAAAAAAAAAAAAAAAAGATCTTCAAGATCTTCTTCAGTCGCTTGGATGTCCCTTCTCTCTTCATCCATTCAGCAAACTCTTGGCTCCAATCAACCAGGCAGCCAGCCCCAGGCCTTGCTGGGGCTGGTCAGGGGGCAGGAAGAGGTCATTTCAGAAAGGCCTGGGCAGCAACATTGTTTTCTCCCACAAAGGATGGTGCCATCCGCCACCAAGCCACTCACGAGGCTGGTTCCAGTGACCGACGGCCACGGGGAGAAAGGAGGTTTGTGTTCTAAAGGAATGTGAAGAACAGACAAAGAGCTTCTGTTGTAGCAAATGCAAGTGTGAACGCAATGAGAACTCACTGCCTTTCCTGTTCTGGGAAATGCCACTCCCAGCCAGCAGGCAGCCATGGGGCCAGGGCTTGGGTGCTGGAGCCTTGGAGCTGAGTTCAGATCTGACCTCTGAACGCACTTTCTCCAATGACAACCTTTCTCATCCTGCAAAAAACAGGGAAAAAGCTGCACCCTGAGAGGGCTGTCAGAGGAGTGAAGGAAACTGGCATGCACACACATGTGCACACGTACAGATCCACGTGAAGCGCCCAGTGCACTCACTTGGGAGTCACTATTATTATCACAAACACTGCTGTTCTTGTCTGTGGAACCTGGGGCTGTCAGCACTCCTGGGGCAGGAGTCAGACCAGGCAAAGCAAAGAACAGCAAATAGCAGAGGGACAGAGATTTCTTTCTGAGCCAGATTTATTAGGGTCCAAAAGGGCAGAGCGAACCTACTGGCTGCTTTAGAATACTCTGAATCCAGGACGCCCCCAGTCTGGCAAATTAAGACAGAATATCAGCATTTCATGAGTATCACATTTTATTATTTTTGAACCATGTCGAATTCCATGAATTCATTTGGGTTCTAACCAGTCATTCCAAAGTCCATGAAGTGCAGGCCCAGTGTGAGCCGATCTGGGGCAGAGCAGGAGCTGTTTGCCCTGGGTCCATGGCAACGCCAGAGCCCAGCTCAACACAGCAGGGCTTTTGTTTTTATTTTTCAGCTTTTTTTCAAAGCTTTGAGAAGGAACTGGAGATTGGAGTGTGAAGAGCTTACCCCATACAAAGCCGCTTTTCATGGCACTTGCTGTGCCTGTGGTTTCTTGCTCAGGAATTGAGTGTTGGTGAAATATGACAGGAAGTGTTTGAACTGGGGCTGGGGAAAGATCTCAAAAGGAAAATTGAGTTTCATCTTTTGTAGAACTCTTCCACAGATGTTTATTTTGATTATACTTTTTATAACTTTTAAGGATTCTTGGAAATTTGCAATAAAATCATGTCAGGTTTAAAATTTTTAAAAAGCACAGGATTAGCCTATTTGTTTTTTCACCCAACAGGAGTGTTTGTCATTTGACGACTCCAGAGGATCCCACGTCTTACGGCCGTTGCCTTCCCATAGGGCGCTGTGGGCCAGGACATCACAGTACTTGACCACACGTGCAAATGAGCAGCCAGAAAAGTCTAATCAATTGATTGTTCAAACTACTTAACTCACATCTGTAATCCCAGCACTTCGGAAGGCTGAGGTGGGCGGATCACCTGAGGTCAAGAGTTTGAGACCAGGCTGGCCAACATGATGAAACCCCGTCGTCTCTACTAACAATACAAAAAAGCCTGGCATGGTGGTGGGCAACTGTCATCCCAGCTGCCTGTGAGGCTGAGGCAGGGAAATCACTTAAATTCAGGAGGCAGAAGTTGCAGTGAGTGGAGACCACACCATTGCACTCCAGCCTGGGCAACAGGAACGAAACTCCGTCTCAAAAAAGTAAATAAATAAAAATAAATAAAATGCAAAAATCTGGAAGCTCAATCCCTAGCAGGTTTGCTACTGTAGAACAATAACCTCTTTTGCTTTTGAAAAACAAACTTTAAGTTAAACACACTGTGAAGAGCCTGGCACTATAAATTTTTAGTGTAACTGGAATACATCCACAGGTATATTTAGTATCTAGCAGTTCTATTGAGTGCTAATGTAAATTTAAATCATAGGAGGAATAAACTAATTTTGGAATTAAAACATAAGGCAGGCTCCGTAATGAAACTGAATAATTTGATGTAATTCCTGTGACATACATATTAACATTTATTTCAACATTTAAGATTAATTACCTGTTATTGTGTATTAATTTAGAAAATCACTTGCTATCTTCTGAACTCTTCTTTCTGGGCTCCCTGGGACCAGGCCCAGGGGCTGTGTGTTTGCCTGAGTTGCATGTGGGCACCTCCCTTCCCCAGGCGAGGCTCAGTGGCTGTGCCCAGGATGAGAGCGCGCACAGCCCATGCTGACGCCCCACCCCGACCTTGCTGCTGCTGCGATGATGACCACAGAAGGACGCCTGTTCCTGGAGCCCTGGCTTAGATTGCTCTGTCCTCAGCCTGTGCAGCTGGCCAGGTCCCTTGGCCATAAGAAGGCTCCAGAGGCCTCTCTGAGTAGGAGAGTGCGGGTGATGGGTCAATTGCTCAGCACACCAAGGAGCCAGGCCTCCCAAGGACTCTTTTAGGAACAGATTTTGCAACTCAAGTGACAACCTCTCCTGTCCCTGGAGTGGTGATGTGTGTGCTCCAGTACCTCCCGACACGTCTGTCAGGCGTTCTGCCAGGTCCTGTGTGTTCTACGCGCTCCGGTCTCTAGGAGGCAGGTAAGACGCTGAGTTCTGAACTCCGGTGGTGGAAGGGGGCTGATCAAGCACAGCCCTGCCCCCATCCTGGTCACAGGGGTGTGATCCCCAAGGGCAGGGCTCCAGAGCACTGTGTGGCAAGTCACACACAAAGGAAACCTGGGCAATGGCAGAAACGAGGACCTCCCTTAGCAGAAGGAGCTTGGTGGCTTAGGAGCCTCGGCCTGCATGGGAAACACGTGTTTCTTCATCATCAAGGGGAAAACTGAGGCTCAGAGAAGTAGTTCACCCAGGTGGTGTCACTCAGCATCAAAGCCAGGACTTGAACCTGGGCATGCCTCGAGTCCAAGGCTCAACCATGTGCAATGCTGCTGCCGTGCCTCGGAGCACGAGGAAACGCCTTACTCTGCAGAGAAACTAGGAGAGAGCTTTTTTCTGTATTTTTGGGGAGACAGTTCTTTTTGCAAGTTTTTTCTTTAGTAAATGTTTTAGAAAGGTATGAATACAAGTGAAAGGAAGGTGGGCCTATATTTGATTCCTCAATCTTTATTTTTCTAAGAACATTTCTAAAATCAATGTAACCGGAAGAGTTTTGTATGCATAATCATCTAACTTTTGTCAGATTTCTTATAAATAAAAATCTCCATTTAAAAAGTTTCATGTGTTTCTGCTCACAACTGCCAAAGGTGATGAAAAGGTTTTATGAAGAAGCGGTCTGGCTGGGTGAAGTGGCTCCTGCCTATAATCCCAACACTTTGGGAGGCCAAGGTGGGAGTCCAGTCAGACGGCTGCAGGGGGCCCTCCGAATTTTTGTTCTGTTTTACCGGCATTAGTGCCGCCCATTTCTCATTAGCCCCAAACTTCCCTCAGCAAAACAGAAACGTCCTCGTTCTGCTTCCATTTGGGCAGGAGAAAGGCAGAGGGCGCACCCTGCGCAGCGCGGATGGGAAAGCTAATCGAATGGAGAGAAAACAGGCTGTGGAGCGGGTCCTCCACGGACGCCTCAGCCATTTTGTGGCTCGCAGGGGTTGCGCTTCCCCGGCCGTGAGGTGCCCAGCTCCGCCCCCCGCCCCGGGTCGGACTCCCGCCCGCGCCCCGCATCCTGCGTCGGACCCAGAGCCGAGCGACGGCGCTGGGCGGTTGGGGACAAGCTGCACCCACGGGGGCGCTCGGCCTCGGGTCCGCACGACCGCAGCGGCGCAGACATGAAGTGCGCCTGCGTAGGACGCAGTGCTAGCTGCAGACGGTCTGAGCGCAGTGCGCCTGGCGAGCCGAGGGCGGCAGCCCGGCTTCCCGAGAGGGCGGGGCGTCTGGCTGTGGGCGGGGCTTTCTCGGAGGCCGGCCTGCGCGCACTGCGCTTGCGCGGGTTGAGGGCGGTGGCTCAGGCTCCTGGAAAGGACCCTCCGGCCTTCCGCACTAGCGGAGCGAACGCGGAACTCGGCGGAGAAACGCGGCTGAGGTAGGTTTCCTGATGGGCAGCTCAGGCGGCTGGACTGCACGGAAGGCATGACGGGCCAGGTGAGGCGCCCTCGCACTGCCTGTGCGCCGCTGGCAGACATAGGCCTCCGCTCCCTTTTGGGACCTCCGGGCGCCCTCGCGGTCTCTGTTTCCTGCCCTGGCGTCCAAACGGGAGCTCGTCCCCCGCCACACCCTTCCCAACGCACCGTTCCCCTTCCCAGCCACGCCCACCAGCCGGCGCCTGCTCCGACCACGCCCTCGGCGGTCACGCCCACCTCACCACCTGCCTGGCCACGCCCTCCGCGGTCACGCCCACCTCACCACCGGGCCTGCCGCGCCCTCGGCGGTCACGCCCACCTCACCACCGGCCCTGCCACGCCCTCGGCGGTCACGCCCACCTCACCACCGGCCCTGCCGCCCCTTCCGCGGTCACGCCCACCTCACCACCGGCTCTGCCACGCCCTCGGCGGTCACGCCCACCTCACCACCGGCCCTGCCACGCCCTCGGCGGTCACGCCCTCCTCACCACCAGCCTGGCCACGCCCTTCGCGGCCACGCCCTTCACGGTCACGCTCCGCCGACCCGCCGTTCTCTTCCCTGATCAGCTTGCGGCGCGCTCCCAGCCTGACCCTGTCTTGCTCCTGCGTCCACGCGCGGCCCCTTCGCTTCTTGCCCGCTTCCTGCCCCGTTCTCACCCGCCTTCATTGGCCAGCTGTTCCCACCCCCATGATCCTGTTCCTCCCAAGGGCATCTTAGGTGGGCCCGGATCCAGCGCGCACCCCAGCACCCACTCCGACCCATCCCAATTTGGACGTAGGTTTTCCAATGAAAATATAATTCTGTAAATCAGTAAGTATTTGTAACTATGAGCATCACAAAAATAAGCATCAAGTCTGAATTTAGCAGTGAAGCTTCCATTTTAAACAAATAATTGCTATGCAATTGAAAAAACACTTTGATCTCAGAGCAGAGTGTGGATTACACTGTTACTGGAAAAATAAGAATTGAGAAGGAAAAGACTGGAAGATGCACACCTTCGTTCCTGTTAGTGGAAACACTGTAAAGTCCCAGATAGGGACTTTTAATTGGAATTAAAGCTATCGCAGTTCTAAGAAAAGAATGGATACTGATTTACATTGCCTTAAGTCGATATTCGATCTTACAGAAACTAACAGGCTTCAGCAAATGAGTAAGATTAACACCTTGCAGACTAGTGAAGAAAACACACTGTTTGAAGTTTATGATTTTTAAATGCTTTTGTCTTTGTGAAGAATTGTGATTGTAATTTTCATTTCTATACCGTTCTTCACACATACACATTTTATTTCTATTTGTTAGAGGACCTTTGTCATGGACCTTACAAGTTAAGTGAACTTAATTATTAATGTGGCAAGTACTCTGTGTCTCCTTCTCTTTTTAAAAGTAGAAATGGGGAAGAAAATGAAATAAAGCAGGAGTTATGAGGCAGAGCTGAAGAGAACTATGGCAACATCAGGTGACTGTCCCAGAAGTGAATCACAGGTAATTTCGGTTCCAATTCCTAAAAATCTGTTTTTAATGAATGCGAACATTACAGAGAGTTAAGTGTCAGCTCACAGATGTGATGAACTTGACTTGTGCCTTGGAAGGTGGCCACACAGTAGAATGCTTAAATGTGAAGATTGTGAGGCAGAGGAGATGCAGTGTCTGTAGGATGACATCCTGCACTGGGCACCATAAACCCTTCTAAGGAAATACTTAGCCCCAAAACATCAGCATCATTTCGGCTTCCATTTTTGGTACGTGAACTGGCAAAGCAAGCATATTTTCTGAGCTGTTCAATAAAATTTCATGCATAATACCAGCAATATATTGAGGGCCAGTTGGATACATTAGAAAAGATCCATGTATTCATACTGTTTCTGCCTGGGTTACTCATGTAGTTTTGTTCAAGTTAGCAGTAAAAAAGCCTCAAATTTTAAGGAATGTTGATTATGTTTCTTTGATTATTCATAAAATGTTTTAATTCCACAGACATCTTATTTTTCTTCTGAGAAATTTAACAAATATTAGGATATTTCCAGGATGATATTGTAAACAAGTACATTAAGCAATGTACATTAAGTGCTCTCTCTCTATATATAAAGTAAAAATACTCTCGGGTGTATTTCAGTCTGTAGTTCAGCTACTCAAGAGGCTGAAGCGGGAGGATCATTTGGGGCCAGAAGTTTGAGGGTGTAGTGTGTTATGATCGTGCCTGTAAACAGCCACTGCACTCCAGCCTGGCCAATAAAGTGAGACTTCATCTCTTAAAAAACAAAAAGCAACAAGTTTGCTTCCCAATCTCAGTCCTGTTTCTCCTCTTTTCTCTCTAGAGGCAAACACAACTGTGAATCATGAATCTGTTGTGTGCCGCTGCACTGTTTTTATATCTTTATGCCTTATGTAGATATCCTTGAACGATATATAATATGGTCTGTGTGTGCTTTTTAGAGTTTCCATAATGGTGTCATACTCTCAGTGTCACCTGTAGCTTGCCTCTTCACTTAACTGTACCTTTGGGGAATTTGTCCTTGTTGATATGTGTGTACTGCTGGTTCAGTCCTGCCACTGTGGGGTATTCCTGTAGTATGTTCCTTCTCTGAAAGTAGAAAGTACCCTATTTGTACATATGTGTATGGGCCTGTTGCAGTCTTGCTGCTATACGGTAGGCATATGCCCCATTTTACTTACTTCCCTTTCCTTGAACACTTGTTTCTAGTTTTCTCTATTTCAAACAGTGCTGTAGTGACCATCCTTCTGTATGCCTCTGTTCTCCAGTAACGACATTGCAGGGTGGAAGCGATTCCAAGTTTCAGTTTCACTGGGTAATGATCACTAATTCTGCAGAATGACTTAACCAGTTCACAGGTCTGTCGGTAACCCACAATAGTGCCTGCTAACACTTGACAGCATCAGACTTTTAAGTTTTGGTCAGTCTCCTGGGTTAGAAATGTATCTTGTTATTTTAATTTTGCTGACTACTTGTGGGTCATGGTAGTATTTCAGTAATACTTGTGTTCAACCTGTTAATACCACCCTTCATTATAGAAGAGATATCTGATAATGGTAATTTGTGTTCTATCTCTTTTTTCCGCTTTGATGAGTCTTTTTAGGATTTTATCAAAAAATTTTGAGTCTCTATTATTGCATGTATATATTTAGTATAGATTTTGTTTTCTAGATTAATTGACCTTATTTTTACAAAATACGTCTTTTTACCTGTTTTTAATGTTAAAACCTTTAACATTAAAGGTTTTAATGTTAACAAAACCTTTTTTAATGTTAATAATAGCTGTACCATCTTTTTTTCTTTTTTTTTTTATCATTAGTGCTTCATAGTGTGTGTGTGTCTATGTATATGTGTCTATGTGTATATATTTTTCCTCAACATAAGTCCTTATATTTAAAGTATTTCTCTTATAAAGAACTAGTTGGGTCTAGCTCTTGGGTCTTTTTTTTTTTTTTTTTTTTTTTTTCTTTGTCACTCTGTTAGACACAATTTCTGCCTCTTAATTGGAATATTTAGTCTATTCATATTTAATGTAATGACTAATATGATTAAGTGTAACATCTTGCTGTTTGTTTTATATTTGTCACATTTCTTTTTTGTGCCTGTCTCCATTTCTGCCCTCTTGTGGATTAATAAAGTGTTTTTTATAATTCCCCATTACCTCCTCTATTAGCTTGTTAGCTGTACCTTTTTATATTGTTTTCCCAAGAAATTGCAATATGCATCCTAACTCAATTTCACTCTTTTTTTTAACCACTTCATGACGTAAAGATCTTACAAGCACCTGTATTTACCAGCACCTGTATTTTTGTTTTGTTGTCATAACATTTTAATTTTACGTGTGTTGTAAACCCCACGATAAATTATCATTGTTGCTTTATGCTATCAAGAGTCTTTTTTAATAAAGAGAAATAGTCTTTTATGTTTCTCCACATATTATTTGCCTTTTTTGAGGTCTTTCCCTTTTTTCTGCATTCTGTGTTTTCGTGCAGCATCATTTTCCTTTAACCTGAACAACTTTATTATTACATTTATTAGTGTGAATCTCCTGTGTCAAACTATAAAATGTGTTTTGCCTACATTTTTGAAGAATGTTTTAGCCCGATATGGGATTTTCGGTTTGCAGTTTTAACACTTTATAAAGGTGCCATTTTACTGTCTTCTGGCTTCTGTTTCTGATGAGAAGTCATCAGTATTTTACTGTTGTTCTATTAAATGTAATGTACTCCTTTTTCACATTGGCCGCATTTAAGATTTTTCTCATTTTGGGGGTTTTTAGCAACTTTCTTCTTGTTTTTCCTGCTTAGGGTTAGTTGAGCTTCCTGAATCTGTGGTTTGTTTTTTTCTTTCTGGTGACTGAGTCTCGCTCTGTCACCCAAGCTGGAGTGCGGTGGTGCAGTCTCTGCTCACTGCAGCTTCCACCTCCTGGGTTCCGGTGATTCTCCTGCCTCAGCCTCCCAAGCAGCTGGGATGACAGGCATGAGTCAACATGCCCAGCTAATTTTTTTTGTTATTTTTAGTAGAGACGGGGTTTTGTCATGTTGGCCAGGCTGGTCTTGAACTCCTGACCTCAGGTGATCTGCCTACCTTGGCCTTGATGATTTCTTTTTATTTTAATTTTGGGAAAATCTCCACCATTATCTCTTCATTTATTTTTTCTGTCTCTTTTGATATGTCTCATGCTGTATTCTTATTTTTTTTTTCATTCTTTTTTCTTTTCGTGCTTCAGTTTGGAAAATTTCTGTTGACCTAACTCGTGAGGTTGCTGATCCTAAACAAAATAACTGGGAAAACAATACGTTTGTGAAAACATTTCTTGAGATGTCAAATAGGATCTATGTTATACAAAGAATTCTTTTGATCTGTTAAGTAGAAGACAAATAGCCAGGTAGAATCATGGGCAAAATAAAGACACAGTTTACAGGAGAGCAGATGCATGCTGTCAAAAACCGTGAACACGTGATAGCCAAGGAATTGATAATAACTGTGAGATACACTTTATACCTATGACTGTGGTAAAAATTAAAGACAGTGGTAATGCCTGTTGCTGCTAAGTGTTCAGTGCTATTGAAGTATGAAGTGTTATATGCTTGATGAAAATAATCTTTCATGTTTGAATTTAAAATACCCTGGCTGGATGCAGTGGTTCATGTCTGTAATCACAGCACTTTGGGAGGCTGCTGGGTGGGAGGATCACTTAAGCCCAGGAATTTGAGTGAGCAATGTAGTGAGACCTCATCTCTACAAGAAGTTTAAAAATTGGCTGGGTGCAGCGGTGTGTGCCTGTAGTTCCAGCTATTTGAGAGGTTGAGGTAAGAGGATTGCTTTAGCTTGGGAGGTGGAGGTTGCCGTGAGCCAGGATCATGCCACTGCACTCCAGCCTCGGCAACAGAAGGCGACCTCATCTCAAAACAAAACAAAACAACAACAAAAAACCATATTCTTTAACCCTGGCAGTCTAATCTATCCCACAGAAATAAAATGTCATCACATAAGCTTATTCGTGCACAGACTTCTTTTGCTGCATCATCAGTTATGGTAGAAAACTGGATACGAAGACAAAGCTTATCAATAGAGGATGGCCGAAGAATCAAGCGGAATCCCTTCTATGGAATAGTGTATAGCCATTGAAAATAGTAATTCAGGGTTCTAACAGTTGGAGAGTTTTTCCAGAAGGTATTGTGTGAGTAAGAAAAACAAAGTGCAGCTTGGGTGTGGTGGCTCACGCCTATAATCCCAGCACTTTGGGAGGCCAAGGTGGGCAGATCACTTGAGGCCAGGAGCTTGAGACCAGCCAGGCCAACATGGTGAAACCCCATTTCTACCAAAAAAAAATACAAAAATCAGCTGGGCATTGTGACACACACCTGTAGTCCCAGCTGCTCGGGAGGTTGAGGCATGAGAATTGCTTGAACCAGGGAGGTGGAGGCTGCAGTGAGCTGAGATTGCGTCACTGCACTCCAGCTGGGTGACAGCGACTCCTCAAAAACAAGAAAAAAAAAGCCAAGTGCAAAGAAAGGGCCTGGGGGGTGTATGTGTGTGTATACATGTGTACACAGGGGTTTGTGTATGACATGGGCATGGAGGAGGTGTGGAAGGCCACACAGCAGGGGGTTAGTGAGGGTGGATCAGAGCAAGCAGAAGGCAGTGCTGCCTTAGAGTGAGTCATGCTCCTGGTATAGGGAAAAGCACAAAGGTACAAACAAGCAGTTAGCAAGGTAAAAAGAGATGCCAGCAAGTATTTTAAAAACGTCTAACCACACAAAGAGGCAAATGGAAGTAACAAAAGTGATTGGTATCTATTGAGATAGTGTGGGAAGATGGGCGGCTCCCTCTCGCAGCAAGCAGTCTAAAGAACACCTTTGTGGAGGGCACTGGGCGGTAAAACCAAAAGCCGTAGAGTACACATAGTCTCGGTCCGTCAAGTTCACATTCAGAAATTCGCCCTAAGAAGATTAAGGTACATGCAGAATGATTTATGTTGAAGGAAGTTCGCCTTAACATAATTTAGAATAGTAACAACTGAAAAGTCTAAATGTACAAGACTAGGAAATCGGATAGGTAAGTCATGACAATTCATAGACTGGAATACTATACAGATATTATATAAGTGTTAGAAGTGTATTTAATAATCAAGAAAAATGTTCAGTTTATAAGTGAGAAACAGGCCACAGAATTATTGTGTGAACCCAGTAAATGCTTTGTGTACGTGTTATGTGTCCACTTTTTAAAAAGTCTGAAGGTATAAACAGTGTGCTGCCAGTCACCTGTGATCAGTGAGTGAAGTTACAGGAATTTTCTTCTGTGTACTTTGGTGTTCTCACACATTTTCTAGAGTAAACATGAATTACTTTTATGTTTAGGAAAATGTGTTTAAAATGTGTATGTTGAGACAGGGTTGATTCATTGAACTCGAATGTGTGATTTGAGGTTCTGCCCCCTGCAGTGAAGGCTTCCAGGCAAGTTTATTCTTATATAATAAGTGACCAGCTGGGCATGGTGGCTCATGCCTATAGTCCTAGCACTTTGGGAGGCTGAGGCAGGTGGATTGCCTGAGCTCAGGATTTCGAGGCCAACCTGGGCAACATGGTGAAACCCCATCTCTATTAAAAGTATAAAAAGTTAGCTGGGTGTGGTGGTGCACACCTGTAGTCCCAGCTACTTGGGAGGCCGAGGCATCAGAATCATTTGAACCTGGGAGGTGGCGGAGGTTGCAGTGAGCCAAGATGATGCCACTGCACTCCAGCCTGGGCAATAGAGTGAGACTATGTCTCAAAAAAAAAAAAAATGGATGCGGTGGGGGGAGGCTCCAAGGACCCGTGTGGGTCTGAGCTGGGGCTGCCCAGGGTCTACTGCCTTGTGGCAGTTGTGCCATGCCACCAGCTCTTTCCACAGGCCCTTGGCTGTGCTTGCCTGGGGCACTGGGCCCCTGGCTCTGTCCTCACACTGGTTTCTCTTCATGGAGTTGATGACCGCCTTTAGGAAGCATTGCTGTTAAAGGCCAAGGGTTTGTCACCAAATAGACACTAGCAGTGCCTGTTTCTGTCTTCTTCCTTTAATGTTCTCTTTTAAAATGCAAATCTTTCTTTTTTTTTTTTTTTTAAAGAAATGTAGAGTAAAGGTGATCCATATCGTTTGTATGATAAATTCTTGGACACATGAATCTATATTTGAAATTTAAACCATCCTAATAGCATAGTCAAAAAAAAAACTCTGGCGTCCTCTCCTCACCCTTTCCTTGTCTTTGAGCAGGAAGAAGAGCCTGCTGAGTACACTGAAGTGGGGCTTCTCCAGGAGGGAGTACAGCCGGAGGAGTTTGTGGCCATCGCAGACTACGCTGCCACTGATGAGACACAGGTAGCGACGTGTGGTGGTCAGTGCCTCATGGCTTTCAGCATGTTCAGTGGCACAATGAGATGCGTTTTGCAGAAGTCATACCAAAGTAAAATGAAGAAGTATTCAGATGCTTGGAGCCACATAAGACCTGTGTGTGAGCTTTACCTCCCAGCCTGACCAGTTCTGCTCCAAGCATGATGTGAAGACGCTGGGTATAGAGTGGGGATCCTCAGCCGGGGCAGAAGCACTGTTCTGCTTTCTACTTGGAAACCTCGCTTCAGAACCCACCCAGTTAATGAAAAGTGAAGCTGTCAAATATATCAAGCTATAACTGCTTGGATGTAGCTTTACCTTGTGACAGGAATTTCATAGAGTAAGCCTCCAGTAACTCAGTTGGCCTAGCTGAGTTACAGTGAAGAGGCTGTTGAGAAATTCTCTGCCAAGCAGTTTGAAAATGTTCACTTCTTCTTTTTTTTTGGAGATGGAGTTTCACTCTTGTTGCCCAAGCTGGAGTGCAATGGCACAATCTCAGCTCACCGCAACCTCCACCTCCAGAGAGCAAGTGATTCTCCTGCCTCAGCCTCTGAAGTAGCTGGAATTACAGGCGTGCTCTACCACACCTGGCTAATTTTGTATTTTTTCTTTTTTTTTTTTTTGGGACGGAGTTTTGCTCTTGTTCCGCCGGGAGTGCAAGGGCGCGATCTTGGCTCACCGCAACCTCCGCCTCTTGGGTTCAGGCAATTCTCCTGCCTCAGCCTCCTGAGTAGCTGGGATTACAGGCACGCGCCACCATGCCCAGCTAATTTTTGCATTTTTAGTAGAGACGGGGTTTCACCGTGTTGACCAGGATGGTCTCGATCTCTTGACCTCGTGATCCACCCGCCTCGGCCTCCCCAAAGTGCTGGGATTACAGACTTGAGCCACCGCGCCCGGCCTAATTTTGTATTTTTAGTAGAGACAGGGTTTCTCCATGTTGGTCAGGCTGGTCTTGAACTCCTGACCTCAGCTGATCCACCCACCTTGGCCTCCCAAAGTGCTGGGATTACAGGCATGAGCCACCGTGCCCAGCCCACTCCTTTTAAAAAACATCAGTTAAGCTGTGCCCTTCTTTCAGGTAGATGTTCCACAGGCATTGCTGAGTTGTGGTGTCACTTGCATACATTCTCAGTTGCTGTCATTACCCACTGACTCCTGTTTGAAATCTCTGTGATTTTGTCACCATTGATGGGATTTGTCACTGAGCCACACTTGAAATACTAATGACTGGTTTTCATTTTGAATTTTAACCATTTTTTTTCCAGCTCAGTTTTTTGAGAGGAGAAAAAATTCTTATCCTGAGACAGACCACTGCAGATTGGTGGTGGGCCGAGCGTGCGGGCTGCTGTGGGTACATTCCAGCAAACCATGTGGGGAAGCAAATGGATGAATATGACCCCGAGGACACGTGGCAGGATGAAGAGTACTTTGGCAGCTATGGAACACTGGTACTGCTCTCTCAGTTCCCTGTGGGTGGCCGGGCAGTGGGTTCTCTAGCCTTAGTTCTGACTGTGTCTTTCGGAGCAGGCTCATAGTCTTGGAGGCCAGAGGGTCTCTGTTGCGGCCACTGAGCTCTGACATGGTTGTGTGGAAGCCAAAAGTGTGCATGGTATTTGTGTTCCAGTAAAACTTTATTTATGGACCCTGAAATTTGAATTCTAGGCAGTTTTCATGTGTCACAAATTATTCTTTTGATTTAAAAAAATCATTTAAAGATGTAAAAACCATTGTTTGTTTGGAGGCCATCCAAAAATAGGTGGTGGACTAGATTTGGCCCATGGCGTAGTTTGCCGACCCTTGGCTTAGTGATAGGATTTGGGCAATGAGATTATGAGCATGCTCTCTCAGTATCTAAAAAAAGTAGTAAATTTTACTTTAAAAATGAAATTAGCCTGGGTGTGGTGGCTGACACCTGTAATCCCAACTCTGTGGGAGACTGAGGCAGGAGGATTGCTTGTGGCCAAGTGTTCGAGACCAGCCAGACAACATAGTAAAAAAAAATAAAAAATATAATTTGTCTTACAACAAAATACATATATATAATTAGCTGGGCATGGTGGTGCATGTCTGTAGTCCCAGCTACTTGAGATGCTGAAGTGGGAGGATTGCTCAAGCCTTGGAAGTTGAGGCTGCATGAGCCATGATGGTGCCACTGCTCTTCAGCCTGGGCTACAGAGTGAGAGCCTGTCTCAAAAAAATAAAAAAAATTCTATAAATCTATGAATAATAATACTTCTAGTCAGGTGTGGCAGCTCATGCCTGTAATCACAGCACTTTGGGAAGCTGAGGTCGGAGCATCATTTGAAGCCAGGAGTTCAAGACTGCAGTGAGCACCTGGGTGACTGAACCAGACTCTGTCCCTAAAAAAATAATAAAAGCCCAACTTCTAAACAGTCAGCTTACTGAAAATTTTTCCCCACCATGGAGAAATGCCTATAACCCCATGGTGCAGGCAACAGTCTGGTTAAATTTTAAAACTAGATGAGAACAGTTACCTGCAGGATGAATGTTATAAAAATAATGTTAAGCAAAAGAAGGAATAGGGCAAAGAATCTGTAACGTTTGACTCAATTATATAAAGTTAAGAGGCCACATTAGAAGGTGTTTTTTTTTTTTTTTTAGACAGAGTCTTGCTCTATTACCCAGGCTGGAGTGCTGTGGTAGGATCTCAGTTCACTGCAGCCTCTGCCTCCCAGGTTCAAGCAGTTATCTTGCCTCAGCCTCCTGAGTACCTGGGACCACAGGTGCGTACCACCATGCCTGGCTAATTTTTGGTTTGTTAGTGGAAGGGGTTTCGCCACATTGGTGAGGCTGTTCTCGAACTCCTGGCCTCAAGTGATCCTCCTGTCTCAGTCTCCCAAAATGCTGGGATTACAGGTGTGAGCCATCGTGCCTAGCCAGAAGGCACTGCTTGTGAGTTTGCATGGGTGGTGAGACTGACCGGGCAGGAGTGGCTCCCCTAAGGGTTGAATGGAAATTACGTGCTGGTGGTGGAGGCTCTGGGACCAGCATGGCCGAGTTGGGAGGTTGACATGCTGGCAGTGTTCTGGGGTTGGATTAGAGGTTTTTGGTATATAACTATACTTGATAAACTGTGCAGATACTTTCTAATGCACTTTTTTGTAGGTATACCGTATTTCACAATTAAAAGTGTTAAATTGCCGCCTCTCAGCTCAAAGAACCACTGCCCACTAGATTCCTCTGTACTTATGAAGTCTAAGTGACACCTAATTTATTTCATTTTTTTAGTTTATGGAACAGGCATTGTTCCACACACACAGGTGTTCACCGTGTTCTTTTCACGTAGCTGTGTGATTTTGAAGGTCTCTCATCTTGAACCTACCATTCTTTGTGACAGCTGCAGAGCATTGTGTTACTTTAACAGGATCATGTTGATATTTGGACAGTGGTTATTTGACAACTTTTTGTCATGATAAATAATGCTGTAATGGAGTCCTATATAATCCTGTTAAATGTTTTTTAGAATTTCTATAGGGTAAATTCCTAGTGTGTGTGTTTGTGTGCTTTCCTTAAGTGGATCTTGCCAATTCGCCCTCCAGAACGATTTGCTAGTTATACACTGAGTGCTGCTGTAACAGAATACCTTAGACTGGGTAAATTGTGAAGAACAGAGAGTTATTTCTTGCCGTTCTGGAGGCTGGGGTGGCACTGGCATTGGTGTCCAAGATGGTGTCTCATGGCTGTCCTCACGTGTGAAGGAGGGAGGGCTGGGAGTGCCCCTTCCACCTCAAGCCCTCTAAATGCCACCACATTGGCAGTTAAGTTTCAACACGTGGATTTTGGGGGACATTTCAGACCATGGCACAGATCCACTGATGGTGTGTGAAAGCTCATTTCCCTACCACAAACCAAAGTGAAAAAGGACTTGGATCTTAAACGTTAAATATGGTATCTTTTAATTTTGATTTCCATAAATGAGATTGATCATCTTTAATGTGTTTTTTTGGTGTTTTGTATTTTTTCATTTTCTCTAAACTTTCATATTATTTGTCCATTTCTTTTGATTTTTGTTGATTCATGTGTTAAGTAATTTAGCCTGAATTTGTGAATTTTTTTCCCCCACAGAACCTTTTTCTTTGTATTGTCTAATAGGCTTTTCTTTTCTTTGTGACTTCTTTTTCTTTTCTTTGTGAAAAACCTTCCTCACTATAAGATGATAAATACCCAGTTATTTTTTCAGAACTGTTTTGATTCTGTGTTATTTTATTGTTATCTTTTATGTTTTTTAGAGATGGGGTCACTTTGTTGTTTGACTGGCTGGAGTGGAGTGGTACAGTCATAGCTTACTGTGGCTTCCTGGTTTAGGGGATCCTGTCACCTCAGCTTCCCAAAGTGCTGGGATTACAGGGGTGAGGCACCCCACCTGGCCTTATCCTCTTTTAAACAATGAGATTTTAAGTCAATCTAGATCTTTTTATTTGTTGTAAAAAATATAATGTGAAATTCCACCCTAATTTACGCCCACAAATAACCAGCCGGCTACCCCAGCCTCAGTTACTGGACCATTCCTTCCCACTGATGTGAAATGCTGTGTTTGTCATGCTCTGGATTTCAGGGGTCTGCTTGAGAATTCCTGTTGACTCACTGGTCTGTTTACTTCTCTGCAGTGCCCAGTGCTTCATCATGGCACCTTTGTAGGATCTGCAAGAGCTAGGTCTCCAGCAGCCCCCCCACTTTTTTTTTAAGAGCATTTTCCTCATTAGCCTTGGGTACTTACTGTTTTGAAACTAGTTTTAATATCATTTTATTGTGCTTGCTCCTCCATGCCAAACTGGCTGGCATTTTAGTAGGTACTGCATGGAATGTTGATGTTAATTTTGGGAGAAATTACATCTCTATAACGTTGACTCTCAGTTTCCTGTTACTTAAGCTTTGTTTAATATCTCTTAGCATTTTAAGGTTTTTCCCATACACAGTTGTGCACCTTTCTTGTTAAATTTATTCCTAGATATTTTTTATTATTACTGTTGCAAGGGGTTGGGTGAAGTGTTCTCTAAGTACCAGCGAGATTAACTTGGTTGACAGTGACGTCCAGGCCTTCCACAGTCTTACTGATTTTTCTCTCTATTTCTGTCAGTTACTGAGAGCACAGTGTTGAAATCTCTGACGATAATTGTGAATTTGTCTGTTTCTTCTTGCATCGATATTGGTTTTGCTCTGTGTATTTTGAAGATCTGTTATTAGGTACAGAAGTATTTACAATCATCACGTGCTCCGGGTGAACTGGTCCTGTGTTGATGTGAACCTATGGGTGTCTGTTTTGCTCTGAACTGTGTTCTGTGTGGCGCTGATGTAGCTGCTCCTGCTCTGTCTTCTTGGTGTTGGCACCATAGGGCTTTCCCATCCTTTGCTTCAGGGCAGAATTGGGCCTTGCTTTGTTGTCTATGCCTCCCACCTCCTCCTGCCTGTCCCTTTGTTTTTTATTCTGTGGAGTCTTGGGAGGCTCCATGGTGAGCTCTGAGGACCTCGTACAGGCTCCTGTCTGCTGGCATGGTCTGGGCACTGTCCTCACTCTGCTCCCGCCTGCTACCTGTCTTCTTCCTGGTGATGCTGTTTCTAGGCTGGGCCTCTGTAGCTTGAGAGCGTTGGTGGGAGGGGTGCAGCCTCGCCTGCAGCCTGTGGCTTTGCTGGCTGCCCTGAGCAAGCCTCTCTCTGCCTCCTTGTGGATGGCTGATTCTCATGTGGGTATCCTTGGGTTTCAGGCATTTTCCTCCCTCAGGAAATGGCTGGTCCTCTCACTTATCCCTCAGGACATGAGGGGCAAGCTTGTGTACAGAGGACTTTGAGGGACCCCCTGCCCACCTGCGCCGGCGTCTCTCCCATGGCGAATCCCCAGTTTTCTCTAGTCAGATACCTGGCCCTGGGGAGTCTGGTTGGGTTGTGGTGATCCCTCCTGCCTCAGGTGGGCATGGGTGGCCAGGCGACATTGCACCCCTGTGCGCAGCGTCCCTCCTGCCTCTCTGCTTGCCGGCCATGCTGTGCTGAGCTGAGGGACTCACAGGCCTGTACTTTTTTTGCTCTGTGTTTTGCTTTTGTTTTTAGATAGGGGTGGCCGGGTCAAGGGTCATCAGCTGTGGCTCTGACCCTCATCTCAGTCCAGAACGCGGCATGGCTGTAGGTCAAGGCAGTGATTCTGAATGTGCATTTCTTCCAGAAACTCCACTTGGAAATGTTGGCAGACCAGCCACGCACAACTAAATACCACAGCGTCATCCTGCAGAATAAAGAATCCCTGACGGATAAAGTCATCCTGGACGTCGGCTGTGGGACTGGGATCATCAGTCTTTTCTGTGCACATTATGCACGGCCTAAAGCGGTGAGTGGGGTCTCCAGCTTGTCCCAGGTGCGTGTGTCAAGGCTGGTGATGTCCGAGGTGGCCTCTGAGATGCCAACTTGTGACCCTGTGCTGTTGGGGGCTCACTGATGACTGCGTGGTCTGGGCGAGCGTCCTTGCACGTGGGGCTCAGGGTCAGTAAAACAGCAGGGTTGAGACTCCATGCTAGAGGCTGTGGCGCCCGCGTAAAGAGTCACAAACAGCACGGACAGGAATAGGGCAGAATAGAAAATATCCCATGAATTGCATGGGGCAGGGTATGTTCTGTGAGACGTTCATTTCAGCTGAGTATAGAAACAGGTGCACCCACATGTCTGTGCTTGGCCTTGGGTGTGGATGGTCTCATGGGAATGGGATGAATCCACATGCTGGCCCCCTCCCCACCCCTCTTGGGCCATCTGTGCTAAGCTGAGCCAAGTGGCAGCCTTGGAGGCTCCTGACATGGTGGGTGGGATCTCAGCAGTGTCCACCCAGGTCCACGCTCTGCAGGACCCAGCGCTTGGGCGCTTCCCACCAGACCCTTCCCTGTGAACCTGGGTTTGAAATTGTCTCACAGGCCTCAGATGTGGCACCAACCAGCATTGTCACTTGGGTGCTCAGCACTTGCTGTGCCGGTCATGGATGAAGCTTGCTATGCGTGTGGCAGCCAGCTGGGCATGCGAGGCTTCAGGCCACCTGCAGCCCTGTGTCTGTCTTGTGCAGGAGGTGGGGGCAGTTGGGAGGGTTAGAGGTGGCACCTTTCTAGGTACCCCGCAGGGGCAGGTGTGTCCCAGCCCTCGCTGTCTCCGGCTGTCTGGAATGCTGCTTCCCTGCTGTGTCATTGACCGTTTCTCATGGTGCTGGTGTTGACTCAGGAGGAGAGTGGATGACGGGCCCCACGTGGGCCGGGCATGCACTGATGGTGCTTCTGCCGCAGGTGTATGCGGTGGAGGCCAGCGAGATGGCACAGCACACGGGGCAGCTGGTCCTACAGAATGGCTTTGCCGACATCATCACTGTGTTCCAGCAGAAGGTGGAGGACGTGGTGCTGCCCGAGAAGGTGGATGTGCTGGTGTCCGAGTGGATGGGGACCTGCCTGCTGGTGAGGGCGGGCGTGCGGGCAGTAGGGGGCCGGAGCTCGGGGGGCTTCTGAGCACAGGCTCGGCTGGGCCAACCTCAGGATCTCAAGAGTGGCGCGTGATTCATTTTGATTTTTTCCCTAATGGGAGGTATAATTAATTTCTTATGTGGACATTGGCTCAGTGTCTTGAATTTTCACCTGGTTTAAAACAATGCCTTTATGAGAACGTTAAGTCAAAGTTCATGTAACATTTTCATGAGTGATTTATGTGAACTGTATTCTCCTCGAGATTCTGTAAAAATCCCATGCCTAACAGGTAAGGCTGTTTCTTTAATGCCAGCAGGGCCTTCGTCCCTGGCCGGGGTCTCCTTGCCTTAGACGGGCCCCCGTGATGCTGTGAAGCCACTTGGGCATCTGTGGGACCAGCATGTGCCTGGCCTGTCCGGCCATTCACCCTGTGTTTCACATGTGGGTGGAAGTGGCCTGTTTTCTGGTTGCTTGCCAATACGCCCTGCATAGATGCTATCCACTTGGAGGGAAGTGGCGGGAGTGTGGCCGAATGCTGTCTCCACGGCGTTCTCCTCCTGGGCTCAGTGTCTCGGGTCACAGGACGCTGCAGTGGAGCGTCCCAACCTGAAACAACTTCTCCGTATTGAGACCAAGAAAGACAGGCCTGGGTGCAGGAGTGTGGAGTGTGGCAGGTGCTTCCCCAGGAAACGGTTTCCCGTGGTAACAGATGGCATTGGGCCTTTAGTCTGGTTGAAATTTTGTGGTCAGAAGATGAAATGTAAATAGACTCAGAGTCCATGCTGTGACTCAGCTTATTAATAGGGTCTGTGGACCTCTGAGGGCGCTCGCCTTTGCCCCGGACACCAGTGCTCCTTCAGTACGTGTCTGCTGGCAGCTGGTGCCCGGCCATGGGGACAGAAACAGGGCCAAGGGGGGTGCATGTGGTGCGGCAAGGGGTGTGTGTGGGCACTGATGGGGGGAAGCCTGGCTGCCAGAGGGTCTGGCTGTGCCCTGGGCTGGGTGAAAGCAGGGAGGGACGTGGGGCAGAGGGAGGAGAGAGGAGTAGACACCGTGTTCTCCATGTTGCTGTGTTCCAGAGCTGCCCAGTGGCCGGACTGGCCAGACTGTGTTGCGTCAGGGAGGCAGAGGCCAGACGTGGGGAACTGTGTGTCTGAGGACGTTGTGCCTCATCCTGGACACCGAGGGGGGTGCCAGTGGTGTACGAGTGATGGAGAAAGAGGTGGGCTGTGTTTGGTAGGCCCCTGGGTGTGTGTGGCTGGGAATGGAGGCCAGGGACTGGCTGTGGTCCAGCCCCAGCATGCAGAGGCCTGGAACAGCCTGTGTGAGGGGAGGCCCATCTGTGTGTGAGGTGTACAGACTGCCAGGGATGGACTGTGGGTTTATTGTCAAGACACAGGAGCCAGGGCCTGGCACGGGCAGGTGTGGAGACGCAGAGCGGGGCCAGTGGGCAGGATGTGCCTATGGGGGCCTGGTGTGATGAGGAGGACGGTGCCTCCCAGCCCTGAGCTGCAGGGAGTGGGCCGCCAGGACCGGTTGTGGGCTGGGGTAGGGAGGGCCGTGGGGAGGATGGACATCTGTGTGGCTCTTGAACACAGGGTGCCCATCTGATGTGCAGGGCCAGCTGTGGATTGGGCAGGGGGGACATGGCCTGGGGTCTTGGTGGGTATTGGCCTGGAGGGCCCACCCCGAGCAGGGCGTTTGGAGGAGTGCTCCGGCAGGTTCAGACAGGACCATGTCTTTCTCCAATGCAGGCAGTGGAGGGGGAGGTGAGAGCTTGAGGCAGCTTCAGAGATCAGACTTCAGACTCTCCTGGGGATTGAGGGAGAGTCACCATCATTACTTAGGCCAAGGAGGTGCAGAACAGGGCGACGGGGCTGCAAGAGCTCCTATGGCCATTGTTGTTGGGATACAGGGTTGGCGAGGCTTTGAGGGAGGGAGGCTGTGAATTTGGGAGTCGTCGCGCCGCTGCACCCACCTCCAGTTTTCATCGCCAGGCTGTGCCTCTCCTGAGCTGCTGCACCCTCCCCTGCAACTGTGTGTCTGGCCCTCTTCACGTCCTCCTTGCCTGCCGCCTGCCCGTTCACAGAGCCCCACAGCCCTCAGGCCTTCATCTCTCTCAGCCCAACTTCCTGCTCTGACGCTGACATGTCGTGAAACTCAGAGACAGGGGTGCATGTGCGTTTAGCGTAGCGGAGGGGCAGCTTTCAGTCGGTGCAGCAAGGGCATGTGGTTGTTCAAAGATGCTGCTGAACAATCGATGATTTCTTCACACTGTCTGCTAAAGTAAACCTCAAGCGGCCCAAAGAGTTAAATATTTAAGAAAAGGAGGAAACGTAAAAAATTGTTAAAAGTTTATCTGTTGTTAGGATGGGAAAGGTCTTTCTAAGAACAGAGTTCATAATGAAGCTGTCAGATAAAATATTTGACAGAAAATTCCCCTTCATACATTAACACAGCTAAAAATTATTAAATGGCCAATGAAACTAAAGAATTGTAGCATGTGTGACGTTAAGAGTTGGAATAAGAAAAACATAAGCTAAAGATAGGGTAAATAACCTCATGGAAGGTGAGCAGGGACTGGGAAAGCAGGAGAGCCACAGGCCAGAAGCTTGAACATTGTTTTATGTCTCCAACAATTTAAAAGTAGCTTTAATAGTTTTGACCTGGGAAGTTCGCTGAGCAATCTTCTAATGTCTGATGATCCCCATGCTGAGCTTGTGGGGACATGTCCACCACCATGCACTCTTTTTGGCAGTGTACATGGGTAAAGCCTTTGGAAGGAAAATAGGGCAGAATATGTCAAAAAAGCATTAAAAATTTTTTCTTTTGTTCTTCCATGCTTTATTATTCCAGAAGCCGCAAAGTTCTGAAGGAGATGCAAGTAAAGATACCACAGGTGTCCTAGATTGTCAACAGACCATTTAATCATTTTTAACAAAGCAGATGACAGTGGAGCCTGATCTACGTTATCATTAGTTGTGCAGGATCTTGCTCGTTCTTCTGAGGAACCGTGATTTCCAAGAAGCAGGTTGTACCCTCAGCAGTCTCCCACTGGCCAGTGGCACTGCTGGTACAGGGGCTGCCTCCTGGGTTTCAGGACGCTTTGCAAAGTCACTGAGGGTCTCCATTACACATTTGGTAGAATTAAAAGACTGCCAGACTCAGTCTTACTGTTGTTAGTGTATTACTGCTATCATATGTGATGAGGACATATTATATTCCGTTATTCTGTTTAGCTCAAGGAAGAATAAAGAATTTGGACCAAAATTAAAACCAAATTATGACCAATTTTCTAAGCAAAAGAAACAAAGTAACTGCTGAGGCTAACAAAGATGTACTAATTGTCTTCAGACCGCCTTGTACTGTTTTATGGAGTATATTACCACAAATCCTGAGCTTAACAAGCTCATGAAAACAGGCACATGGCCAATAAGAGTTTAATTTCACACCAATAAAACTTTAGACTTTGGATTTATTTAGGGTCATCTTTACAGAATGCGTAGTTTACTCTAGGAGATGGATGGGACAGCTGCCCCTCAGCAAGACCCTGGCCTAAATGTATGTGCTTTATTTACACAAGAGGATTACAGTAAACAAGGGAGCTTTCAGTTTGTGGCACTGAAGGGCAGTCTGCACAGGGCACCCTGTAGAGGCCACAGCAGAGGCCGCCTGGCTTCCCAGTGGGACAGGCCCATGGGAGGTCTTCTGGATCCTTTGCTTGACATTCATGTTTAATGCCTTGATATTTGTCTTTGGTTGTATTCCCTGGAGCTCATATAGATCATTTTACTTTTCAGAGATGCTAGTTCTGGTGCCCACCTCCTCCCTCACACAAAAACCATCAACTTTTCTGAATTTCTTGGTTTCCAAGCTTGTCTCATACAAAGTAGAGATGTCTTTTTCAGGAAATATTGCCACCACATGCTTGAAGGGCTGCTTATGGCTTCGTCTGCATCTCCAACCAAGGTCTCTTCACCTCCTTCTACAACAATGCGCTTTGTCTGCACTGAGAGAAAAAATGAGAGCCTTTTTTCTTTTCTCGATTTTGTTCTGCTGTGGAGCATTTCCGAACTGTAACTTTAGAAAAAATGCAGCATCGTCCATCAACAGAGGGCACAGACACCTCAGGGGAGGAGGAAGGAGGATGAACTGGTGGGTCCTGAGACTGCAGAGCATCCTAGCTGGACCCAGAGACTGGGCACTGAAAAATATTTGATAAAATTATGCTAAGGAAATAATCAAATTTGTACAGAAATTTATGTTCAAAAATGTTCATGGCAGCACCATTTAAAATGAGGAGAAAACTGGAAACAGAATTGTAGCAATACATATGACCATTAAAAATTAATTCCAGGTATGATGGAGAAGGCACACTCCTCTCATCTCTCCCACTGAATGCAGCTATAAAGCCTGGCCAGCAGACAGGGAGGGACTGTTTGAGGACTCTGGAACAAAGACATAGTAGCAGTTGATTGGTGAAGAAGACAAGAATTTGAAGTACAGTCAAACATCTGTGGGCTCCACATCTGTGGATTCAACCTACTGTGTGTTGAAAATATAAAAATAACAATACAACAATAAAAATCAATATAAGTAACAGACCAATACAGTATAACAGCTGCTTACATAACACTGATATTGTATTAGGTAAAAGCAATGCAGAGATGATTTAAAGTCTGTGGGAGGATGTGTGTAGCTTGTATGTGAAAAACACATTATTTTATATGGGGGAAGCATCCAAGGATTTGAGTATCCACAGGGGTCCTGGAACGAGTCCCCCATAGACACCAGGGAACAACTGTATTCCTGAAACAGTCCTGAGTTGTCATTTTTCTTCTTCTCCCTCTATGTACGTCCATAGAGTGTATGTACATAATCCATGAAATGGACCAATTCTTTTGAAAACTGCAAATTGCCACAGTTTATCTAATATGAAATCGATAACCTGAATGTCCAATAACTAGTCAAGATACTGAATTAGTAGTTAAAAACTCTCTGAAAGATAAACCTCTAGTCTAAATGATTTCACTGGTGAATTCTATCAACATGTTTAATGAAGAAAAAACTCTAAACAACTTCTTTCAGAAAAGAGGAGGAAACACATCCTCACTCATTTTATGAAGTAAGCATTTCCCTAATACCAAAACCAAAGTTAGTACAAAATATGAAAACTATAGACCAATAACCCTGATGAGCATAATTGTAAAAATCCTCAAGAAAACATTAGCAAATTTAAACCAGCAGTATATAAAAGGAATAATAATACACCATAACAAAAAAAGAAACTACCCTTGGAATGCAAGGCTGGTTCAATATTTGAAAATCAGTATGGCAACCTACCATATTAACAGTCTGAAAAAGAAAAATCATGATTATATCAATACAGAAAAAAAATTGACAAAATTTAACATCAGTTCATGGTAAAATTCTCAGCAAACTAGAAATGAAAGGAAATTTAACGTGAAAACACCTACAGAAAATCCTAAGGAACCTATGAGAAAATTTCCTAAAACTAATAACTGAGTTTAACAAGATCACAGAGTGCAAGGTCATCATGCAGAAGTCATTTTTATATCCTAGCAATGTACAATTGGAAATTTAAAAATATCATTATAGTAACTTCAAAAATATGAAAGGCTTAGAAATCTAACAAAACATGTAAGATCTGTACACTGAAAATGATGAGATGATAATGAAAGAAATCCCAGAAAGCCTAAATAAATGGAGAGATAAGAAGTTTCATCCTGTAAAGGTATATATTCTCTTTAAATTGATCTGTAGACTTAATAAAATTCCAATCAAAATCCAGGCAGGATTTGTTCTTGTAGATAAGCTCATTATGAAATGTATATGGAATGTAAAGGAACCAGTGCTATGGTCTGTCCCCAGCAAATCTTATGTTGAAATTTGATCCTCAGTGTGGTGGTGTTGGGAGGTAGGGTCTAGTGGGAGGTGTTTGGGTCATGGGCATGGATCTCTTATGAGTAGATGAATGGCCTTCCTCATGGGTAGAAAACTGAGTTCTTGCTGTCTCAGGTCCCAGCAAGTCCTGGTTCTGAAAAAGAACCTGGCACCTCCACGTGCCTGTGCTCTCACCCTGTGGTCTCTGCACATGCCAGCTCCCCTTGGCCTTCCACCATGAGAGGAAGCAGCCTGAAGCCCTCACTATCTAGATTGGGCATCTGCCCAATCCTGAACTTTCCCAACCAGCAGAACCATGAGCCAAATAAACCTTATTTCTTTATAAATTATCCAGCCTCAGATATTCCTTTATAGCAACACAAAAATGGACTAAGATAACTAGAGTAGCTGATTCAATTTTTAAAAAGAAGAATAAAGTTGGAGGAACTATGCTACTTGATTTTAAAGCTACAGTAATCAGGACAATGTGGTATTGGTGAAGGGACAGACATGTAAGTCAGTGGAATGGAGAAGAGAAATAGATTTCTACAAATAGGTACAAAAATCAGTTTAATGGAGAAAAGGCAGTCTTTTCAGCTAATGATACTAGAATAGTTGTCATCTGTATCTAAAAAATAAAACCTCAGCCTCACGCCTCATACACCTGAACTTAAAATTGATTGTAGATCTAAGTGTGTAAAATATAAAGCTGTAAAGCTTCTTGAAGAAATCATAGGAGAAAATCTTCATCACCTGGACTTAGGCAAAGAATTTTTAGGAATGACTATGAAAGCATGATCCATAACAGAAAATGTTGATAAACTGAATTTTGTCAAAACTAAAAACGACTGCTCTGCAAAGGATGGTGTTAAGAGAATAAAAAGACAAGCTAAGAGTAGGAGACAATATTGTAAATAATATATCCAGTGAATGTTCTGAATATACAAAGAACTCTCAAAACTCAACAGGAAGAAAACAAGCTAATTGAAAATGGGCAAGAGACTTGAACAAACACTTTACGAGAGTGAATATGCAGATATTACATACACACATGAAAAGACGTTCAACATTGTTAGCCATCAGGGAAATGCACCTTAAAGCCAGAGTGAAATATCACTTACACCTATTGAAAAATGACTAAAAAAAAAAAAAAAAAATCTGGTAGTGATACCAAGTGCCATTGAGGATGAGGAACAGCTGAAAGTTGTGCATTGCTGGTGGCATGCCACTGTGGAAACAAGTTGGCACTTAACAGAGTTGTGTGTGCACTCACCGTGTGCCCTGGAGTCCCTCTCCTGCATATTCATCCCAGAAAAATGCGAGTTGTGTTCGCACAAAAATCTGTGCGTGAATGATTATACTGGCTCTCTTTATAAATGCCTAAAAACCTGGGAACAACTCAAGTGTCCTTCATCAGGATAATCCATAATGGATAAACTGGTGCATCCACACAGCAGAATACCACTGAGCAGTGAAGAGGAGCCAGTTATTTAAACATGTAGTTCGGAGGAACCCCAGAAACTTTGCACTGAGTGAAAGAGACTCACCTTGAAAGGTTATATACTGTTTGGTTCCACTGATACAATACTTTCAAGAAGACACAGACCATGGGGATGGAGACCTGATGAATGGCTTGCAGAGGCTGGGGGTGGGGGAGGGCATGGCCACCAGAGGAAAGTGTGAGGAGTGTTTCAGGGTGGCAGAGCTGTGTGTATGCTGGCTGTGGCTGTGAGGACAAAATCCACACAAGCGCTGAAGTTCGTAGGCTGTACACCAGAAAGTCTCAGTTTGACTATATAACTGAAAAATAAAAATAAATTAGATGTATATATTTTTTATGTGTGTATATAGAAAAATACTTGAAGATAAATTGCAGAGTGGTAACAGTGGTTCCTTCTGGATGCTGGGTTAATATGTGATTTTTATTTTTGTTTGAACTTTTGTAAGTTTTCTACTTTTTTTTTTTTTTTTGAATGGCTGTCGCCAAAATGCTGACAAAAAAAAAAAAAAATGCAATGGCGCGATCTCGGTTCACTGCCACCTCCGCCTCCTGGGTTCAGGCAATTCTCCTGCCTCAGCCTCCTGAGTAGCTGGGATTACAGGCACGCGCCACCATGCCCAGCTGATTTTTTGTATTTTTAGTAGAGACGGGAGTTTCACTATGTTGACCAGGATGGTCTCGATCTCTTGACCTCGTGATCCACTCGCCTCGGCCTCCCAAAGTGCTGGGATTACAGGCGTGAGCCACCGTGCCCGGCCAAGTTTTCTACATTTTCTATACAAAACATGTATTACTTCCATAATAAAACCTGCTTGAGATTGAAGAAAAGTAAAACCCCTCTGTTGCTTCTCATCAACTGCAGGATGAATTGCAAGCTCCCCAGGTGGCTTGCAAGGTCCACCTGCCTCCCTGATGCTTCCTCTACTCTTTTCTGTGTTTGAAGCAAGTTCTGGTTCAGACAGAAAGCCTGATCTTTCAGGGTGTTGGGTCCCCACTTCCGCAGTCATAGATGTGACGTCCTTCCCTTGACTTGGGACCTTCTGAGGGATGCAAGGTAGACCTGGGGACCACGTGAATGGCCAAGGCATGCCTGTGTTGCTTTCGGTTTCTTAAGGAGTGAGTTCAGTCCATTTAAAGGGTTGTGAAAATTCTGAGAATACTGCAGACCAAATATATCTTACGTAACAGTTGGGTCCCTGCAACACTTCAGGGCTCTTTCAAAATCTGGTAGTTACTAGCTCTTCAGTGACTGAGATGGACCAAAGTGAAGATTTGTCCCTGCTTTTAGCTCTGCTTTAGTTCTTAATTCTAATGGGGAATTATGTGACTTAAACTCAGGCTGTGAGATGCATCAATGATCAATACATGTGGGCACAAAATAAACCCTTGAGACATTTTTTTGCATGGTACGCTGGCCTAGGCAGGAATATTCTTGAGGCTAAATCTGTAGAACTCTCGGACTGTAGTGCTCCGAATGTGGTGGTGAGAGGCCTGTGATGTGTCTCCTGTGTGTCTTTCACTCCTATGCAGTTTGAGTTCATGATTGAGTCCATCCTATATGCCCGGGATGCCTGGCTGAAGGAGGACGGGGTCATCTGGCCCACCATGGCCGCGCTGCACCTTGTGCCCTGCAGTGCTGATAAGGACTATCGTAGCAAAGTGCTCTTCTGGGACAACGCGTACGAGTTCAACCTCAGTGCTCTGAAGTAAGTGTCCACAGCTGGGACGGTACTGTCTTGTGCGGCCTCCTGGTCCACGGTCTGCAGGTGAGCCAAGGCCCTGGGAGATCCCACACAACGGTTGGATAAATGAGGGTACCTGTGCACCCAGATAGGACAGTCTGTTGTAGTGCTGGAGTAATTAAAACAGTATGGGGCCGGGCGCGGTGGCTCAAGCCTGTAATCCCAGCACTTTGGGAGGCCGAGGCGGGTGGATCACGAGGTCAAGAGATTGAGACCATCCTGGTCAACATGGTGAAACCTCGTCTTTACTAAAAATACAAAAAAATTAGCTGGGCATGGTGGTGCGTGCCTGTAATCCCAGCTACTCAGGAGGCTGAGGCAGGAGAATTGCCTGAACCCAGGAAGCGGAGGTTGCGGTGAGCCGAGATCGCGCCATTGCACTCCAGTGTGGGTAACAAGAGCGAAACTCCGTCTCAAAAAAAAAAAAATAAATAAAACAGTATGGTGCTATAACAAGAAAAGACAGATGAGCAGAAGAGGGTAGAATGCAGAGAACAAAAATTTTCATACATGGAAAAGATGGCATTACGATTGGGAGGGAGTGAGGGCCAAGTCAGCAAATTATTCAGGAGAAGTTGATTAGCCTTTTCTCTCACACCATACCTGAAAACTTAATTCTGCGTGGAATCAGTGTCAACAACAGACATCTCTGGGGGCCTGTGTGCGCCATCCTGGGTAGAGAAATGAGCAGCAACAATGGCTGAAAGGAACCCTGGGCTAGATAGTATCTGGCAATCTATATGGCAGAAATTAGCAAACACACGATTGTAAAAGCAAACAAGTAATTAGAGAAATTACGTGCTGACAGATCTTGGAATCTTTTAGAGAGAGCTGACTAGCCAAATAGAATTACAGCCCAATCGCCGGGCACAGTGGCCCACGCCTACAATCCCAGCACTTTGGGAGGCCAAGGCAGGTGGATCACCTGAGGTCTGGAGTTTGAGACCAGCCTGACCAACATGGAGAAACCCCGTCTCTACTAAAAATACAAAATTAGCCAGGCATGGTGGCACATGCCTGTAATCCCAGCTACATGGGAGGCTGAGGCAGGAGAATCGCTTGAATCCGGGAGGTGGAGGTTGTAGTGAGCCAAGATCATGCCATTGCACTCCAGCCTGGGCAACTAGAGCAAAACTCTGTCTCAAAAGGAAAAAAAAAAAAAAAAAAAAAGAATTATAGCCCAATCACATAACAAGCAAATCACAAAAAGTAAATAAAATTACCAATAAATATATGAAAAATTATAATGTTGTTAGTAGTTAAAATGCAAATTAAAATAGATGTTTTTAGGCCGGGCGCGGTGGCTCAAGCCTGTAATCCCAGCACTTTGGGAGGCGGAGGCGGGTGGATCACGAGGTCAAAAGATCGAGACCATCCTGGTCAACACGGTCAAACCCCGTCTCTACTAAAACTACAAAAAATTAGCTGGGCATGGTGGCGCATGCCTGTAATCCCAGCTACTCAGGAGGCTGAGGCAGGAGAATTGCCTGAACCCAGGAGGCGGAGGTTGCGGTGAGCCGAGATCGCGCCATTGCACTCCAGCCTGGGTAACAAGAGTGAAACTCCGTCTCAAAAAAAAAAATAAATAAATAAAATAGATGTTTTTTCCCCACCAGAAAAGCAAAGAGTAAATTAAAATAGCAGCCCAGGCTTGCCTGGTGGTGGCAGGGAGGTGTGACTGCCAGGGCCTTAGAGATTGGCATCTGGCTGCCCACGCCAGCCACTGCCAGAGCCTCCTGCCTGAGTGTTCCTCCCAGCACTGGAAGCCAGTGGCCATCCAGAAGAATATGGTTGAATTGCTGTATATCCGTCTGGTGGAGTACTACTGTGTAGCTGTTAAAAAAGAAACCGTAGGGTTTTAGGGATATGTTATAATACTTGGAAAGGGTTTAAGAGACAGTAAAGCTTGGCAGAATAAGTCATTTATACAGAATGGACGTTAGTTTGCATAAATAAATTTATATAAATATGACTGGGGGATACTGCTAAGACAGGGATATGGAGAATTTAAACATTTCTTTATATTTGTCCCTATTCTCCCATTTTTAAATAAATGCACAATTTTTAATCAGAAAAATATTCAGAAATATGTAAATATAGTGGAATCTTAAAAACATTCACTTTTATATGCTATTTCAGAAGTTACTGCTTTGCTTAGTTTTAAAACACTTCTGTGGTAAGTAATAGGTGACTTACTGGTGAGCCCAGTGCAGCCCGTGATGGGGGTTAGCAAACGGTGACACGCAGGGCTCTGGGCGGCATCTGGTGTCCATTTCCGTGTTGAATTTGTGTAGCAACAGAACAAGTATTTCTCCTAAAACCCAGACTCACTTAGGCCACCTCAGCCCTTGAGTTCCTTACGTTTGTTATAGAGTAACCTACAGAAGGAATACCGCTTTTATGAACCGTGAATAGAAGATCCACAAAAGGTATTTTGAAGTCAAATAGATTCTAAAACTAGGCAAGATGCACTGCAGCCCGTCACGTCCTCCAGGTTAGGGGGTGAGTGTTGGTTTCCAAGTGCTCAGATCCCATGAATGAGACCTCACAGGGAAGCGCTCAGTGACTGGCAGGTTCAGGGGTGCTTCCAGGTCAGGCTCAGAAGGGCTCGGATGCCCAGGGATGGTCTGGGCCCTCTGGAGGCCTGAGGGCTGCTCTCGGGGCTCAGGGCCCCAGACTGTATCTTGTACGATGTTTGCAATGACTAAACAGTTGCTTTTACTTTTTCCCCTAGATCTTTAGCAATTAAGGAGTTTTTTTCAAAGCCCAAGTATAACCACATTTTGAAACCAGAAGAGTGTCTCTCTGAGCCGTGCACTATATTGCAGTTGGACATGAGAACCGTGCAAATTTCTGATCTAGAGGTGAGAAAAAGATGAGTTGGTCCTTACGTTTAATAATCAGTGACCACGAAACACTCAGACCAGAGCTTGGCTTCTTATCGCAAACCTTCAGTGAGTGCCAGCGGTATGAGTGTGTAGCTATTTTATTATACAAATCAGTGAATTTGTAAAGCGTTTGGTATGGATTTTTTCCGGTCTTTTTTATGTTCTATTTGGATTCTTCATACTGTACATCATTTTCTTTATAGCTGTCTCTAGCGTCTTCCTTTTAGATTTGTGTTTAATATTCTCAGCATCTTCGAAATCAAATAAATTCTATTCCGTTTCATTATGGTATTTGCATTAAGTTTTTTTCAAGTGTTTTTAGCCGCCCTTGATGACAGTTGTCATTGTTCCTTGCGGTGGCGCTTGGGCTCTGGGCCGTCCCGCGGCCCCGCCCTGCCCGGAGTCCCCCTCGGCGCCGCGTCTGGAGATGGGGCGCAGCTTTGGCTTTCAGTTCGTTCTGCTGGGGAAGGCCCCGCCTGAGCTCTCCAACCCGTAACCTGAAGAGCTGAGCGCAGAAGGGATTCCACAGGAGTTAGGGCAGAAGATGGGGTGCAGGAGGCTCAGATTGCTTGAAACGTTTCTGACTGAAGCCTCTCAACTCACGACGCGGGTTTTGGGGGTGCCTTCCCCAGGGCGGGGGGCTTTTCTGCGGCTCCTGACGCGCCAGCGTCTGCGCGGAGCGCCGGTGCCCACGCGTGCCTTGTCTGCTTGACCCAGACCCTGAGGGGCGAGCTGCGCTTCGACATCAGGAAGGCGGGGACCCTGCACGGCTTCACAGCCTGGTTTAGCGTCCACTTCCAGAGCCTGCAGGAGGGGCAGCCGCCGCAGGTGCTGAGCACCGGGCCCTTCCACCCGTGAGTGTGGGGCGGGGTTCGTGGGGTGCGTGTGGCGGGCCGGGCCGGGCGCGTGGGGCGCAGGGGTGCTGCAGACACTGCAGCCTGTGGGCCCCCTTCGGTCTCGCCCCACTCTGGGTGGGGCTGGGCGTCACCCCAGAACAGCCCCAGTCGGAGGAGCGCCCACAGGTCTTCATGGTCTGACCCCAAGCGCCTCCGCAGGACGTCGGGGTTCACCTGACGCTTTTGGAGCAGGTGGTTTCTGAGGCACAGTTCCCGGCCAGGACCCTGGGCATGCGTGCTGGTGGAGCCGCCTTCGCGGGGGTGGGGGGCCGCAGGCCTTCCGTTTAGGACTGGGGTGGGGTCGGCTGCCTGGCTGTCGCGCCGGCCCCGCGAGGGGAACCCGGCTCCAGGAAGGCCGCAGCCGTGCGGGGTTGATGCCACTGGCCTGGAATGTGGGCTTGAATCACAAGGGTCCTGTGGTGTCCCCTTCAGCACCCTCACCTGGCAGAGGCCACACCCACCCCCGAGTCTGGGGACACGGAGAGGGCAGTGAGCTCAGGCACAGGCGCGGCTGAGGGCTGCGGCTAGAGTCAGGGAGGAACTGGAGACCTGAGGAGCCCCCTTCACTGCTGGGCCCGTGGACAGCGGGGGTTTGAGGGGCAGCAGAACCTGAAGAACTTAGAGACGTTCCATCGCAGCTCTGCAGAATCCTAGCGTTTTACTGTTTCCCCCAAGTGTGACAGTTGTCCTCACGTTGCAGCTGTCACAGAAGCGACTCCTTGGACCCGATTCCGTCTGTGTCCCCACACTTTCAGGGCAGGAGCTCCATCAGCAGCCTCTGCGCTTAGACGGGGCACACAGCAAGCGGGTGGACAGAGTCCTCCTGGCAGGGCCGGGGAGTCAGACACCACTCCGGGACCCTGTGTGCAGCTGTGTGTCCCTGAGCTCCCTCATCCTCTGGGCCACCCAGGGTGAGCCGTCCACACCTCCTGGAATCTGAGTGGTCTCGGGACCAGCCTTCTGTTTGGCATTGGCAGGATCTGTCTCACCAGCATACCTTTGATCCCAGAGTACCCACAGTCTGTTTAGATCACACGGCTCGGGGTGTATCTGTCCCGAGTTGGCCTGAAAAGCCAAGCTTCGTGTCCCAGGCTCTCAGGGTGGACTGCCCGCCGGGTGGCTGCTGCTGGGGGTGAGCCAGTGGGAGCTGAGTCAGCGCCCCGAGGGCCATGTGGAGACTGTGCTGCCTTAGCCTCCAGGTCACACGCACCCCTGTCTTGTAGCACCACACACTGGAAGCAGACGCTGTTTATGATGGACGACCCAGTTCCTGTCCACACAGGAGACGTGGTCACGGGTACAGTTGTATTGCAGAGAAACCCGGTGTGGAGAAGGCACATGTCAGTGGCTCTGAGCTGGGCTGTCACTTCCAGAGAAGACCCCACATCTCAAAAAGTAAGATATTTAGTTGTAAGATTCTGTCTTGTGGGTGCCGGTCCTCAGGGAGACAGGCGTGGGTGGTGCTGGTGATGGTAGATGCTTGCTGACACCGGGGCCCGTGCCTTTTGTGTACGATCGATTTAATCCTCACACAGAAAGCACATGCTGTTATTGGGTTCATTTCCCATCTGACAGCACAGGAAGTGGAGGACTGTGGAAGGGAAGTCATTTCCTCAGGTGACACGGTAAGTGAGGGAGAGCAGAGACCCACCTCAGCCTGAGGCCCCTTGTGCCATGTCCAGAGGTGCCCCCAGGCGGACAGAGGCCTGAGCTGTGCCTTGATGCTCCCTCGACAGAGGCCCCTGTGGCCTCCCAGGCAGCAGTTAATCGAGACGTGTGGTCCGTGATGCATGTTCTGACTGGTGGCCTTCTGGTCCGTGTACGAATTCTTGTGTGGCTCGCCCAGCTTCCTGTCTCAGAGGCTGTTAAAAACGGGATGTTTTTCTTTGGACTCAGGATTAATGTGGCAAAGAAAATAAAAACAAATGGTTTTCCTTTATATTTTATACTTGTTTTGTGTTTTGCTTTGTGATAATTTTTTGCTAAAAGTTTAGATGCCATTTAAAAAAATTCTGCACCTGAATACTATTCTTTTTTGTCCAATATTAAACCATTAGGAAATGTAGTATGTTAATCAAATGATTTATTATGTGATTGACCTGTGGTCATTTATCCTTTTCAGGTTGGAGAAAAAGTCTTTCCAATCTGGAGATGACAGTTGATGCTTTATTTGGAAAGCCGTGTGCACATTTGAGAGGTGATGGACGCAAGCCAACCGAGATGCACCTGGCTGCTGCACACTCCTGCGAAAGTCGGTGAACATTCACTCCACCGTGACCCTCCCCAGCTGGCAGGTGACGTCAGGGTCCTTCACAGACAAACACACTTGGGCTCGGCAGGAGCTGCCATGCCACCTTTGCTGCCCAGTGTCTGCCCTCTAGAAGTAGGCCGTGTTTCCAGGTGTTCGCCCATGGTGCCCACAGTGCTGACCTGTGGCTAGGTTGTAGTTCCACGTCCCCAAGCTCCGTCTAGGTCCACACTCCTAGGACGCACGCCTATCAGCCCGTGTACCCCATGACGTGACTGTCCAGGCCTCCTGTGTTAGTGGTGCCCTTACTGCCATCACTCACCCACTCGTGTGGGATGGAGGATTGCACAGGCCTGTGCCCGTGGCGTGTAAGGACACTGCCCGGGCTAGCACGGGAGCTGAGGTGGCGATGCATGCAAATCAGGTCCTTGGACTCTGCATGGGATAGTACAGTTGTGTAGATGTCTTCCAAATAAATTTCGTGTTGGTGCATCACACATGCTCAATAAATATTTTTAAATGAATGAATATCATTATGTATCCTGTTTTTAAGGCATATATGTTGTCTTTTATAACCACAGGATCATACTATATGGATTGCTTTGCATGCGTTTCTCAGTATTTTGAAAAAACTTCCACATCAGGAGATACGTGTCTAAATTTTTTGTTTTTTTGTATTGTTTTGATTTTTATTGAATTTTACTGAAATATAGGCTGGGTGCAGTGGCTTATGTCTGTAATCCCAGCACTTTGGGAGGCTGAGGTGGAATGATTCCCTGGGCTCAGGAGTTCAAGGCCACCCTGGGTAACATAGCGAGATCCTATCGCTACAAAAAATACAAAAATTAGCTGGGCATGGTGGCATGTACCTGTAGTCCCAGCTACTCGGGAGGCTGAGGTGGGAGGATCACTTGAGCCCAGGAGGCTGAGGCTGCAGTGAGCTAGGATTGCACTGCCGCACTCCAGCCTGGGTCACTGAGCAAGACCCTGTCTCAAAAACAACAACGACAAAAACAAGATATAAAGCATATACTGAAACCAGTGCTCGTCGTGGGTACATACATGACGGCATTTTACAAAGTAGACACACATGTAACCAGCATCAGGCCAGGACATGCTACAGACTCCCCGATTCCCCTTCTACTCAGTGCCCACCCTTTCGAGGGTGGTATCCTGACTTACAACTGTCGATTACTCTTGCGTGGCTTTGAACATTATATGAATGGAATTACACACGTGTTGTTTTGTGAGTGCCTTAATTAAACATGTTTGTGAGACTCATCTGTGAGTTGCAGACAGTGTGGTTGTGGCTTACTTTTTCACTGTGGGATAGCATTCAGCTGCATGAATAGACGATAGTTTATGAATCTTACTTCACACGGTGTCCTTTTGTTTGTTAACAGGGTTTAGCTATTATGATTACTGAGACTGTGGACATTTCTGCATATGTCTTTTGGTGCAGGTGTGTACACATTTCTGTTGGGTGTACACGGTACTCCAGGCTTTCAAGTCAAGGAATCTAATGTCCCTGCCAGCTGTGCATGAGAGTTGGCATCCTTGTCAACACCAGTGTTGTGTTTTGCATATCTGCTCTGGCAGGCGTGTGGATTTCGTATACATTTCATTTCATTGATGACTAATCCAATTTCATAGATTTGCTGCTCATTTGGATATCCTGTTTTTGAGGTGCTTGTTTAAGTCTTTGGCCCATTTTGCTGTTAAGGCTGTTTGTTTCTAATTGAGATTCCATTGTTCCTGATATAATCTGGCTGAGTCCTGTATCACATATATTTTTGTGAATATCTTTTCCCTTTCTTTGGCTTTTTTATTTTTATATTTTTGAGATGGAATCTTGCTCTGTCACCCAGGCTGGAGTGCAATGGCATAATCTCAGCTCACTGTAACCTCTGCCTCCCAGGTTCAAGTGATTCTCCTTGCCTCAACCTCCTGAGTAGCTGGGATTACAGGTGCCTGCCACCATGCCCAGCTAAGGTTTGTATTTTTAGTAGAAATGGGGTTTTACCATGTTGATCAGGCTGGTCTCGAACTCCTGACCTCAGGTGATCCACCCCCCTCAGCCTTCCAAAGTGCTGGGATTACAGACATGAGCCACTGCGCCCAGCCTCTGTGGCTTTTCATGCTCTCAAGAAGACTATTTTGATAAACAGAAGTTCTTAAGTGCTGTGTTGTCCAATTTGAAATTATACTGTCTTTGTGGCTTATATTGTTTTCTCTTTTGCACTTAGATCAAATACTCCACCTGGAATTGATTTTTGTCATTATTGTGAGGGGAGGGGCTAAGCTTTATTTTTTTCCCTAGAGATAGAAGCTTAAATCATTGATATCAACCTTTCTTTCTAATACATAGATTAGAACTCTTAATTTTCTTCTAAAATTGCTTTGGATGCAACAGTGAATTTTGATATATTTTCAGTATCACTCAGTTTCAAATGTTTTCTGATTTCTGTTACAGTTTCCTCTTTTGTACTATGGGCTATTTAGAAGTGTGTGTGGCTTAATTTTGAAAGGCAGGATTTTCTAGTTACTTTTTCTTATCGATCTCTGGCTTAATTCCATGGTGGCCAGAAAGCAAATTGAGGAATTCTAATCCCTTGAAATTTGCTGAAGCTTGTTTTATGACTCGGTGCATGTGAGCTATATTCTTGTGCAGTTGAGGAGAATGTGTGTTCTGTGGTTGAGGGCAGGGCTCCACATACATCATTTAGATCCAGTTTGTAAGTTGTGTTGTTCAGCTAGTTGGATATTTACTGATGTTCTTGTCTGCTTATAGAGTCTCTGTCTTGGTTCAGGGTGCCATAACAAAACACCACAGACTAGGCAGCTGAAACAGAAGGAATTTATTTCTCACAACTCTGGAGGCTGGGACGGCCAGGACCAAGGTGCTGGCCTCAGTTCCTGCTGAAGCTGCTCTTCCTGGCCTGCAGATGGCACCTGCTCCCTGTGCCCTTACGTGGCAGGGAGCGAGAAAGGGAGTGCTTTTGTGTCTCCTCTCATAAGGACACTCACCCTGCTGGATCAGGGCTTCACCCTATGACCTAATTTGACCTTAATTGCTTCTGTACAGGCCACATGTCCAAAAACAGTCACATTGGGGATTAGAGCTTCAGCACAGGAATTTTGGGAGACACATTCAGTCCACAGCATTCTTCTCCTGGCCCCTCAAAATACATATAGAAAATACATTTCACCCCAGCAGTCCCCAGAGTCTTAACTCATCTTTAGATGCTCTGTAGTACAAAATCTCATTTAAATATCATCTAAATCAGCCGTGGGTAAGACTAAGCTATGATTCATCCTGAGGCAAAATTCCCTCTCTAGCCATGAGCCTGTGAAACCGTACATGTGATGTGCATCCAGAATAAAAAGATGGGTCAGGCCTAGGGTAGACATACTCATTTCAAAAGGGAGAAGCACAAGGAAGGGATCGTAGGTCTCAAGCCAGTCCGAAAATTAGCAAGGCAAATCCCATCAGACCCTAGGGCTCGAGAATGGTCCTGTTTGGTAGGTGCTGTGGCCCCAGCCCCCTGGGGGGGCAGTGTCACTGCTGTGACTTGGTGAGGCTGTCCAGCCCTGCTGGCCCTCTGCAAGGGCAGCCCACTCTAGAGGCCTGCGAAGACCAGGGGACAGCCCATCTTTGAAACTGAGGAAGAAATGGCCTTATCCCTTGGGCCTGGGGTGGAAGTGGTGGCTCTGATGTTCTCTGAATCAGGTTAGGGGTCATTCTTTCCCTTCTTTGGAGAGTAGTGCATGTTTGCAGCCCAACAGCCATTTTGGCCAGGCTGGCTTAGAACTCCTGACCTTGTGATCCACCCTCCTTGGTCTCCCAAAGTGCTGGGTTTATTGACGTGAGACACTGCGCCTGGCCTGTGTCAGGATTTTCTATCACGGACAGGGAGGCTAATGGTCTAGGTGTAATTTCATTCATGGTTATTAGAAAAGGCATCTCAGCCAAATGTGGTGGCTCAGGCTTGTAATCCCAGTGCTTCAGGAGGCCAAGGCAGGAGGATCACTTGAGTCTAAGAATTTGAGACCAACCTGGGCAACATGACAAGACTTGCCCACAAAGCAGAGGCACCAGAAGTAGAAGTGCCAGTCTTCTGTTGTCACTTCCATCACATCCACCATGTCCTGCAGGTCGCTGAGATTCAGGGGAGGGAGGAATGGCGAGGTCTTGCTTGGGGAAGACCTGCTGGGAAGAAGACAGTGCTGCAGCTGGACCCAGGCAGGGCGTGACTACTGGAGGCTGCTTCCCCCACAAGGCTCAGAGGGCCAGGCAGGGGCAGTCACAGGCCTGCATTCCTGGACTCTCCCCTATTACTTTTCAGGCTGTGAATTGTCCAACACCTCTTGAAAAGTGGAGAAATCATTCTGAAGCCTTGAAACAATTTTCTTTCTCATCGTTCACTGGTGACTTGGGCTGAATAAGGAATTAGCCTGTTTTCGAACCAAGACACTTGAATTCTTTTCTGCTGGCTAAGAAGCAGCAACCAATAAGGAATCTTGTTCAAAACTACGCTCTGAAGTCAGTGTTTGTCTGACGCCCCCTTTGGGTTTTGCAGTGCTATAACCCACTTCCGGAGGCTGTTTCATGGGTGAAACACCTAGGAGCAGACCCACTTGGTTAGGAACCCAAATTGACTTCCTTCCTCAGACATCACCTCCAAGAGAAACCCTGCCTGACTGTCCAGGGGCTGTACCTGTAAACACACCGCTTTATATTTCTCTGCCCTGAGCCCTACTGTGCATCAGGTTGTTCTTGAGAAAAGTGCAAGATGTTTAAAAATGTTTTCTGCTGAGTTTCATAAATACACCTTCAGAAACACAACACTGTTTAACAACAATTTAATGTGAATCACATGTAATCTTCTACCAGCAGTCTTAATATATGATTATACTCTATTATCCACTTGGTAAAATGTGTGGACTCTAAAAGAAATTCTTAAATACAGAACTAATGCCATATTCAGTCATTCATTGCTGAAGAGGTATATTTGTTCCCCACCAACCTATGTCAGATGGAAACTTTATCCAAATTTATGAAATGTGCTATCTAGAGTACTTTCTGAAAATTATGCAAAATTATGAAATGTGCAATCTAGAGTACTTTCTGGGGAAAAAAATCAGTCATTCCACAAACGAGTATGTTCCAGTCACTGTCAGGTGCTGAAATATACAATTGAACAAACAGATATTTTACCCTCATGAAATTTATGTCTTAGTAGAGAAATGAGGACATGAAGAGAACAGCTGGGTTTATTCATGTAAGAAAATAGTATGTGGCTTTAATTCTTGGATAAAAAGAAAGGAGCAATTGAATAATTGCTGAAAGAATTTCAACAAATAGAATTATACTAATATATTCAAATTGTCATATAAGATTTTTATAAGGAAAATCAGTATATTTTAATAGATATATCAATATCCATTTATATATAAATATGCAAATTTTAACATTTAATATAATTACTAATTTTGTACTTTTATTGATGAAAATTTCCAAACATACACAAAAGTAGAAATTGCAGTGAACCCAATATACAACACCCAAGTTCAACAATCAAAAATATTCTGCCATATTTATTTTACAGATTCTAATCTTTCTTTTTGCTGGAGTAATTTTAAAGTAGATTTCAAACATTTTGCCCTTTCACCAATAAAAATATCAGTTGCATCTCAAATTTTAAGAAGACATTTTCTTATATAACCACAATGCCATTTTCACACCTATGAAAAACCATAATTTTTAAATGTCAGTTTTACCTGGTTCATAGTCGAACTCACATTGTCTAAAAAAGAAAATATTTTCACAGTTCAATGTTTTATTCCCATCAGAGTTCAAACAAGGTTCACACATTGTGTTTTGTTCCTGTGTCTCTTACACCTCTTACTATCACAGACGCCTCCCAGCCCGCTTCCACCTTTTGTGTGGTGTGGATTTGTCCTGCTATTGACGTGCGGAGGAGGCGGAGTCAGTCATCCCACAGAACGCCTGCATTCAGACGTGACGGACATTTCATCGCTGTTTAGCCCTTCTAACCCCTGCGTTTCCTGCAGAGTAGAATTTAGCTCTAAATACTTGAGTAGATGCCAGTTCTGTTTTTAAAGAATCTTCAAATCACTAAATGTGATTTATTCAAGTTAAATGAAAGGTATTTGTGATGGTTAATGTTATGTGTTAACTTGAGTAAAACACACTTCCCAGATATTCAGTCAAATGTTATTCAAGATGTTTCTGTAAAGGTATTTTTAAAGATATGATTAACATTTAAATCAAAAGACCTTGAGTAAAGCAGATGATCTTCCATAATGTGGCTGCACCGCATCCAGTCAAAGGCCCCAATAGAAAAAACACTGACCTCCCCTAAAGAGCAGGGAATTCTGCCAGCAGACTCGGACTCCAGCCTGCTGACTTATCTCGCAGATTCTGGACTTCCTAGTCTCCACAACTGCATGAGCCAATTCCTTAAATATCTCTCTATAGATATAGAGATATAAATATAGATATAGATGCGCGCGCGCACACACGCACACGCACACACACACACACACACACACGTGCGTGCGCGCTATTTCTCTGGAAAATCCTAACAAATACAGCACTTTTCAGAGGAATTTTAGTGAGGAATATTTAAATAAATGTATCCCTCCAAAATATGAAAAGGGTAGCATAGAACATTAAACTACCAAAAATAGTGTTTAAAAAGTTGAACTTATGTTTTGCACCCCCTGCCAACCTTTGTGTCTTTTGTATTCAGACTTAACTTAGAGTTAGGGGTGAACTTTTGTACTTGGATGGAAAGAGAGTAAATTGTTGAGGGCTATGGCGGAATTTTCATCTGCATTTATTTTAACAGAAATCATTTTATATTAATCTTGTTCTAGTACATAAAAAACAAATTTATGCATTCCTGTTAGGGCTTTTCTCATTCTCTACTTTTAAGTATATTTTCATGTGTTACCCATTTCTTCATCTGTAAAATTGTCAGCAATAGTCTCTGCTTTAAGACGGACCATACACCAGCCTGGGTAACGTGGCAAAACCTCATCTCTACAAAAAATACAAAAATTAGCTGGGCATGGTTGTGCATGCCTATAGTCCCAGCTCCTCAGGAGGCTGAGTTGGGAGGATCGCCTGAGCCCGTGGAGGTCGAGGCTGCAAGTGAACTGTGATGGCACCACTCCATTCCAGTCTGATGGCCCATACAGAGTCTGACCCAAAGTAGCAATAAGTGGTAGTGATCATCAATATCATTATCAGCATCATTCTCACAGTCATCACCACCACCATTCTCATCATCCTCGTATCATCATCATCACCATAGTCACCATCACCACCCCCATCATCACCTTCATCACCACCACCTTCATCACCATCATCACCATCACCACCCCCATCATCTTCATCACCATCATCACCATCACCACCCCATCATCTTCATCACCATCATCACCATCACCACCCCCATCATCACCTTCATCACCATCACCACCACCTTCATCACCATCATCACCATCATTACCTCCATCATCATCTTCATCACCATCATCACCATCACCACCACCTTCATCACCATCATCATCATCACTACCACCTTCACCATCATCACCATCACTACCACCTTCATCACCATCATCACCATCACCACCACCTTCATCACCATCACCATCACCACCACCTTCATCACCATCATCACCTTCATCACCATCACCATCATGACCCCCATCATCACCTTCATCACCATCATCATCACCATCACCACCAATAGCAGCAGCAGCAGCTTCCCATCATCTTCATCTCACCATCACCACCAACACCACAGCATTACCATCACCACAACTCAATTTACTTTGCTCTGCATCTGTGTGCAGAGCTCCTCATGTGGCAGAGGATGCACTCACTTTCAGAGTGCGTTAATAAAATTTCATTTAAATTTTTTAACTAGACTCATTGTGAGTCCACACTTACAATACCCCCAGCTGATGTGGCCAGCCTACCCTGAAAGACGATTCCTTGCTCTCCCCAGGGCCTGGCTCCTCCAGCATTACTCACGGCCCCCTGGGCCTTGTGCAGTAGAGCAGAACAGTTCGAGTGAGGTCTGTGCATCAGGGGGAAGGCAAGCACGGCAGAGGTGATGGAGACGCCAGTGCCTGCTCATCCCACTCCTTTTCCATCCCACGGGGACCTGCTCTTAACATCCCCGAAATCACCGTCCATCACTCCAGTGCCTGTCACAACACATGGTCAGTCTGGTGCCTGCCTGGCAGCTGGGTGACCTTGGGGAAGCCTCTCAACCTCTTCAAGCTCCATTTATTAATCTGTAAATGAGGACTAATGTGGCTTTCAGGGCTCTGTGGGCATCCCTAAGTGGGAATGGGCCTGCCCCGAACACAGGGATAAAGAGAGTTCAAGAGAGGTTTGGGAGATGGATGGACGGATTGATAGGTGATGGGCTGGAGCGTGTCTCTTGTTGTGCAGTTTCCTCAGCACTTCCATATGCTTCATCCTTACCACGTCCCTGAGAGCCAAAAGGGCAGAAACAGTCCCCCCGCAAAGAAAAAAACCTTCCCAAGATCCCGGTGAGGGGGACCGACTTCACAGCGAAGGGCAGCATGTCCTGATTAGCACCCACTGCACTGCATGGGTCCCGGGTCACGCAAGGCCAGTGCTTCTTATATGAATAATGTATGGACAATTTCTAAAGAAAAAAAAAAATCTCATAACCCACTAATGCCAAACTAAGTTGTTTTTAATCATACAACAATTATATACTGATATAAACTCAATGTAAACTCAAATCAAATAGCCAAATTAGATGCTGCTAAGCCCGCCATGCCTATGACATCAGCCAACAGTGAGCACCCATGGGAGAGCCCTGACGTTGCTGCGGGCCTCTGGGCCGCCCATCTTTCCTCAGGGGCAGTCTGTGGGCCTCCCCCGATAAACACCCACCTGCTCCTGGGGATGGGGCTCCCCCGGCCTCAGACTCTTAGGGGTGAGCTTGCTCCTTGCTTGTGGCAGGGTGACAGGTGCAGGCCCTCCCCAGGCACTGGCCACTGATGGCTTCTACGAAAAACCCAAAGCCTCCCTGTAGGGGTGCAAGTGCTGGGGTGGGCAGAGGGCTGCCCACTCACCCGGGCTGATGGAGCTGCTAAATGCCTCTGGCCTGTCCAGGGGTGACCAAGCAGGATGTTCCCCGTTGGCCTCCAGAACCCCCCTCAGCCCCTCTGCGTCCTGTGTGCTGCCTGCAGGGGCGGTTCCAGCAGCCTCCCTGGACGCAGTTTTGGTTGGTTTTGTCCAATGAGAGCAAGAAGCCAGAGGCAACTGCCTCGTCCTGTCCTCCTAGTGGCCCTGCAGGTTCTCATGATAAGCTCTCCACAGGCCCCGGTTGGCAGGGGCCATAGTGTTCCTCTGGGGACCCAGCATGTGATACAATTATGGGAGGGAGAGAGGGATCTTTGGTCACACATGGGGGTCAGTCTCCTTCTTAAGCTGGCAGTGGGACCCCCCCTTGTTTGGCCACAGAGCGTGATGGTGTCCCCGACACCCGTGGAACATCCAGACAGACTGTGAGACAGGCCAACAACTAGGAGGTGTAGGTTGGGGAGGGACGTTGATCCATAGCCAGGGTGTAACCTGATCAGCCTCTGACCTCCAGTTCATCTCCAGGCTGGGCCACCATCCAGTTCACTAAGGCAACCTCCAGGAGCCTCCCAGTTAAAGGAAAACCGCCCTGAACACATTCGTGAGGCCAAGAACCCACTCACTCCCTGACTTTTTACAAAGTTTCAGGAGGGCCAGACATGGTGGCTCACTCCTGTACTCCCAGCACTTTGGGAGGCCAAGGCAGGAGCATCACTTGAGACCAGGAGTTTGAGACCAGCCTGGGTAACAACGAGATCTTGTCTCTGCAACAAATAAAAATAATTACTTTTAAAAGTTGCAGGAGCCAGGTGTCTGTGGTTCCAGCTACTCGGGAGGCTGAGGCTGGGAGGTCAAGGGTGCAGTGAGCTATGATCATGCCACTGCACTCCAGCCTGGGCCACAGGGTGAGACCCTGTCTCTAAAAACATGGGCTGTGCAGTGGAGCTGACAACCTTTGTACTAAGGGAGGCTGTGGGCTGGGCATCCTTTGGTGACGGACCAAACCTCAAGGTCAACAGAGACACCTGGCTGCACTCAGCCTCGTGTGTCCTGTTCACACTGACACCTGTGCTGTGCCCACGTCCTTGGTGCCAGCTGTGGAATTCTAGCGTAGAGGACTCAGTGCCCCAGGACTAAAAACAAGGCCTCAGCCTTGGCTTACTGGGTCCCCCACTCAGGACTGCACACAGGCAAGTGATGTGCGAGGCTGGTGAGTCGCCCAGGCCAAGCCCACCACACTCAAGGAACCCAGGGTGAGGGGACTGACCACAGTGAGGGCAGCACCCAAGAGGCTGGACATGCCTGGCCTTCCAGTGCCCTCACCGAGGTCTGCCCGAGCTGGAGTGGAGCTGGGTTCTCCAACATGGAGAACCTGCGGCTGAAAACCCTTCGGGTAATTTCTCACAGTTACTCTGCAGAGAGATTGTGGTGGCTGGAGGTTCCCGGCTGTCTGGGGTTTTATGCACGTTCATTTGGCTGCACACACATTAGCAAACTCCCTGCTGTGCGAAAAGGCTGCTGATGCAGTTGACAGCTGAATTCCAGAGAAAGAGGCCTCAAGTGCACCGTCTGGACCCCTTGGGGCACGGCAAGGCATGTGTCTGCCTGTGTGTGGAGAAGCGTTTTTTCTAAAGATGCAGTCAAGTGTGTCTGGGATGAGGCCTTCCTGTCACAATATTGAGGTTGCTTTGTGGCCTCTGGGTCAGATGCTCCATCTGTCAGCTTGCAAACATGAAGGACTCAGTGGCACAGAAACCTCACCACCTTTACCCAGCGCTGGCCAGGACCCACAAGCTGCCGGGAGCCAGTGGGGGCTGCACCGCCAGTGTCTTCCCCTGGGCTCCATTGCGACTGGAGCTTGTTTATCCCGTGTTCCCGGGTTTGAGTCTGAGACGTTCACTGCAGATTTGATTTTTAAAGACGTCCACAAAAAAAGAATATAAAAAATGCACCACAGGCCAGGTGCAGTGGCTCACGCCTGTAATCCCAGAAATTTGGGAGGCCAAGGCAGGCAGATCACCTGAGGTCAAGAGTTCAAGACCCGCCTGGCCAAAATGGTGAAACACCGTTTCTGCTAAAAATACAAAAATTAGCCAGGCATGGTGGCTCACATCTGTAATCCCAGCACTTTGGGAGGCCAAGGCAGGTGGATTACCTGAAGTCAGGAGTTCAAGACCAGCCTGACCAACATGGTGAAACACCAGGAACCTGCAGCCACCACAATCTCTTTGTAGAGTAACCGTGAGAAATTACCTGGAATAGTTTTCAGCAGCAGGTTCTCCATGTTGGAGAACCCAGCTCCACTCCAGCTCAGGCAGACCTTGGTGGGGGCACTGGAAGGCCAACATGGTGCAAAAATTAGCCAGGCATGGTGGCATGTGCCTATAGTCCCAGCTACTCAGGAGGCTGAGGCAAGAGAATTGTTTGAACCCTGGGGGCGGAAGTTGCAGTGAGCTGAGATTACACCACTGCACTCCAGCATGGGCGAGAGTGAGAAAAAAGCATCACCACAAACACCATACTTTGTGAACTAAAGTCTGGTTGCCAGGGTCTTGCCAGAGCTGAGGATATCCAAGGGGTTGTGTCCTGCACCCCAGGCCAGAGTCACCACTCCTGTGTATGTGCACATACACACCCCATCATGCTAACATTCCCATGTTCTCATCACACACACATCAACCCTCCAGCCTGACACAGCCCACCACAGCATAAGCAGAGGCATTCATTGACTAACAACTGTCCTGGTCAAAATCTATCCAGAGAAACTGCACACCTGCAATTCCTGAAACAACATCTCCAACGTACCAGGATGGGAGGCAGGAGGCCCAAAGCAGGAGTGCACAGCCCCACCAGGTGCACAGACCCACCAGGCGCACAGAGCCCTGGCCACCAGGCACATTGCTCACCTGCATCAGGGCTTTTAGGCCCAGCTGCCAACAAAGTTAGAATCCAGGTGAGCATCTGGGTGTATTCTTCTATGAGTCTTAGAATTTTAGGTTTTACTTTTAGGTCGTTAGTTCAGTTAGTTTTTATATATGGTCTTATGTAAGGATCCAACTTCACTTTTTTGCATGTTGACATCCAGCTTTCCTAGCATCATTTTTGAAAGATTGTCTTTCCTCCATTAAATGGTATTGACACCCTTGTCAAAAATCATTTGACCATATATGTGAGAGTTTATTTCTGGGCTTTATTCTATTTCATTGGTCTATATATCTGTCTTTATGCCAATACCACACTGTTTTAATTACTGTAGCTTTGTAGTTAATTTTGACAACAGAAAGTGTGAGTCCTTTAGCTTTGTTCTTTTTCAGGTTTGTTTTGGCTATTTGGAGTTCCCTGAGATTCTATATAAATTTTAGAATGGGTTTCAAAAAAACATCATTGGAATTTTGACAGGAGTTGCACTGAATCTTTAGGTAGTATTGACATCTAAATAATATTAAGACTTTCAATCCACGAACATGGTATGTCTTTCCATTTATTTATGTCTTCTTTCTTTCAGAAATATTTTATAGGTTTCATTGTAGAAGGCTTTCACTTTCTTGGTTAAGTTAATTTATAAGTATTTTGTTCTTTTTTATGCTATTGTAAATGAAATTGTTTTCTTACTTTTCAGATTGTTCATTATTGGTGTAAAGAAATGCAACTGATTTTTGAGTGCTGACTTTGTAACTTGCAACTTTTCTAAATTCATTTATTAGTTCTACCAGTTTTTATGTATATGTGAAATATCAAGGGTTTTCTACATTCACAATTATATCACCTGCAGACAGATAACTTTATTGTTTCTTTCCTATTTGCATACATTTTATTCCATTTTGTTGCCTAATTGCTCTAGCTAGAACTTTCAGTATTATGTTGAATAAAAGTAGCAAAAGTAGGCATTCTTAACTTTCTCCTGATTTTAGAGTAAAAGCTTTCAGTATTTTATTGTTGCATATGTAAATGTAAGAACTAAGACTATAAAACACTTAGAAGAGTTTATAGGAGTAAATTTTCAACCTTGAATTCAGCAGTGTTTTCTTAGACATGATGTCAAAAAGCACAAGCAAAATAATAAATTGGGTGTCATCAAAATTAAAAAAAAAGTTATACTCTAAAGTGAAACAATAACCCACAGAATGGAGGAAATATTTGCAAATCACATATTTGATAAGGGACTTTTATCCAGAAAACATGAATAACTGACAATTAAATAAAAAGATAAATATATGGGCAAAGCATCTACACAGGTGTTTTAAAAGATATAAAAATGGTGAATAAGCACATGAAAAGATGGTAAACATCTTTAGTCATTAAGAAAATGCAAATAGAAATCGCAATGAGATACCTCTTCATACCTCCTAGGATGGGTACAATAATTTTATTTTGAGATAGAGTTTCACTCTTGTTGCCCAGGTTGGAGTACAATGGCGTGATCTTGGCTCACCGCAACCTCTGCCTCCCGGGTTCAAGTTATTCTCCCACCTCCAGGCTTCTGAGTAGCTGGGATTACAGGCACGCGCCACCACGCCTGGTTAATTTTGCATTTTTTTTTTTTTTTTTTTTTTTTTAGCAGAGACAGGGTTTCTCCATGTTGTTCAGGTTGGTCTTGAACTCCCGGGTTCAGGTGATCCTCCTGCCTTGGCCTCCCAAAGTCCCGGGACTACAGGCATGAGATAATAGGCCAGGCATGGTGGCTCATGCGTGTAATCCCAGCACTTTGGGAGGCCAAGGAATGAGAATTACCTAAGGTCAGAAGCTCAAGATCAGCCTTGCCAGCAGAGTGAAACCCCGTCTCTACTAAAAATACAAAAAAAAAAAAATTAGCCGGGTGTGGGGGCAGTCACCTGTAATCCCAGCTATTCGGGAAGCGAAGGCAGAGGTTGCGGTGATCTGAGATCACACCATTACACTCCAGGCTGGGCAACAAGAGTGAAACTTCGTCTGTGGGCAGGGGGGTGGGGACGATTGGCTAACAACTTAAAACTTTTCTAAACAGGTAAGAGGCATAGGCTGTGAGCTGGGACATGCCTATAAGCACGTGCAGCACAGATATCTTGGTTAAAGTACAAGGACATAGAATGTACTAGTGCCTGTAAGCCTGGCGTGTCCAACAGGTAGGATAGGGCTTACCAAAGAGTTATTAGCACACTTATGATTTATTTCTTAACAAGGAAGGAAACTTTAAAGAGGAACTCTTTTACTGCACACGATTTCCTTTTTTACTTTATAATTTTTCTTTTTAAACCTTTTTAGCATGTTTTGGCTTAGTTGTTTTGCCTGAATCTTTAAAAGTGTTTCTTTTTTTTGTTTTTTTTTTTTTCTTTGGGTTTTTTAATTCTTTTCTCTCTCTCTCTCTTTTACACGTACTTTTTTTTCTTTTTCAATCTTTCGACATGCTTTTAACTTTCCTACCTTTTCGACAATTCGCTGGCTGGAGCCGGGCTTGCCTTGGGCCGCTGCTGGTCTCAAGCCCGCGAGGGGCCGGGGCGGGGCGGGAGGGAGGCGCTGGCCTGTCTGCCCCTCAGTCTTGCGGCTGCGGCTGCGGCTTGACCAGGCTGTTCTGGCGCCCCGCCTCTGCCGGCCGCTGGCCACGGCCCGAAACCTCCGCCGTGGGCAGCCCCCCAGGGCTTCACGGGTGCGCCACCCCGGGCGCTGCCACTCAGCAGCCTGGTCCCATGTGCCCACACTTCGCCTCCCGGGCGCCGCCCCCAGGGGCAGCTGCTTGAGCCGCAGGCCCCGGCAGGGACTCCTTGGACTGCAGAAGGGTGCTCTTGCTAGCCCTTTTGCCACGAGAGTAGAATGAACAAAGGAAAGCAGACATATTATCCCTGACGCATTTGGGTTGCCCTTACTGCTGGGTACAGTAAGGACAGTTGTCCTTCCTTACTGGGGCTCCTCTGGAGCCGTCTTGGCTACCTCTGCCTTTCTTTTCCAGGGGAGGATTTCAACTCTCTCCCCTTCTCCCTTCTGGAGGCTTCTCACTCATCTTTACTTTCGCTCTGCTCTCTCCCGCCTTTAGGCCTATGAATAGTGAGAGAAACTGCTCACACTGAACTTACACACGCACCCGAACACTTAACCTTTAGAATGTTGCCCAAAGCTTGAAGCCTTTCCTCCCCACTTGTTGCTGAGAGACCAGGTTGATTTATTCCTCACACCAGGTGGGTCTCGGCTAGAGACCACCCCGGAGGGAAATGGGTCCCATCTGGGTCACCGAATTCCTTGGAAACAGATGCTCAGTGCACAAAGAAAAATCAGCACTGACACAAAGGATCTCTCAGCACAGCAATTTTTACTTTCTGGACTGCAGAAAGTGTAACCCGAGGCAACATGGCTAGCGAGAGGACCCTTCCTGCAGCCCAGGAAGTAAAAATTGCTTTGCTGAGAGATCCTTTGTCTCAGTGCTGATTTCTTTCTGCGGCACCGAGCATCTGTTTCCAATAAGCAGTTGGGAAAAACCTGTGTGGAGACCAAGAGTCCTGTGGGCAAGCAGCAGCAAAGGCTCCTGTGGGATGTAACATTTGGGGGTCTAAATAATGCCCTTGTTGTGCTCTCACGTATATAGTTTGGCCGTGTGTACAATTTGGGGTTCACAATCACATGGCCTGTGAAAACCTTGGTGTTGGCCTGGTTCTAATTTTTATGTCTTCATAGGTAACTCTCAACCTCCTTTCCCTTGCTCCTGGATGCTTTTAGGGACTTCTGATTGCCGTTGGTCTTCCAAAATTTTATGAACACTTGTCTGCTGTGTTTTCCCCTCAATTTTCCCACAGAGCAAGACTTTGCCTTGTGAAAACACTTGTTTAATAATTTCCTTAGTAATTAGAAACAACCCTTTCCCACTTCTTTGTTTCTCATCAGTAAACTCATAAACCAAGATTTAAAGAATAAAATTAAAGAAGAAAATTAGTCTCATACAGGCAAGATAAGGAAGTAGGAAACACCTTTCTCAACCACAGTTATTTATGTACATATGTGTGTATTTTTTCCTAAACAAATATCACACAAATGTGATTGTTTTGAGACACAAAATGTATTTGGCAGCAGGTAGCTGCCTGGTCATACAAGAGGTGGTTTTCTAGATTGGATCATATTAATACCAAAGAGTTTTTGTCCTGTGTATGAGCTCGTAGAATTCTCCCCAGAACCACGTGTTGGCTGCATTCCCAAATCTGTGCATCTGTGTGGGCTGTGTGTGTATGTATGAAATGATATGAGTATGGGGTGTGTGTGGTGTGATGTATGGTAAGAGTGTATGTGTGGTGTGGGGTTTGTGTGTGAGTGTGGTGAGTGTGTGTGTGCTGTGACGAGTATGGTGTGGAATGTGTGTGACCCTGACCCTGGGTCCCACCCATGCCACTACCCTAACCCTCCAGGCCTAGAGTTGCGTGGTGCTGCAGCCCCTCAGAGTTTCGTGGACACTGGTGAGTCTGCCCTGTCTTCTGCTGAGAGCCGTGCTGAAATCTCTGCCTGTGAGTCCTCCCCTCCAGGGAATGGCCGCCTTCAATGTCCCACATCAAGCCTCTTCCCCAGCCCTGGCAAACCCTTTGTGTGAATTGCCCAAACATACTTTGAACATGAAAGTGATATTATATCGTCGAGTGAGGTAAGTTTTAGGATCTGAACAAAACGTGACTTTATGCTACATGGCTGAAAGTGATTTTTCTACTGAAACCCAGGCACTCCGGCGTCTGCCTATCGGTGCTTGGCTTTCCTATTTCCTCTGAACATTGCCTTTTCATGCCTTACTCTCTGCCACTGTTCCCATCTGTGTTTGGAACACAGGCCCATGTCCCTGATTTCTTAAAACACAAGGCATCTGTGTGTGCATTGGGCATTCCTGCAGACTCGGGTCAGCAGAGATAGCTGTCAGAGCAGCCCTGCCACCACTGCCAAGTTTGCAGAAACCTCCACGTGCTCTTAGTGGGGCCTCACCTCTGTTCCTGCCCCTAGCTTCTTTCATTCCAAGATCATGTATATTTCTCAAAGTCATTTGCTTCTGTTTCTCTGATTCCTTCCAACCCTTTGGAGCCATATCTTTCCCATCCAGCATAGATTATCAAATGTTTTTATGGATTTTTTTTTAAATAGGAGCAGACTAAGAAGACTGCCACCTCCATGGCAGTCACATGTCAAATATTCTTCTTTCTATAGACACACATGGTTAAAAATAAATATCTGAGGGCCAGGTGCAGTGGCTCATACCTGTAATTCCAGTGCTTTGGGAGGCTGAGGCAGGAGGATCACTTGAGGCCAAGAGTTTGAGGCCTGCCTGGGCAACTTAGACCCTGCATCTAAAAAAATGTATGCAATTAACCAGTCATGGTGGTGTGCACCTGTAGTCCCAGCTACTCAGGAGGCTGAGGCAGGAGTTCGAGACTGCACGATGAGCTGTGATTGCACCACTGCACTCCGGCCTGGACAACAGAGAAATACTCTGTTTTTCTTAAAAAGAATCAATATCTGAGGCTATATCTTCACAAATGTTCGGTAATATACACAAAGTTATTAATTGGCACATTATTTCACAATAGCAGAATGTTGGAGTAAGCTCGATGACCAGCTGCAGGAGAATGGCTGAACTAACTGGTTCATCTCCACAATGGAGCACCATACAGCAAAAAGAAGCAGGAACACTGCCATAACCTGAGATGGCATGATTCCCAGGATACAGTGTTAGGTGAAAACAGCTCAGTGCAATAGAGTATAAAAGCATCCTACTTTTCATCTAAGAGGAGAACATATAAATAAACATAGACATGGATTTTTTTAATCTTTCAAAAGAAGCACATGAAGGATGCACCAGAAACTAATGAAAATGGTCATCTGCGGTGTGGGGACAGGGTGCCCCTTGGAGCTCTGTGCCTGTGGCTCCTGAGGATGATGCAAATGTGAGGGCCGATGAGGCAGACGTCACGGCACTGCCTGCGCCGAATGGGCTGCTGGTTGACAGCAAAAAGGTATACAGGTGACCTATAGCGTCCAGCCCTACAGGGTCCTGTGAGCCCCTCTCTCCTGGTGGAGACGAGAAACTGTAGAAATAAAAGACACAGACACAGAGACAGAGAAAAGAGAGTTTGGGCTTGGGGTCCCCTGCCAACCAAAGAGCAGAGCCCGGCAGTGGCCCCGAGTGCCTGGACACTCTGACTTTTATTGAGTACAGAGCTGGGGGCAGGGCAGGTAGGGTGTGGCCTTGGTGGTCGGTGAGAGGGTGAAGTACATCATGTGTCATACAGGTAGGGGCCCAGGACTTTCAGGTAGCTGAGATGAGGTAAAGAGCATAATGGATCAGCACTTTTACCGTACTTGTCAAGAAAGAACAAAGACATTAAGATTTATGATACTTTTATTGATTATCTTTTCTAAGAAAAAAGGAACCAGGTGCAGAGGCAGAACATGAGAGTAGACATGGAATGTGACCGCTGAAGCACAGCATCACAGAGAGAAAGTTAAACCCCCGGATGTCCGCGGGCCTCCTGACAGCCCTCAGGCCGACTGCAAGAGCCTGGAGGAGCGGAGTTTTATCCTAACTCCTCTGCGGAAGGAGACGTCGGCCATCGTGGACGTCTCCTTCCCAGCTGGCTAAACAGCGGGCGCTTTCCCAGCGCTGGTGCTGCCGCACAGCTGAGGCGCCCTCCAGCAACCCTTAGACGGGTGGGTGGGGCGTCACAGAGGGCTTAGAGCATCTTGCCTTAGGTCATTCCTTTCACAATGTGCCCCAGGTTCACACTTCCACTTGAGAGGCATTAGTAAAAGAATTAAGATCACCTATGAATAACTAAAGTTACTTTTTTCTTCATTGTTTATATTAAAATAGGCTGAGGCTTCTGGCTCCTGCCTTGGCTTTTATGGGGTCTCCCCCCTACGGTGACCCAAATTAATAAATTTGCATCTTTAAAGACATTATTCTAAGTACGCAAGCAAACCTGTGCGTACAAGAAACAGAAAACCTGGGAGTGCTCTTTTAAATTTTAAAAGGCATGTCTCATACACAAACATGTTTGATAGCTGGCTACCTTCTCAAAGCAGCTTCCTCAGGTCGCCTGTTGAGTGACAAGAGTCACTTTATGTACAGGCAGAGGGAGGTGGGTCTCCCAGGACATACAACAACTACGCCATAGGGCTTGCTGACCTCCAGAAACCCCACCAAGGGCGACATGCAGATGTTCCTCTGGCTCTTCTTGATCTTTACGCCGCAGAGCACAAGTAGATAAATGAGAGCCTTGGAGTGATTCTGGGAAGGGCAGGGCCATGTAGGAAGCTGGGTTAGAGTCAATGTCTTCTGCCTCACAAGACAGACTTCCCAGCCCCTGTGTTTTAGGAAGTGCTCTAAGGAGAGTGTGAAAGGAAAATATCTCAGCCCCCAAAATCATTAAGTTAAGGGAAAAGTCAAGCTGGGAACTGCTTAGGGCAAATCTGCCTCCCAACCTATTCAAAGTCACCCCTCTGCTCACTGAGATAAATGCATATATGATTACCTCCTTTGGAGAGGCTGATCAGAAACCCAAAAGAATGCACCCATGTGCCCCTTATCCACCTATGACCTGGAAGCCGCCTCCCCACTTTGAGGTGTCCTGCCTTTCCAGCCTGAACCAATGTTCATCCTGCATGTGTTGATTGATGTCTCATGTCTCCCTAAAATGTATAAAACCAAACTGTGCTCTCACCACCTTGGGCACATGTCATCAGGATCTCCTGAGGCTGTGTCTCAGGTGGGTGTCTTCAACCTTTGGAAAATAAACTTTCTAAATTAACTGAGACCTGTCTCAGATTTTGGGGGTTCACAAGGTTGGTGAGTCAACGAACACCCTCTTAAAAATGTAAGGCTTCAAGAAGGGCTGAGGGCACGCCGGGCTTTGTGCCTTTCATTCAGTTAAGTGCTCACCTACTGTCTTCTCTCCTGATTTCTCAGCTGATGTAAGGGAGGGAGTGAAGGCGTGGACAGGCTGTGGTCATGGCTGGGCAGCAGGAGGGACCCGGTGTTCCAAAGAAAGGGAGAAGGAGAGGAGACAGGAGGTGCACAGGGAGGGCCCCACACCTCAGCTAAGCCCAAGTGAAGTTCCTCCTGAGGACCACACTGTGTCTGGAGATAAGATGGAACTTCTCTCCCCACCCTCGCCTGTTCTATGAGTCCCTGTCTCTAACGGTTAGCCCTGCCACAGCATGAGTTATGTGGACTCCTGTAGGCTGGTTCCCAAAGCTCACATTCAGATGGCTGTGATGGGCGCCACTCACCTGGTAACTTGGAGACTGCTGTGTGGCTAGTGAGTGAAGGCTGTTAGGGGTCCACATCAAGCCCACCTCCCGGTACTTATGACCCTGTGCACTGCCCTGTACTCTGAGTCAGGGCTTAGCCCCGTGACTTGGCTTGGCCAATGGGGGTCAGCACATCTGCCCAAACAGAGGCCTGATAAGTTCAAATACACTGGGCCTGCCTTCTTGGAACGTGCTGCAGATAAGACATCCTGGATCTCCATCTGGAGATGCCACAGGTAAGATAACCAAGGCGCCCCGGCTGACACCCGGCAAACTGCTAAACGTGATTAGGGCCATTTTAGACCCTGTAGCCCCAGCTGAGGTGCCAAATGACCACAGTCACATGATGACCTTGGTGAGTCCAGCAGAACCACCAGCTGAGCCCAGCTCATATTGCATCATGATGAGCAAACAGATGACCAAGGCTTTAATACAGCAAGTTCTGGGTGTGATTTGTACTCAGAAATATGAAACAGCAGATACATTCACATAAGCTGTGTGTTGACCCTCAATGTTGTATTACAGTCCATAGCAGTAACCAAACAACACAGAGAAATGAGATGTACATATTAACTGTTACATACATGTAATGAATCTGCACTTCACATGGAAAGCTTTTGAGCACTCTCATAAAGCTCATGCCTTTATGAGAGTTAAAGCCACGTTAAAAATACCGTAAGACAGCTTTTCACATTAAGACTGAATTCTCAGTGTTCAAGCACATGCACTGCTGTGATTGAACTGATTTCTTTGACAGAGAGCAGGGCAGAGGAGAGAATAAACAGCAGTCCAGTCACACCTCGGCCTGTTAGGGCACAAAGCTGGCCACATTCAGATTCTACGTGAGATTAGAGATGCAGCCTTACCTCACAGTGGGACACCACGTTTTTTCATTTGAGAGAGAAGGTTAGAGCATTTATTGAAGTGCTGGTGAATATTTTGGCGTTTATTTTCACTCCTCTGTGTCGAGCTGCAGGGCTTTAATTGATGCCTCAGTGTTTTTGGCCTAAGAGTCCAAGATAACAGACTTCCTGTCATAAAACAGCCTCATCAACACCTGGGAATGCACAACTCTGTTGAAAACTGGGCAAGAATGGCTTCCCTCTTCCTTCCCCTGCTGTGTGCAGCTCAACAATCTAATGAGCAGTGGTGAACTCAGAAGGCAGGGGAAGGGTCCTCACCTAGGCTGTGCACTGGGAGAGTCCCTGGGCCTCCTAGTGCCTTCTTTCTGTGGTTTCTTTGTCCACTCATCCATTCATTCCCTCATTCATTTGTTCATCTACAGAACAAAAATTAACTAAGCACCTACTGTGTGTCTGGCTTGGGGTGACAGTAGTGAGCAGGACAAATGGGCCTGGGCCATGGGGTTGTGCCTATGGACACATGTAAATGAAGGAGGTCGCACTGGTGATATCCAGGTTCATTTCAGTTCCTGAACAATGACCTCTATGGTGCTAAGACACAGGAGTAAATGCAAGTGCTACAGTACGCCTTTGCGGCTCTGAACGCTTTATGCAGGAGAAGGCAGTGACTATCTGAGCGTCGCCAGGCTCTTCTTTCACTCTGCTGTGGGACTGTGGCCCCACACTCCTGCATCTCAAGGTGTCCTGCTGCCTGAATGTTTCAACCAACAGCATCCCTGCACCTCCCTTCAGACCGGACGCCATCTTCCTGCACAGACTCTGCAGACCACCCACTTACCGTGGGTCCAGATCGTGTGAATCATGAGCCCCTCAGGTGTCCAGGCCAAAGGGTCACTCTTGCCTTCTCTACCTGCGGCCGTCAGTGCCCTACAGTGATCGAAGAACTGGGCATTCAGTGGCCTCTACCTGGGCACCTGGGATGGCCATGATTGCAAACAGGAGGCCACTTGGCCCCTCACTCATCCGATGCTGAGCCTCAGCCCGCAGCCTGGAAACATGGTCCCCAAACACCATGGCTGTGGGGCCCCTTCCAGATGAACGTCTGGGCACGTCTGCTGGTGCATGCTCCTTGTATCCCTTTCCTTTGAACATTTTTATGGGTTCAGAAATAACTTTCTAAGCAAAGAGAATTCTGTATGCATTTCCTTTAGTATAAAGTGCACTGAATTAAATGAAGTTGAAAAGTATATCTTTGGGATCCAGAGATTAAGCTTTCAGGTATGTGTAATTATACCCACAGAAAAAAGTTAAACATTCACCCAGTAATCTGAGAGCTTAAGAAACTTAAATTTCAGGGAACATGTCAGCAGTTAAGGCCCCAAATCACCTTGGTAGACATGCAGAGCACGACACTGCCTTCCTATGTCAGACTTGGGGAAACGTGTTTCCTTTTGGGCCTGGAATCCCCAGTACCATGTTGTGGTGACCTTTGTTTTGGGAACACGCTGTTAGGAAAACAGGAAACTGAGTAAGAACAGATTTGTTGAAAAAAGAAGAGGGTTAGTTCGAGGAGTCTAAAATTGATACTTGTTTATTTAGGCGTTGATTAGGAATCTGTTTATTTTGGTTTCAGGTAAGTGTATCAAATCTTGTCTTCAGATTTTCTAACCTATAACAGATGAAAACAAAACAATGGGAAGAAAGGTGAGCAGGGACCCTAGACATGGGCAGCCTGAGAGCCCGGAAAGCAGAAGTGAGGGGTTGCAGTGTCCAATGAGAAGGGACAGAAAACCCAGCAAAGTCGGGGGAGGACTCAAGATGGGGCTATTTGGGGCCATTTAGTGTTCAGGGAAACAGGTACACACCTCTGCTTAGTCCTGAAGGCATTGCCCAGAAACCAAGACAGAAGGTGAGGGAAGCAGGTACACTCTCCTGTGATTTCCAACCAAAGCTGTGTTTCTGGGGGAAAGTTAGTTACATGAAGACTTCAAGCCTGCAGAGGGCCTCCAGCAGCACCAGCCAAAGGAGGAGTGCTGGTCTCTGCATGGGATGTTGGAAGTGGTGCACGCAGGGGGTTGCAAGAGGACCACATTCAGATATCTGTGACTGAGTCAAGTTCTTGTGGTCCAAAGCTGGGCTAAATTACGGGGAGCACCCAGGCAGCTCAGCGATAGCCCAGAAGACACCAGGCGGGGCCCTCCTGTGGGCTGCTGCCGCCACCACCACTGGCTTCACGTGACCCACAATGGCAGTAACCTGCTACCTTTGCAAAATCTCTCTGTGTCCCCACTCTGGACCCCACAGCAACCCAAGCCGAGGCTGGGCCAGCTCCACCACCCCTCCTTATACTGTCTGTCTGGGCTAAGGCCTTGTCATGTCCACATTTGCCAGCAGCTCTGTGACTGACCAGTGTGGTGGGGTGCCCTTCCCTGCCGCTCCTGGCTTTCTGAGACCCTGTGTGCCAACACCTACCTGGAGCCTAATGTCATAGCTGCCCTGCATGGACGTGGGAGGCCAGGCCAGGTCAGGGGGGCAGATAGGCTGGGCCAGGCAAGGCGGCACCTGTGGTCTATCTTTGGCCTGTCTCATGAGCTCTGCTGGGCTGCTGTAGTGGTTGCCACCTGCATGTGGGGAGTGCTGGTAGAGTCAGGGGAGGGGAAGGGGTTCTGCTGAGGAGCCTGGGGAATGGTGTCTCTCGGGTGGCCAGCCTGGTGATAGACACTTGGTGCCCCTTCTCTCACTGGCTCGCAGTGCTCCTTGCTTTGCAGCCCCACCTGCACCCACTGCAGCTGCTTGGTGGCCCGGTCGGGGTCTGCAGTGTAAGAGCCCCGCATGGCCGAGGGTCTATGCAGAAGTACTTGGGAAGGACAGGCTGGACTCCTGGAAAGCTGGCCTGGCCCCAGAGAGTGGGGTGGATGCTCTCCAACTCCAGATGTTTCCTCTGGTGTCCCAGGTGCCCCCTGCACAGATGGGGGCTGACCCCTGCACAAGCTGGGACTGGGCGGCCCTGTCCATGGAAGGCAGTGGTCAACCACCCATGGGCGGCTGAAGGGGTCAGGCTGGGCCTGCCCTACTTTCTGCCCTGCCGCCACCTCCATGGGGACTGCAAGTGAGTGGCCCTGGATGGGGGAATCCCAAATGCTGCCTAAATGGTGGGTACCACATGGGTTGACACAGAAAGCAGGATCTGAGGGGATCAAGGACCCCTGATCCTGACCACTGTGTGTGGAGGTCCAGGGCATAGATTCTTTGCAAAAATCCAGAACACCAGGGCCTGGTGGAGCCAGGTGTCCAGGAACATTTTCTCCTACAGAGAGAAAAGGTGTGTGGCTTGGCTGAAAACCCTGAGCAGGGTGGCTTGGGCTGGAGGCTGGGGGCAGTGCGCTGAGGTCAAAGGCTGGCTTCTGGCACATCTCAAAGTTCAAAGGCACCGCCTGGCTGTGCTGAGGCCACCATTGTCGGGGGCCTCGGAGGAGGTTCTGGAGTGTGGAGCCAGGGATAGAGGGGCCAGTGATGAGACAATGCCAGGGATGTGCTTGAGGGTAGCTGGGCCCCAAGACCATGTTTGGAGGTGGAGCTACTTCCGTGACTAGCTGGCCTGAGGCCCGAGAAGATGGTGGCTTCGGGGTCTGCAGAGAAGTCATTCTGGCTGGTGGGGACAAGTCCACGTTCCCACTGTCATAAGAGTGGGTCTCCTTCTCCCTGTGGAGTCCTCTTCCTCGGCTGGGTGGTGGCAGGTGGCAGCTCTGAGGTCCTGCAGGGCCCAAGTCAGCTCCTTGAAGCTTCTCTTAGCACAGATGCTGGCTGAGATTGGTGACACCCAGGTGCTGGAGGGTGGAGCAAAGGTTGGGCTGTTCTTCCTTGTCCTTCTCCAGCAGGGTCTCAATGAGGGCCAGGAGGGAGCTGCCTTCCTCCTCCTCTTTCCTTTCCCTGTCCTTACATCTGTTGTCAGACCCCTGCCTCTCCAAGAGTGAGACCTGGAGGGTGGGGCTAATGCAGGACAAGTACATGGATTCATCTTGCTGCACCATGGCTCCAAAGAGAGAGCCTGGGCATGAAGGGTCCTGGCCAGCTGGAAGAGCCTTCCTAGCCCTGGTCCTCTTCCTGGCCGGGAGCGCAGTCAGGGCGCTCGGGAGGCTGCTCTCATACAGGATGGCCTCCCCGGTAGTGAAAGTGAACGGCAGCTGCAGGTCCCGCTTGCGCAGGTGCTCCTCACCCTCCACATTCCTGTGGTTAAGGAAACACAAATGCACATCCAGGAACGGGTATGTGAATGAGGAAGGGGCAGGACAGCATCTTTTCTGTCTTTTCCAGCCAAGGAAAAAAGAAGAGCCACAATAGCAAGTTCACCTGCTCTTCTCTTGCATTTTCTGGAGTACAATATTCTGCATAAATACTCTCTATCTTGCATTATGAAATAGTCTCAGATAAAACTGCTTACATGTGGGATGAGCATTCCAAAATTCAATGTAGGAATTCCCTAAACTTCAAGTTTACTTTGAAAATAAATCATTACACAAAAATGACATATGGACTATTTGTCACTGGGTAGAATGATTTCTCCCTTCCTTCCTCCCTTCCAACAGACTCATGGGACATGGCTATTATCAGGCTGCCCTGACAGTCACTAACACTGTGACTGTACCATACCCAGCAAGGTTTGGAACCTTCCTTCGGTGATCTGTCCATGCTTGGAACTGCAAATTCTGTTTGAAGTCCCACAGAGAACTAGCTGAATTAAAATGTAGTGTCTGGCAGAAGCTGACCAGCATGATATGGACACAGGACACTCTATCACTGGATGAACTTTTCAAGAAGCTGAAGCCCACTTCATACCTTTTGTTACACCCTTGTCTTTAAATTTGCGTTGTCTCATGTTAGTGTGGCTACTCTGGTGTTCCTGTGTTCACTGTTTATATCTTATGCTTCTTTACATCTAAGTACTTTCAGTGTGCCAGTGTCATTATTTAAAAGTGTTATAAGCAACAGAAAATGGACTAAGACAGTCATCATTACATTTCCCATTCTGACCATCCATTTCATACAGACATGCCACAGAGCCATATGGGGGCTGGGCCATGCAGGTTCACAGGATGGAAAAGAACATTTTGTGGTCTGATATCCTGGCAATGTAAAAAGAAACAACAATGAAATGCTTTCTGCTAGTATGCACATCATAGTCTACACAGTAGGCTATAGGCTGACAAGATTTCAACATGAAATCTTGGTCTTCTGAAAGTTAATGGCAGACACTCTGCATCACCCAGGAAGTGTCATAGGAGCTGCTATTAGTCTGCCCTGCCCTGAGATGAGCCTACAGAGTGACAGCTTTTATTCCTTTCCTCTTAGAAGACCACATGGCACAGAATTACAGCAGAAGTGAGGAAAGTAGGCTGAAGAAATGCCATTTCTGAGGAGGCACATTGCTAGTGTAAACCAAAAAGTATATGAGACAGGTCTCAATAAATTTAGAAGTTTATTTTGCCAAGGTTAAGGACATGCACCTTGGAGACAAGTCTGTTCTCCAAAGATGATTTTGAGGGCATCAGTATTTAAAGGAGAAGAGCAGGCTGGAGGGGAGAGGGTGGCCTAGTCATATTCCTGAATCTACATGTTGCAAGAGAAAGGGAGCAAGTCAGGGAATAGTCAATCATGTATTTGTCTCTTGCTCAGTAAGATAAGGTGAACTTGGAGTAGGTACTCACGGAGATATTTAACTTTTTATCTGTAACTATCGACTTAAGAACAAAAGGAAATACAGCTTCTTGCATGACTCAGCTTTCAGCTTAATTTTTCCTTGGGCAAAGTGAATTGGGATCCCAAGTTTTTATTTTCCTTTCACGTTTCATTTCTGCAGCATGCAATGGAAGACAGCAACTTCCACTGAATATGGTTGATGGAAGATTCTAGGTTAAGAATTTAAATTCTAGGCAAATGGAGTCTTGAATTCTCTGCAGTTAGTATTCAGGGCTTCAATACTTGTAGCCATTTTGGTAGAGGCCTCAGAATTTGGCATATTAGCGTAATCACATAATTCAGCTTCAAAATACACTAAAAATGTTTTTTTTTTTTCTCTGTTTTCCCCCCAGTTTCAAGGTGTAACCTTGAAGCAAACCGCAAAAGCCTTTTCCTTAGTCTTGAAATATGGCCCTGAAGTGCACTTTAAAACTCTACCCCTTCCCTTTTCCATTATGCACATTTATCTAATGAATGCTTGTTAAACTCACACCATGCACACTTAACTAACTATATGCTTGTTAAGAAGTACCAGAGGCTAATTTAAAAAGAAACAAGCATAAATCCCTAGCTGTTGTGTTCTCTTCCTCTTAAAGACTGTCTCAAGATGGACAGACTACCACCCAGCCACTGTCAAGATGGCATCAGCCTGAAACTCCAGGTCAATCTTAACTGAAGACAGGCACTGGGGCGAAACACGGGTCCTTTGAATCCTGCATAATGCCTGCATGCCTCCCATATCAAGCTTCCCTTTTTAAAATCGCTGACCTTAGCCCAAACTTTTGAAGCGGTTTCTAGAGTCATAAGCTAGCTGCTTCCCGACTGCTAGCTTTGGAAAATAAAGTCGCTTTCCTTTCACTGCACTTGGCCCTTGTCATTGGCTTTGCAAGCAGTGAGCAGCTGCGCCTGTGGTACAGGAGGAAGGGAATCAGTGAACCCGGAGAATGAAGAGCTTCCCATTCAGGAACCAGAGTGATTCCATCATGAGTGAGGGATAGGAAAATTGAGGCTGGGACTTGCTGGGCTGTATTCCCAGGAGGTTAGAAGCACTAGGATGAAAATCAGGGGACTTTTCTCCGTGCTGTTTTGTTTCATTTGAACACTAAAAAAACGTTCTTTTCTTGGATTTGGGCAAATCAGCTTTGCTTGTCCAACCCACGCTGCCACTAATTGCCCAGAGCCTGATTGCTCTGGTCACCCCCATCTAAGTTCTCTTCATTTCCTTTGCTTATTTGACATTTCTTTTGTCAGATTCCACGTTGTGGTTTATCCAAGATTCACGGCTCAGCTCATTTATATTATTCAGATAGTGTGAATAAGAGAATTTGATTTTCAGCAGGGATCCCCTCATTAATGCACCTGGCCTTAAAAACCTCTCTTAGCCTTTTTAGTGGAACTTGGCCAGTGACAATACAATCTCGCAGGTTTGGAACTTTTCTTTCAACATCACCTGCCTCCTTCATGGGAACCACGACACTGATCCCAAAGGACTCACTCTTAGGACGTACTGTTGAACATTGGGACCAGTTTAAACTAAATGGGCTTAAGAAGAGACAGTTGATGTTTCTATGTAATACGTTTTGGCCTCAGTATTAGCTGGAAAAGCAAGAGAAATGCCCCCCTACTGGAACTATGGCCTTTAATATTATACTTTCACTTGATTTGTAAGAGAGAGGAAAATGAGGTGAAAAACCATATGCTCAAGGATTTTTGCTGTTCAGTCACAACAAAACCCTGTGACAGGCATGTGCATGTTTGATGGAGGAAAGGAAGAAAAAGGACTAGACATACTAGATGCTACGTAATCCCTTGACGCAAGAACCACAGTTCAATGTCAAAGAATTGGACAAGAGGGGCCCGGGGCCGCCGGCTCAGGCCTGGAGGATACGAAGGCACTCTGGGGTGGCGGCCTCGTGGGGTAGGGACACCGTACTCGCCGCCATCAGCCCGCCTTCTGCTTGGCTCTCATTTCCGCCCCTCACGACAGGGTCGGGACCAGCAGCGTGGCCTGCGGGGCTTCACTTCCGTCTCGCCTTGATGACGCAGACGCCGGAACCTCACTTACCACCGGCCCGACAGGGCCGGGACCAGCAGCGTGGCCTGGAGGGGTGCGGGGGGGGGGGGGCTTCACTTCCGTCTCGCCTTGATGATGCAGACGCCGGACCCTCACTTACGACCGGTCCCAGGGATTCGCACGTACTACATGGCCGTGGGACCTCAGTCGAGACCCGGCCCTCGCAAGGCCACCCCCGGGGCCTCCATTTCTGTCAGGCTGCGCCCCTAAGACGCGGCCCCCGCCTCTGCCGGGGCGCCCGGACCATTTACGTGAGGGCCCTCTGTCTGGCGACGATGCACGCGGGCCGGCCGCCGCGGAACACCAGGCGCGCGTTGGACTGCACCCACAGCCAGCCGGCCTGCTTGGTGAGCAGCCGGAACACCGTGAGCCCGCTCTCGCCCGTCCTCATCACTGCAGAAGACAGAGGAGAGACGGGCCGTCCCGAGGCCGCCCGCCAACCCTTCTCGGAGCCGTCAGCAGCCGCCCCGCGGGAGGAGCCCCGGGCGGGGTGCGAGGGTCTAGCCCGCCTCCCTCCCAGGGCAGCCTGAGGCCCCCGGGGCGCCTCTGGAACTCACTTCGCACGTGGTTCTCGGCGCAGTACATCATGTCTGCGGCGTGGATGAACTGGTAGCCGGATCCCCTCCTGCAGAGCTCGCTGTCGGTGTAGCCCAGAATCACCTTCCCTCTGTAGAGGAGACACTGCGCGTCCTTATATTTCAGCGCGGAAGCGGAATGCCGGGAGGAATGAAGACTCACTGCCCTACCCCACGCCTGGAAAACCAAGTCTGGGAGGGCACCTCTCCCATCAGCAGGGCTGGGGCGAGACCTTTAAGGGGCAGCCACAGTGAAAAGATAGTGGTGACCTCTTAGACACTTCTGCCACACATGCAGTTTCATAATTCTGCTTTAAGCCTGTTCTTATTGGCCTGTGGTGTAGAGCAAGCGTTCCTGTCCTGGAGTAAAGAGAATCTCAAACTGTACACAAAATTGTGCTTGAGGGAGAACACGTGGTGTTTTTAAGTATTCCACGGCTTTCATCAAATGGGTCACCATTATCTTAGCAGAAAAGATGAACCCTGCAAGTCATACTACTACATACTACTTACTCTTAAGCCAGTGTTTTCTAGACTCCATTCTAAGAAACACTGGTATTGCATGTTGGTATTTGCCCAAGAAGGCTTCCATTGTTAAGTAAGTGAAAAAAATGGACCAAACTAATTAGATTTCTTCCTAGTGGGACTTCTTGGGGCTTCACTATGATCTGTTAATGGGAGTCTCCAAGAAGGAGATAAGTATTTCCCAAGATTTACTCTCCGTATCACACCTCACTCAAATGCTCTATCTTACATGGAAGATTTGGTACATTGTCTGTAAACACAGCGTATTTTCTACTGACTCATTTCGCAGAACCCATTTGGACAGGATTGGCTAATTATTCGTGCCTTGCCTTTGGTTCTAGGCTCAGGATTTTGCCGTAACTAGTCTTGGAGCACTGCTCCTAGGAGTCATGATTTCCAGTCAGAGGAGTATACCTGGAATCACAGGCTATAGGTGTGAAATCCAGTTTGTATTTTGTTTGGAAAAGAAATGTTTTGTTTTGGAGCTCTAGGATGGTGAGAGGCTGACGAGGTGTTGCAGTGGCCAACAGGGTTAGCTGAGGAGACAAGAAGGTGCTGTCTTCTGACTTAGTGTTCTGCCCAGGGAGGAATTTGAGATGGCCCTGGAAATTCAATTCCTGGAAAAAGAAAACCACAAACATAATGATCACAGAATACAAGAGGATGTTAAGTAGCTAAAACTGTATAAACTTTTCCCCTTATGGAATTCAGAGGAGCCCAGTACCCTGCTGGGAGCCAAACAGGCAGAGCTCCCCTTGAAACCCCCACATAGCACACGTGTGTGCAGGCCTGGAACCGCATTCTTCTGGCCTGCCCAGCAGGTGCTCATTTTTCATGGCTCCTCAGCCCCTCCCTCAGGGCCCTGACCCATGCAGCTCTTTTCCCAAAGCTGCAGAGTGTAGTGTTAAGCTGTGAGGGGATATACAATTCCAGGTGATAGTGAAGGAGATGGATGTTAACATCCTGAATTAACTGGGCAGTCCCCAATGTAGGGTTGTACCAGAGTGTATTTGAATTTTAAGTAAATATATCCCAAGTCTTAACTAGGCAGAGGAAGTTTCAAAAGACAACTCAGTCTTCAACAGGTGTGACACTCTGAAATGTTAGTGAGCTGAAGCTCTGAGGACCATTTCTGGGGTAGTGAGGAGGCTTGGTCCAAGCCTTGGGCAGTGCTCCACCTGAGCAGACTTAAATGCTGGTTTTGCAAGTCCTGACCCTGTAAAGACACTATAATTACCAGAAACACAGAAGAATTGTCCAGCAGGCAGCGGAACCGACAGACAAAGCTTCTTTCCAGGTAGGAAGGGTCTTCCAAGGGCAGATGCTGTAGGCTGGCAGGAGGGGTGCCACTAAGTGGGAGGAAACTTTCTCCAGGCAGTGCTGGAAAGACAGACACGCTGAGGAGACTCCACCAGTGCAGCCATTGTCACAGAGGTGAAATACTATAGGAAGCAGCTGGTGGGTAGAGAAAATGGGTCACAAGCCCTGAGGCCAAGTGAACTGTGGCCTTCACTTGGCAGGATGACTTGGATCAGCCACTCAGGCTGGCTTTCTCACACGTGATGGTAGCAGTCCCTCCTGCCTGCCTGCCTTTGCCATCTCATGAGGACGAAGATAAAAACGGGATGATGCACTGTAATATGTCTATCCATCCACTGCTTATCCTGTTGGCTCCACTGTTGAGCTATAGCTACAGCCAACCAGTTGTCATCACCTTCACCTCTACTGTGCTGATCAGTTTCCTTATTATGAGCTGAACATTACGGTGAACCTGGACCCAGACTGGAGCCTCACTTGTTTTGTGACTCTGATTAGGTTATTTAACCTCGCTATGGGCCTTGGTTTTCTCATCTGACTTAATAAGATTGCTAGGAGAATTAGACAAGTTTACATCTTATCTAATAGTGCCCGGTGCACTATAACCTCTGTAAGACTTTGCTGTTACTATCATTTTTTTTTCTCGCCTTAACCTTGCCATAGCCTTCTAAGTGGTATCCTGCTTCCACCCTTGCACCTTACCATTTGTCCTTCACTCAGCTGACATAGTGACATTAAAATATGTCACATCGGCCGGGCGCGGTGGCTCAAGCCTGTAATCCCAGCACTTTGGGAGGCCGAGGTGGGTGGATCACAAGGTCAAGAGATCAAGTCCATCCTGGTCAACATGGTGAAACCCCGTCTCTACTAAAAATACAAAAAATTAGCTGGGCATGGTGGTGCGTGCCTGTAGTCCCAGCTACTCAGGAGGCTGAGGCAGGAGAATTGCTTGAACCCAGGAGGCGGAGGTTGCGGTGAGCTGAGATCGCGCCATTGCACTCCAGCCTGGGTAACATGAGTGAAACTCCGTCTCAAAAAAAGATCTCGAAAAAAAAAAAAAAGTCACATCATGTCATTTCTCCACTTAGAACTCTCCAGTTACTTTCCATCTGAGAGTCTTCATAGTGGCCTGAGAGGCTCACCTAATATGCACCTCCCAACCCTGCAATCCCTTACCAGTCTTCCCTTCACTCTGTGACCTTGCTTCACTCCTTGCTATTCCACAGCTAGTCCAGACAAGTCGGATTATATTTACACCTGCCTTAAGGCCTTTGCACTCTTGCTGTTCCTCCCACCTGCATTGCTCTCCCCTCGTTTATCCATACCTCTTTATTTTTCATTGATGAGTAAAATATGTATATATTTATGGTGTATAACATTTTGATATATGTATACATTGTAGAATGGCTAAATCAAGCTATTTAACATATGCAATACCTCACATACTTATTTTTGTGGTTATCCATACCTCTTCAAACGATAGTGTGCCCAGCCTCTCTCCTTAATTTAGTTTCTTCTTGGCCCCTCCCCACCGGAAATATTATTTATTCATGTCTTTATTTTTGGCCCCCTTACCCCACTGAAATTTAAGATCCATTGGAATAGGAACTTGTTCTATTTTTCTCTCTACTGTGTGCCTAGAACATAGCATGGCACATAATAGATGCTCAGTAAACATGAAATGGAAGACTGAACCAAGTGTGGTAGAAGTGATAATTTTCTCATTCTCGTTTTCTAGAGTGAATGTCAGTTACTGCCACTGCAGCAGGAAAAGAAAACATTAGGCATAGAAAAGTGACTGTATATTCTCTATTACCAGGAAAAAACACTTGTGTGGAGAATGCTACTTTGATCTTTTTTGGAGTGCTGATTCAGCCTTCTCTGTTTCCCATCCTAGGAGTTTGTAGGGAAGTCCTCTCAAGAGAGTAACAAGAGGAACATCAAATTCTTGGGGTTAAAAATAAAAGTCTCATCTATGCCTCATTAGAAAGTCAAGGTTGCAAAACCCAAATCTATGGTTTTGACCTAATTCTAAGCCTGACAAGTTGATTATATTTACACCTATGGGTCTCTCTGTGTCACATAAACATTTAATTTATCTAGAGTCAAGTTTTGTGGAAGAATAAGATGAAAGCAAGCTTATAGTAGATTAGCAATCCTAAATGTTTTCATGGGAGGAATGAAGGGAAGGACTTACTCAGTGTCTGATAAGTTTTATTACTGTTTCTGATTAATCTGATTTAATAAGGGTGCTAGCACAGCGCCTGGTATATGGTAGACGCTCAGTAAATGTTGGAACATATAATATACACATGTGCATAAAGTGTACGTCAACTTGAATTTGGGTTAGAAGGAGTGGTCCTTAGATGTTTTCTGGCATATTTATAGCACTGTGGTTAAGGTTTTACTTGTATTTCGAGGACTTGTCATGCACACATAAACATGGAGTTAGACTACTGCATAGTTTCTGCTACTGTGGCAGTATAAGGGTATAAAAGGAATTTAAAATGTGGAATTATACGTAAAATTTCAGAGTATTCACTTTTAAAGATGCAGTTCAAACTTGGTGGTGTCAGGATGTGCACAAAGTCCTGCACATGCACATTGTGATGTTCACAAATATACTTTGACTATGATTTAAAATCCAGGAAACTCTTCTTAAATGGGGATGAAAATTCCAATCAATATTTAGGGGTGGAAAAAAGAATGGACGATTCCAGGGAAGTGAAATCAAGAATTATAATGGTACATTGTAAATTTACCTCAGAGCTTGCTGCCTCAAAGTATGTTATATGCATATCTTACATATAAAATGAGGCATAAATAAAAGTGACAGTATTTCATACTTGACTTCAAAGCACTAGGAATGAAGTGAGATAATTCAGAGTATTGTTGACCTCACTACTTTTTGAAAAAATGCCAGAACTGTAGGGCATAGCTATTCAATTTATTCAACAAAAACCCTGTTGAGTTATTACTAACAATGTTTAAAGTTTTATCAGATATTTAAGATTTATGTATGGAAATATAGTTGGTACACAAAGTTACTAGTTTCTTTGAGAAAGAAATGAATAAATATAAGAAACCACTGAGTTAGACACAGCAACAATGTAGGACCTAGTGAGAGGTGAGGCTACTGGACTGTTGGTGTTGTATCTTGGTCTTAGACTACTTGGATGGCAAAGATCCCACTCTACTCCGATGCTCTGTTTCTAGAGCTCTGACAGAGGAGTTGGAGTGGGTGCCCTCTCTACTCCCACAGCCCAGGCTGAACTTCAGATGTCTGTTCCTGCCCCTCTGACCCCTGGCCAGTCAATGTGGACACGGTGGGGCAAAGAAAGAATCATCACACAGAGGTGCAAAGCTCAATGCTGAGGATAAGGATCCTGACTGACTTCAGGAGCTGAAAATCTGATGAGGGGTGGCGAGGAAGAAAGTAAAGATCTATTTTGTGATAAGTAAGCACCCAGCTGACCTTAGGCTGGTTGAGACAGCCTTGTGTGGAACGTCTAGAGAGGAAGCAGCTTTGGAGAAAGATGGATTAAAGTTTTCACAGTAGCCAAAGTGGATCTGAATTAAAGGCAAGTCTCCAAAGTCACACAACTATACTTTATAGTGAGCCTTTAAGTTTATTTTTGTTTAATATTTTAGACTCCCTACCATGAAAAGGATATTATTAGTGTGCAAATATGGGCCTATGGCTTCATTATTTTTCTTGGTCAAACCTCCAGGTTTGAGTATTCTTTTCTGATCATCATTCACAACAAAACAGTGAAGAGCCTTTCCTTCCATCCTGTGTGGGTGTATAAAATGCACTCTAAATCCCTGGAGAAGGGACCTGTGTCTGGGCATACAAAATGGCATTTACCTGTAAATGACAATATTGCTTATTGGTGAGTGTCTATGGTTTCCCACCAGCCAACAGAGTAACATGCATCTAGGCCATAATGGCCCACCCATCTATGTGCTCATCAGATGCACAGTTGTGAGCCTCTTGGCCACCTGAACATGGTTTAGGGATGCAGGACATTTCCTCCAGTGTGAGTTCTGCCAGATGGACCCATATGGACAGCGTCAGTCTCCTCATCTGCACATTGATTTATTCAAGCAACTAATATTTACTGAGTGCTCACTGTGTGTCAGGTACTTTTCTAGGCACTGAGGATAAACCAGTAAACAAGACAGTCAAAAATCCCTTCCTGCATCTTATTGGTAGTAAAAACAACAGAAATTCATGCCACAGGTATGTTTTCCAGTTATTAGAGGATCAGATGAGTTCAGAGATGTGAGAGGGTTCTAAAAGCTGCAGAGTCCTGTGTCAGCACATGCTACTTCGTTCCTGGTACACCTCGTCATCAAGTACATAGAACTGAACCAGTGCTCTGTTATGCTTTCTGAAACTGAGAAGTCCAGCTCCCTAGTCTAATTTCCTTCTCACGGACTTCACGGGTGGAAACACAGGTACAGGGTTGATTTTATGTCCCACCACTTTGTCCTCTGAGCTGTGACTTACGGCTGGTGTCCGGATCTGCCTCTCTGCTGACTGGCGCTGTGTCTGGAGGCCAGCGTAACTGGCTCTGGAACATGACCCTGTCCTCCTTGTGGATCAGTTCGAACACACTCTGATAGATGACATCTGACTACAAAGATGAAGGGGCAGAGTCACACTCCCAAAGTTTTCTGTCTTCCCAAGGCCAGCATGTGACCCATTTACTTCAAATATCCCTGAGTCTATCCAGCTCCTCTGAAACCCTCCCCCAAAACTGCATCCTTGTCCCCCCAGTCCTCAGGGCCAGCTGATGCACTCTGCTCCTGCTTCCCTCTTCTGATCTTGTACAGCCCATCTTCTCAGGCTGCTGCTCTCCCAGACCCAGAACACAATATATGAGGCAGGCACCCTATGGTTTTTGGAAGTCATGCCTGTACTTTGTGGTGAAAAGGATGGCAGTTCTTGGGAGCAGTGGAAGGACCTGCCCCCCAGGAACTTCATGACTGCCCAGGAGATAAGTAACAAAGAAGTAGCCAGGACATGCCTGAGATGGGGACACCCATTGGAAGGGACTGAAATAGCCCTTGAAATTTGGCTTGAAGTTCTATGGAAGAAAAATGTGGAGTTTCGATGGAAGTCAGTCATCAGCTTTTCTGGGTAGCTGATATGGTTTGGCTCTGTGTAACACGGTGCTACTTGTCTATTTTTGTTTTTGTTGCCTGTACTTTTGGGTCTTAGCCATAAAAACTTTGCTTAGATCAGTGTCCTAAAGCACTTCCCCTGTGTTTTTTTCTAGTAGTTTTATAGTTTTAGGTCATACATTTAAGTCTTTAATCCATTTGAGTTGATTTTTGTATATAGTAAGAGATAATGGTCTAGTTTCATTTTTCTGCATATGGATATCCAGTTTTCCCAGCATCGTTTATTGAAGAGGGTATCCTTTCACCAATGTGTTCTTGGCATCTTTGTTGAGTTTTACAGTTTCTAATGTTTATCTTCTTATTGATTTCTAGTTTCATTCCATTGTGGTCTGAGAAAATACTTGATATAATTTTGATTTTTAAGTTTGTTGAACCGTATTTTGTGGCCTAAAATGTGGTCTATCCTGGAGAATGTTCCATGTGCTAATGAGAAGAATCTGTATACTATAGCTCTTGGATGAAATGTTCTGTAAATGTCTCTTAGGTCCATTTGATGTATAGTGTAGTTTAAGTCTGACGTTTCTTTGTTGACTTTGTTTCTCGACGATCTGCCCCGTGCTGAAAGTGGGATGTTCAAATCCTCAATGACTATTGTACTGGGGTCTGTCTCTTTTTATCTCTAACATTTGCTTTGTATATTTGTGTGCTCTGGTGTTTGGTGTAATTGTTATTTCCTCTTGTTGAATTGCTCACTTTATCATTAAATAATGACTTTCTTATCTATTTTTGGGTTTTTGATTTAAAGTCTATTTTATCCTGTCTAAATACAGATACTCCTGCATGCTTTTGGTTTCCATTTGTGTATCATATCTTTTTCCATCTTTTCACTTTCAGTCTATGTGTGCCTTTACAGAAGAAGTGCGTTTCTTGTAACCAGAAGATAGTCTGTCTTTTTTTAAAAAAAAAATCCATTCAGCCAGTCTATATCTTTTAATAGGGGAATTTAAGCTATTTACATTTGAGATTGTTATTGTTACTCCTGTCATTTATTAAATGTTTTCTGATTGTTTTGTAACATTTTGTTCCTTTCTTCCTCTCTTACTATCTTTTTGATTTTGTGTTTTTCTGTAGTGATATATTTGATTACTTTTTTCATTTGTGTATCTGCTTTACCAGTGAATTTTATACTTTTGCATGCTTTCACAATGGTAGATATCTTTTTGCTTCCAGATGTAGGAATCTCTTAAACATTTCTTGTAGAACTGGGCTATGGTTGATGAATTTCCTCAAATTTTGTTTATCTGGGAAATACTTTTTCCTCCTTTATTTCTGAAGGATAGCTTTGCGGGGTACAGTATTCCTGTCTGGCAGGTTTTTTTCTTTCAGCACTTTGGATATATCATCTCATTCTCCTCTGGCCTGTAAGATTTCTACTGAGACATCTGCTGTTAGTCTGATGGGAATTCCATTTCATGTGACCTGATGTTTTTCTCTGCTGATTTTAGAATTCTTTATTTGTCTTTTACTTTGGACAGTTTGACAAATGTTCCTCAGAGGGCACTTCTTTGGGTTGAATATTTAAGGAACTTTGAACTTCCTGTATCTGGATGTCTATTTCTCCCCAAAACCTGGAAAGTTTTCAGCTATTATTTTAATAGGTTTCCCATTTCTTCCCCTTCTGCAACTTCCAAAATGTGAATATGTGTTTGCTTGATGGTGTCCCATATGTCATGTAGGCCTTCTTCATTATTTTTTATTTTTCCTTCTTTCTTTCTTTTGCCTGGGTTATTTCAAAAGACCTGTCATCAAATTCAGAAATTCCTTCTTTTTGATCTAGTCTATTGTTGAAGCTTTCAATTATTTATATGTATATACACACTCACACACATATACATATATATAATTTTAGATGAAGTCTCACTCACTCTGTCCCCCAGGCTGGCATGCAGTGGCACAATCTTGGCTCATTGCAATCTCGGCCTCCCGGGTTAAAGTGATTCTCCTGCATCAGCCTCCTGAGTAGGTGGGATTACACATGCCTGCCTCCACACCTAGCTAATTTTTGTGTTTTTTAGTAGAGATAGGGTTTCACCACGTTGGCCAGGCTGGTCTCAAATTCCTAACCTCAAGTGATCCACCCACCCTGGCCTACCAAAGTGCTGGGATTACAGGTGTGAGCCACTGTGCCTGGCCTTCAATTGTATTTTTTATTCCATTCATTGAATTCTTCAGTTTCAGGATTTCTGTCTGGTTCTTTGTAAATGATATCTTTTTGTTGAATTTTTCATTCAGGTCACAAAATTTGTTCCTGACTTCTTGGTATTGTCTGTGTTCTTTTGAATCTCACTGAGTTTCTTTAAGATCACTATTTTGAAATCCATTTTAGACATTTCTAGATTTACTTTTCTTCAGGCTCTGTTACTGGAGAATTTTTGTATGTCTTTAGAGGGGTTCTGTTTTCTTGCTTTTTAATGCATCTTGTGTCCCTACATTGATATCTGCACATCTGGTATAACAGTTACTTCTTCCAATTTTATGGAGTAGCTTGGGGGAAGAGTTTTTTCTGTAGATGTATCTATATTATCCTTTGGGTAGGATGCATTGGCTTTGGTTCTGGTTGGGCATGGTAGCATAGCCTCTATATTTCTTTGGCTGCAATCAGTGTCAATGGTGTCTATGATTTCCTCAGTGGCTTACAATGTGGTTATTTCTCAAGGCTGTGGCAAGGCTTTACTGGTGGTGGGGATGCTGGTGGACTAGACCTCTGGGTCCTGGTGGGCACTGGTGGTGGTAGTGGTCAACTTTGGGCAGGCTACTCCTTGGGCTCCTGGGTGATGAGTGCAGGCACACGGCAGCTCCACTGCTGAAGTGGACAGGACTGCTGGTGATGGTGATGGTGGGACCCTCAGGTGGTGCATGTGGGTGCCAATTGTAGGGTTGGTGGTGGGCCGTGAGCAGGTTGGTCCTCAGGCCCCCAGTAACCCATGTGGACACTAGCTATGGTGGCAGCTGGACCCAAGCAGGCTAGTCCTTGGGCCCCGTGGCTGTTGCACAGGCACTGGCCATGGCAGCAGTGAGCCCCAGGAGGGGTGGCCCTTGAGCCCCAGATAGTGTGCATGGGGAGCTGGTGGTGGAAGTGGTGGGCCCGGATGAGTCAGTTCTTGGGTCCCGTGGTGGCCTGTGCTGGCACCAGTGGTTGTGACAGCAGGCCCTAGGTGGTCTAGTCCCAGCCCCGAGGTAGTATGCATGGGTGTACAGAAGGCCCACTGCTGGACATTGTGGGATAGCTGCTGGTGGCAGCAGCCCTGAGCACATGGCTCCAAGGCTTTGGGGGCTGCCTTCTTTGGCTCTGTATGAACTGAGAGTTCCTGATGTGCTGGACTGCCTGTTCCCCAGTATGTAGGGTGCTGATGGGTTCAGGTGCCAGGGATGTGCCCACCTCTGCATCCAGCTAGTATTGCAACACTGCAGCTCTCTGGGTGGGTACAGGGGTGTGTTAGTGGGGCCCCAGTGATGTGGAGACACAGAGGCTACTGGGCCCCAGGGCAGGATGTGGCCTGGTAGTGTCTCTACTCTCAAAATGGTGCTGGGTTACAGCAGCTTGGGTTTTAGGGGTAGGTGAGACCTAGCATGAATTTCCTCTCTGGAATGATGCTGTTGTGTGGACTCTAGGCAACTCCCTATATGAGGCTAAGGGCCCATGAGGGTTGAGGGGCTCTCCTGTAGCTAGGATTGCCAATATCTGTGGTGGGAATGAAGACTGCTAGGGATCTCCTGCTTACCTTTTCCTGGCAAGGGAGAATCCCTCCTTGGTCTGAGCCCATGCGAGCTGGCTGCTTTGCTTTCCTCTCCATGCTGCTGTTTTGAGTTTCTGTGCCTCAGAGGGTCATTGTCACTTTCTTGCTGAATTCAATTATTCTATCTTAGGTATTCTATTCAGTAGGTGGTTATCTACCTGCTGTTTTGATCCTTTGTGGAGGAGGTGAGTGCTGAGTGCCTCTAGTCAGCCACCTTGATGTCTCCTATTGCTACAGCATTTTATAAATCCTTTCCATTCTTGGTGTATAAGGTGCTTGCATATGCACTGCTGTTATTCAGTCCACACAACAGTACTGTCAGGTATGGAATATCTTTCCTCAGTGGAGGTTGTTAAAATGCAGATCTCCAGCTGCTGGGAGTATAACTAAGTCACGCCTTTCAGGGTGTACAGAATGTTGCACATTTCAGGGTGCAGCAGTGTTTCAGCTGCTGCACTGTGAAATGCATTATGGCTGTGGCTTTAAGGCAAGTATGGTCCTGGGAGACACAGGACTTCTCTGACGGGAACTTTGGCTTGAGGGCTCCCCTCTGGCCTTGTCAAATTTCCTTAGAGCTGTACTGCAGCCTAAGACTTCCCCATTTAACCTTCCTCTTCCATCCCTCCTTCTTTCACAAGGGTCACATCTGAATTTCTCAGGGCTCAGGATTTCACACCCTAGTAAAGACCCCAGAAAATGGGGCAAACTCACTGCTGGGGTGGCTGCTAGAATTCTTGGAAAACCCAATGGTCAGCAGCGTGGTAGTACCTGAGCTGTCCTGGTGGCAGAGGAAGCAATGAAGGGGCGTGGGAAAGGTGTGTGCTGGAATAAGTGCATTTTGTGATTCCAGAAGACCCACAAGAAATTATGTTTCATGGGAGGGCCCAGGAGCCACACCACTCTCCAAGGCCATCAGGGGTGCACTAGGGGAAGGACACCAGCGTCACTGTGAAGTCTGGTGACAGGCAGCTCTTCTATGCAGGTCAGCACTATTGGTAGGAGAAGAAGCCACAGAGTTGGGCTCATTAATATCCATAGCGACAATGGAGCCCTAAAGTAACAGAGGCCAGGTGGTGGCACTAATTCAGCAGAAGCCAGCTGGCTGAAATTACAGTGATAACTGGCAAGGCTGAGGCACACGCAGCCAAGAGGCCCGGCCCACAGGGAGCAGTGGAGGTGATTAACAGAGCGTGATGTCCCTAGGGGCGAACAGATGATAGCCAGCAATGATGCTGCTTAACAGAAAGAGGGCCAGCATGGGCATTAGAAGGCTGAGGGCTTTTGCCTCAACTAAAAGTGGCAATCCCTTGCTCAGTTTTACAATTTCCAGGCCTGTAATTCATTGAAGAGGTGGCTGGGTCCCTAGGAGTAAGAGCACTGGAATACCACGGCAAGACCTTCACTCAGGTGACCACACCTTCTATCCAACAGATGACAATATCTGGGTGTTCTCCTTCCCCCCACTGCACAGTCACCTGAGTGATGTCTGAAGGTGCACTTAGGGAATCCCCACAGGACACAGCTGCCACTGTAGTGACTCTGCCTGTGGCCAATCTGGGGCAGCCAGTGATGGAGGTGGGCTTGTGCCCCACGGCCCCGTCATCCTGCCTGCTTTGCTGAGTACCTTTTCTACAGGGGGTTCTTTTGCTGGACACTGATGAATGAAACAAAAATCTTCACCCTTGGCACCCACATCCACTGAAGCGACATGCTTTATTTCAGACATCCTTGTCTCTACTCTTCCTGCTTTTTCCTCCCAGGCCCCCACACGACACACCAACCACTGGCCACTGCTGAAGAATCTAGATGCATCTGCACTGTGATGCACGTCTCCCTCCACATGAGGTTGATGGCCAGGTGCTCTGCTCTTACCTCTGCCCCTTCAAAGCTGGCAGGCTTCTTTCACTCTGGAGGGAACCTGACCACCGGACCCTGAAGAACTTCCCCCAAGTGCAGCTGTCTGCATTTTAAGGGCTCACTCATCTCCCTCCTGCCGGGGCACCTGTGTCGCGAGGCCTGGCCTCCCGAACCTCCTTGCTCCTCCTGCCCAATCTGCATGTTGTTGTCACTTTAAGTGACCAGTGTCATGTCCCGTGTGATGTCCAGGTCTCTTCAGATTGTGTTAGGACACAGGGGAAGGGTTAACATGGCCTTGAAGAAAATGTTTAAATGAATATTTTCTCTCGCACATGAACATGGTTTTTTCTGATTCTCTTTTTTGAAATTGTAATGTGAAAGAATACATTTGCCAAATCACTGGCCACATGCCACGCACCTGAGGGCCCATTAATCTGCTGAAGCAGTTATACTACGTTCTGCCCACTACTGAACTCAGGCCCACGGCTTGGTCACATCTGAGCAGTCTAAAGTAATTCCTGGGAACCGTCAATTTCTTTAGGGCCCACACAGGGAAATCCAATGGAGACACGATGGGACCAGCAACTCTGTGTTGTTTAGGCTTTCATGATGTCACTACTTTCTGCCACCTCCCTGGGATGTGACTATCTTGGCTTCAGAGATTCCCCTGGGCTTTATCCACCATGATGCTTCTCACTCTGCAGGCCAAGGACCTAGTCTGGAAGTCAGTCCAACTACCAATCAGCTACATCAACCTTAACGATCAGCGCAGGGAACAGGTCAGTTCCCATTGGGTGGGTCCAGACCATAGCTGGACCATAGCTGGCACTTGATCAGTCCCCACCCTATGTGAAGGCACAATGACACTTTGGATCTCTGGGCTCAGCCCACAGGAATGAATATTTGGGTCACACCCAGGGGAGCCATCAGCATATGCTGAGGTGAGGCTGAGGGCAGGTGGGTTCAGAACAAGGGCTGGGGAGGGAAAGGCTGCTGCCCTGAGATCAGCTGCACCGATTGGGGACTGCAGTTTGCCCTACTCACCTCTCCCTTTTGAGCTTCCCTCAGGAAGAGAGACTCACAGGAACCAAGGAGGGAGGAGCTGCTCCCTACACCACATGGGGAACTCGCTCTGTGCAGCAGCTGGGGGAGTGTGGCAGCTGTGGAAATGCACCCCTGGGCTCTGACCGAGGGGCTCGTGCCTGCTGCACCTCGTGGCTCCACCACCGTGTTCAGGCCATGGTTCCTGCAGTGTCCCCAACCAGTGATTGAGTGTAGCAGGGACACCAAGGCAGGCCTGTTCCGAGGGGACTCTGAATGCCTCTGATGGGTGATCTGGATTAAGAACTTCCCATCAGCCTTGGTGAATTCTCTTAGAACTTCAAGCCACACACGTTTGTCCTCTGTCTCCTGCCCAAGGGTCAGAGCTGCGTGGAAGCATGGCAGCTTCCTTGCCCACAGCTGCCTCTCCATGTTCCTCGGAGGATGCTCCCTGAGGAAGCTCGCTCATCTCATCCTGCGTGGCATCTGCTTCTTAAATGACCTGGCCTAACACATCCTCCAACAGGTGAGGTTCATTTTAAAGACACAGAGTGCGTGTGGGAGGGACTGGGACTTCCATTGTAGCCCCTCAGAGACCAGGCTGCATGTGGCCCTGTCCCACCCCTGACTCACTCACTTCCCTGAAATGAAACAAAACTGCCCACCTGATGAAATCCCAGATAGTCCTGGACTGTGGGAGAGACGTAAAAGATGTAGCCATCCTCTGTGACTGCCATGAGGAAGCCATTGAGGGCCTGGGGAGAGGCAGAGAAGAGGGTCGTTCAGACTGGTTTGTTAATTGGTCTCACTTCTGGGTATGTGGAGCTCCTGAAGGCCTGGGCCCAGGCCCTGGGTGTTTCTGTGAAACTACTTGGCATGGACTGCCACCACATCTTGGGCTGTCCCTTCCAAAAGCAGGGCCCAGGGCACCCAGCTCGTCTGCTTTCTCACTGAGCTCAGCTCAGATGGAGCCCACACTGGCTCCCAAGAAAAGGCGTGTGTGTGTTTGTGTGTGTGTGTGTGTGTGTCTGAGGCCACAAAGTAGAGCCAAGTTCCAACTTCCTGTAACTTCAGTCTACTCAGAACACTGTAAAGTGAACAATTAAGAAAACAAACATATATCTGTACTGTCTCTTCTCTCTCCCTCGATACAAAGTATATATATATTACATTTGTGTTTGCACACACACACACACCCTTATCCTAGGAGAAAGATCAGAAGATATTTGGAGATTTTAAAACACAGAAGAAGAGGATTCATTGTGTTGTTATTGTTTTTCTCATGCATCTCTGTCGTAGTCCCACCCTCTGGGTTTAGCCCGTTTGCTGGCACACCAAAGGCCGGGAGCCCCTCGTCTGTGAGGAGACAGACACAGCAGACCCATGTTCTCCACTGGCTGAGGCTGCACACGGGGCTCACCTGGGCAGGGCCACTAAAACCATGCTCACTCATCCTCCCCTCTGGGAGCCACACACTAGAAACTCCAGGGGTGGCACTAGGAGTATAAATTGTTAACCGTTTCTTCAAGAAATCCTGAGAAGGCATGCAGCCTTAGGACAAAAAAGTCTTTTGGTTGTGGTTGAGATGAGTTTTAATTTTAAACCTTCAGTTGAAAACATTTTTCTACACTCTTTCAAGGAAATCTATCTTAAAGCCACTAATCACCTTCTTCCTCAATATTTCCAAGAAAAAATTACAAATACTTGCTCATTAGGAAAATTTTCACTCAGTGAATATTTTGAACATACACGTTGCTAAGTCTTAGCCTAAGACCAACAACAGGTAAAACATATCCCATAGCTTTTAGGAGAAGAGGATTTTCAAGGGAGACAGACTCTGTGGGGAGCAGGGTTGAGAGGGTGATTCAGCCTAGAAGGAATAGGGTGCTCCTAGCGTGGGGTGAGGTGTGGGGGATGTGTACCAGTTTAGGGTGCTGGGTGATTTCCATGCACTGAGCACACAAAAAGGTGTAAAGGTTCCTTCTCCACTCCCAATGCTTCATTTGACTAGCCTTAAAAAAAAAAATGTAAAGGTGCTATGCATGGTGGCTCACACCTGTAATCCAGCACTTTGGGAAGCTGAGGCTGCCGGATCACCTGAGATCAGGAATTCGAGACCAGCCTGACCAACATGGAGAAAGCCCGTCTCTACTAAACAACAAAGTGAGCTGGGCATGGTGGCGCATATCTGTATCCATATCTGTATGTATGGTGGCACATAGCTGTAATCCCAGCTACTCAGGAGGCCTTTGCAAAGATTTCATGACAAAGACACCAAAAGCAATTGCAACAAAAATGAAAACTGACAAATGGGACCTAATTAAACTAAAGAGCTTTTGCACGGAAAAAACAAAAACAAAAAACTACAGAGTAAACAGACAAACTCCTACAGAATAGGAGAAAATATTTGCAAACTATGCCTCCAAGAAAGGCCTAATATCCAAAATCTAAGAAATGTAAACAAGTTAACAAGCAAATATCAAACTATGCAGTTAAAAAGTAGGTAAAGGACAGAACAGACACTTTTCAGAAGAAGAATATATGTGGCCAACAAACAAATGAAAAAACTGCTCAACATCACTAATCATTAGAGAAATACAAATCAAAACCACAGATACTATCTCACACCAGTTAGAATGGCTATTACTTAAAAAGTCAAAATGTTACAAGTGCTGGTGAAGTTGCAGAAAAAAGGAATGCTTATACACTGCAGGTGGAAATATAGTAGATTCAGCCATTGTGGAAATGGCTGAATATTGTTTACTCTTAATTATGGATCACACTTCTGTTTCCTTGTATGTTTTTAACTGTATGCTGGACACTACGATGCAACTTTTTAAAAATATGGATTTTTTTTTCATTAAAAAGGGAATGACTTCCATTCTGACATGAAGTTAATTTAGTGGGAGCTCACTGATCATGCGGAGATTTGGTTTAAACTTTTCTCAGGAAGATCTAGAATAGCTAGGACCATTCCTAGGGCTTGACCTTTCTGGGTTTTATCTGGATACCTGGGGTGGTCATCAAGGTCTCTTCATTCAAGATGGTAAGAACCCCAAAGCTCCCACCAGTATGCAACCTCTACAACTTCCACTCAGTTCACAGACACTCAGGTGCTGTTTTTGGCTACATCTTGTTAAGTCTGATCCTGTGTGTTTGGAATTCAGCCAATGCTTCAAGGATACCCCTATAAAATGTTTAGTGCTGCCTTTCTTCACATATCCCTCCTCTAAGGGACCCTACCCCACAGATTCCAGCTATTTTAAAAGCTCCGTATTCTAATCTCTGTTTCCATCGCTCAGAGAGACCATGGCTCTCTGGCCTTTGTGGCCTTGTGCTGTGGTTTGGGAAATGCTCTCTAACAGACAACCAGAGTTGGTGTGGAGATCATCTCAGGTTTTCCTTTTCTCAGGGATCCTAAGCAATATTTAAATAGTTTGTCTATGCTTGATAATGTTATGATGATCAGAATTCTTAGTGGGACACCTCACAACACAGAAAAAATAAGGCATAGTAACCCCAAACTGACACAGTGAATAAAGCCTAAAAAGTGAAGCCAAATTAATAGAAAATGATTATGAAACATAATAAAATGAAATTTAAGTAAATGACATTTCAGTGAAAAGTGCTAGACTCTGAGACATATAAGTTCTGCTGACAAAGAAATGCCTGTGGTGAGTACGTTAGGATGGGCTCGCTGACAGGCAGGAGGAGCTGGAGGAGCTGCAGGAGCTGGAAAACTGCCCTCATCAGGCAGGTAGGCCTGACTTCAGGAAAAGACCAGGCCTAGTAAGTGCCAGCCTGGGTTAGAAGCATCTTGGAGCAGCCATGTTCCATGGCCAGATTTTCTGGCTGACCACCAAGCATAGATCCCCTGTAGCCATAAGTGGACTCCTGTTGACTCACCACTATTTGATGAAACATTTGTCCTTTTTCCACTAGTGTGCAGGATTACATTTGTCATAGGCCAGTGATCATACATGAATGAGTGTATTTCTAGGCCCTTCATTCTGCTTCATTTGTTGATCTTTGTATCAGTAACAAAGCGCTTTAAAAACTGTAGATTTAAAATAAATCATTATATCCAGTAATATAAGTCTTCCTACTTGTTCCTCCTTCAAGATCATAGCCCATTCCATGTCTGTAATTTTGGAATCAACATATATAGTTTCATAAAAAATAATTACTGGAGTTTTGATAAGAATTTCATTGGATTTACAGATTAATTTGAAGATAATTTACAAAATGAAGTCTTCAATCTACGAACATATATGTCCCACCTTGCATTTAAGTTTTCTTAAATTTCTTCAGGCATTTATGTAAGATTTGTTTGATGTATTTAGTGTTTTAGAAAATTTACTAGTGAAGTCACCTGGATCTGGGGTTTTCAAAGTGATTTAGATATTCTAGTTAGTATTGTATCAGCTTTGATAAGTTGTGTTTTTGGAGGAATATGTTCACTTCATCAAAATTGTCAAATTTATTTGCATAGATTTGCTCCTAATATCCTTTTATTTTTTTTACTATTTGTAGGATATGTAATCATGTTCTATGTTCCTAATATTAATAATTTGTTCTTTTTCCTTGATTAGTTTTGTTATCAATTCATTGATTTTATTAATCTTTTCAAAGAACTTTCAGCTTTGTCATTTTTCTCTATTGTGTTTATTTTCTATTTTTTTTTTTTTTTGAGACGAAGTTTCACTCTTGTTACCCAGGCTGGAGTGCAATGGCGGGATCTCGGCTCACCGCAACCTTCGCCTCCTGAGTTCAGGCAATTCCCCTGCCTCAGCCTCCTGAGTAGCTGGGATTACAGGCACGCACCACCATGCCCAGCTAATTTTTGTATTTTTTTTTTAGTAGAGACGGGGTTTCACCATGTTGACCAGGATGGTCTCGATCTCTTGACCTCGTGATCCACCCGCCTCGGCCTCCCAAAGTGCTGGGATTACAGGCTTGAGCCACCGCGCCCGGCCTATTTTCTATTTTATGTATTTCAGTCTTTATCTTTATTATTTCTTTCCTTCTACTTTCTTTGTTATTGTCTGATACGGTTTGGATATTTGTCCTGCCCAAATCTCATGCTGAACTGTAATTCCTGGTGTTGGAGTTGGGGCCTGGTGGGTGGTGTTTGGGTCATGATGGCAGATCCCTTATGATTGGCTTAGTGCCATCCCTTGGGTGATGAACAACCCAGTTCTCGAGAAATCTGATTGTTTAAAGGGTGTGGCACACCTCTCTTTTCTCTTGCTCCCTCCATGTGACTGCCTGCTCCTCCTTCACCTTCTGCCACGACTGTAAGCTTCCTGAGGCGTCCCCAAAAGGCTAGCAGTTGTTAAAACCATGCTTTCTATACAGCCTGCAGAACCATGAGCCAACTAAATCTCCTTTCTCTATAAATTACCCAGTCTCAGGTATTTCTTTATAGCTTGATACATTGTCGTACTATTTTGTTTAGCTTCTTGAGACAGAAGCTTATGTTACTGATTTCCTCCCTTGCTTCTTCCATAAATCCTTAAATATCTTAACTGATAAGCTGAATAACCATTTAGCCTGTAACGATTATTGTGAGGAATAATGTTTGTCACAAAGAAGTTCATCCACTAATTTCTAACCTTTCGATATTTTATCTTGCATTGCAGAAGGCACTTTGCTGATATAATAAAGGCTCTTGAGGTAGGAAGATTATCTTGGATCATCTGGGTGGGTACAATGCAATCACAAGGATCTTTATAAGAGGGAGGTAAGAAAGTTGGAGTTAGAGAAGAATATTTTATGAGGCATCAGAGGAGGAAGCGATGCTGTCATCATCAGGGGGCCATGACACAAAGAATGCTGGCAATTTCTAGAAGCTGGGAAAGGCATGGAACAGAGCCTTTCTTAGAGATTCAGATGGAAAGCAGTCCTGCCAATGTCTGCCTTCTGGTATTGTAAGATAATATATTTGTGTTGTTCCAAACCACTAAGTTTGTGGTAATTTGTTACAGCAGCAATAGGGAAAATAGGAAAGTAATACATTAAGACTAATCATTTTCTGCAAGTCCAGCTTGATAGATTGCATTTTTGTTTGGATAACATTTTCTTTTTTATTTTATTATTTTATTTTATTTTATTGCATTTTAGGTTTTGGGGTACATGTGAAGAACATGCAAGATTGTTGCATAGGTACACACGTGGCAGTGTGATTTGCTGCCTTCTTCCCCATCACCTCTATCTGGCATTTCTCCAAAATCTCCTGAAACTGATAAGCAACTTCAGCTAAGTCTCAGGATACAAAATCAATGTGCAAAAATCACAAGCATTCCTATACACTAATAACAGACTTAAAGAGAGCCAAATCAAGAACGAACTGCCATTCACAACTGCCACAAAGAGAATAAAATACCTAGGAATACAACTAACAAGGAACTTAAAGGACCTCTTCAAGGAGAACTACAAGCCACTGCTCAATGAAATAAGAGAGGACATAAACAGATGGAGAAACATTCCATGTTCATGGTTAGGAAGAATCAATATCATGAAAATGGCCATACTGCCCAAAGTAATTTACAGATTCAATGCTATCCCCATCAAGCTACCAATGACCTTCTTCACAGAACTGGAAAAAAACACCTTAAACTTCATATGGAACCAAAAGAGAGCCCACATAGCCAAGTCAATTCTAAGCAAAAGGAACAAAGCGGGAGGCATCACACTACTGGACTTCAAACTGTACTACAAGGCTACAGTAATCAAAACAGCATGGTACTGGTACTGAAACAGAGATGTAGGCCAATGGAACAGAACAGAGGCCTTGGAGGCAACACAACATATCTACAACCATCTGATCTTTGACAAGCCTCACAAAAACAAGCAATGGGGAAAGGATTCCCTGTTCAATAAATGGTGTTGGGAAAACTGGCTAGCCATGTGCAGAAAGCAGAAACTGGACCCCTTCCTGATACCTTACACTAAAATTGACTCCAGATGGATTAAAGACTTAAACATAAGACCTAATACCATAAAAACTCTAGAAGAAAATCTAGGCAAAACCATTCAGGACGTAGGTGTAGGCAAGGACTTCATGACCAAAACACCAAAAGCATTGACAGCAAAAGCCAAAATAGACAAATGGGACCTAATCAAACTCCACAGCTTCTGCAAGGCAAAAGAAACAGTCATTAGAGTGAATCGGCAATCAACAGAATGGGAAAAAATTTTTGCAGTTTACCCATCTGACAAAGGGCTGATATCCACAATTTGCAAAGAACTAAAACAGGTTTACAAGAAAAAAGCAAACAAGCCCATTCAAAAGTGGGCAAAGGATATGAACAGACACTTTACAAAAGAAGACATACATGAGGCCAACAAACATATGAAAAAATGCTCATCATCACTGGTAATCAGAGAAATGCAAATCAAAACTACATTGAGATACCATCTCACGCCAGTTAGAATGGCGATCATTAAAAAATCTGGAGACGGCAGATGCTGGAGAATATGTGGAGAAATAGGAACACTTTTACACTGTTGGTGGAAGTGGATAACATTTTCTAATTTCTATGTGATTTCTTTTTTGATCCACATGTTATTTAGAAATATATATCCTAATTTGAAAACATATGGGATTTTTCTAGCCATCTTATTCTAATGGATTTTTCAAAGAAATCTTTTGGCGTTTTTGAGATTTGCATTATGGCTCAGCCCGTGATCAATTTTGGTGAATTCTCTATGTACACTTAAAGAGGATGTGTATTAAACAGTAATTTAGTGCAGTGTTCTACATAGGTCTATTAAGCCAAGTTTCTTTTTATTTCTTTTTATTTTTTTATTATTTATTTATTTTCCCATTTATTTATTTTATTGCATTTTAGGTTTTGGGGTACACGTGAAGAACATGCAAAATTGTTGCATAGGTACACACATGGCAGTGTGATTTGCTGCCTTCCTCCCCATCACCTACATCTGGCATTTCTCCCCTTGCTATCTCTCCCCAGCTCCCCGCCCCCCATCGCCCCTCCCCTATTTCCCCCCAACTGACCCCAGTGTGTAGTGCTCCCCTCCCAGTGTCCATGTGTTCTCATTGTTCAACACCCACCTATGAGTGAGAACATGCGGTGTTTGATCTTCTGCTCGTCTGTCAGTTTGCTGAGAATGATGGTTTCCAGGTTCATCCATGTCCCTACAAAGGACCCAAACTCATCGTTTTTGATGGCTGCATAACATTCCATGGTGTATACGTGCCACATTTTCCCTATCCAGTCTATCGTCGATGGGCATTTGGGTTGGTTCCACGTCTTTGCTATTGTCAACAGTGCTGCAATGAACATTCATGTGCATGTGTCCTTATAGTAGAACGATTTGTAATCCTTTGGGTATATACCCAGTAATGGGATTGCTGGGTCAAATGGAATTTCTATTTCTAGGTCCTTGAGGAATCGCCACACTGTCTTCCACAATGGTTGAACTAATTTACACTCCCACCAACAGTGCAAAAGTGTTCCTATTTCTCCACATCCTCTCCAGCATCTGCTGTCTCCAGATTTTTTAATGATCGCCTAAGCCAAGTTTCTTAATCAAATTTAAGCTTTCAAAACGCTTGTTAACTTTTCCGTGATTCTTTTCTCAGATTCTGAGAGATTGTTAATGGTAGCTAACTATGATTTTGCATGCTCCTATTTCTTTTTTCATTTGTGTCAGTTTCTTCTTTATATGTTGTAAGGTTATGTAATTGGGTATATAAATTCAGAAATGTTGTATCATAACTAATTGAAACTTTTATTAATACAAAACTTCTTTAAAGTCTCTAATACTGTTTGTTTTGGAAGTCTTATCTGTGAATTGAAAAGCTACACTAGCTTTCTTTTTTGGTAGTGTGCACATGGCATTTCTCTTTCTATCCTTTAAATTTACATTTTCTTGTATTTCTATCTTAATCTTTTTCTCTTAAAAGCAACATAATTTAAAAATAATTTAGCTTGATGAACTTTGTCAATTGTGGAACTGATTCTATTATGTTTAACACCATTACTGATATATATTTGTGTTTAATTCTACATCTAATATTTGTTTTCTATTTGTTCCACCTGTTCAATGCTCCTTTTTTTTCTATTGACATATCTTTTTTAAAATTTGTATAAATGTATGGGGTTTATGGGTCATATGTGTAATTTGGTTACATGCCTAGGTCGTGTAGTGGTGAAATCAGGGCTTTTAGGGTATCCATCACTTGAATAATGTACATGGAGTCTTTAGTTGTTCCAAATATGAGATCATATCCTCTGTAAATAAGGATAATTTGGCTTCTTCCTTTCCAATTTGGATGCCTTTACTTTTTTTCTCTTGTCTGACTGCTCTACCTAGAACTTTTAGTACTATGTGGAATAACATTGGTGAAAGGGAGCATCCTTGTCTAGTTCCAGATCTTACAGAAAAGGCTTTCAGTTTTTCCCCATTCGATATGACACTGGCTGTGTGTCTCTCACTATGGCTTATATTGTGTTATGTTCCTTCTATACTCAGTTTTTTGAGGCTATTTATCATGAAGGAATGTTGAGTTTTATCAGATGCTTGTTCAGCATTAATTGAAATCATCAAATGGCTTCTGTCCTTCATTCTGTGACATGATGTATCACATTAACTGATCTGTACATGCTGAACATCCCTTGGATAATTCCCACTTGGTCATGATGAATGATCTTTTTAGTGTATTTTTGAATTCAGCTTGCTAGTATTTTGTTAAGGATATTTTCCTCAATGTTCATTAAAGATATTGGCCTTAGTTTTCTTTTTTTGGTGTGTCTTTGTCTGATTTTGGTATCAGGGTAATACTAGCCTTGTAGAATGAGTCTGGAAGTATTCCTTTCTCCTCTATCTTTTGGAATAGTTTGGGTAAGATTGGTATTAGTCCTTCCTTAAATGTTCGGTAAAATTTAGCAGAGAGGTCATTGGGTTGGGTCCTAGGCTTTTCTTTGCCAGGAAACATTTATTACTGCTTCAATCTTATTATTTGTTATTGATCTATTCAGGATGTAGATTTCTTCATGAAAAAATCTTGGTAGATTTTTTGTGTTAGGAATTTATCCATTTCTTCTAGGTTTTCCAATTTATTGGCATATAGTTCGTCATAGCAGTCTCTAATGAGACTTTCAATTTCAGTGGTATCAGCTGTATCAGTTGTAATGTCTCCTTTTTCATCGCTGATTTTATTTACTTGGGTATTCTCTCTTTTTTATTGGCTAGTCTAACTAAATATTTGTTAATTTTGTTTATCTTTTCAAAAAAGCCTTTTCATTTCATCGGTCTTTTGTTTTCATTTTAATTTCATTTATTTCTGTTCTCATCTTTATTCATTTTTTTTCTTCTGCTAATTTTTGGTTTGGTTTGCTCGTGCTTTTCTAGTTCTTTAAGATTCATTATTAGGTTGTTTATTTGAAGTTTTCCTACTTTTTGATGTAGGCACTTTTGCTGTAAACTTTCCTCTTAGTACTGCTTTTGCTGTATCCCATAGGTTTTGGTATGTTGTATTTTCATTTTCATTTTTTAAAGACATTTTTTAGCTTTCCATTTTAATTTCTTCATTAACCTACTGGTCATTCTGGAGGATATTGTTTGATTTTCATGTTTGTGTAGTTTCCAAAGTTTCTCTTGTTATTGATTTCTAGTTTTATTCCATTGTGGTCAGAAAAGATATTTGATCTGACTTCAATTTTTAAAAATGTTTTAAGGTTTGTTTTGTTGCTTAACATATGGTCTAACCTTGAGAATGACTCATGTGTTGCAGAGAAGAATGTGTATTCTGTAGCTTCTGGATGAAATGTTCTGTAAGTACCTGATCATCTTGGCTTGCCTCTTCTGGTTTGGATCCTCCCTGCTACATGTGAGCTGTGGTGGGGAAATTTGAAGCCAGTATTTTTAGCCTGCTGTGCCTAGGATAGAGTTTCTATCCTATGAGTTGGGGCTTGGTGGTGAAAGGGAGCTCCATTCTTCTCAGCCATGTTTTCCTGGAGTAGAACTTTAAGCAATACACATGAGCAGTGATGAAAGGTGTCAGCAGCCTGCCTCTCATGGGTGAAATCATAACCCTAGACTGGGAACTTAGAAAAAGAGTCCCATCTTCTTGGCTCTTGGTTGCACACATCCAGAGGAGAATCTCCATCACACTGAGCTGGTGACAGGAGCCACCTGTCAAGCTTCTCACATTGCCAGTCCAGGAACCCCACCTCTTCATATCTTTTTTTTTTTTTTTTTGAGACAGGGTCTTTCTCTGACACTCAGGCTGGAGTACAGTGGTGTGAACATAGCTCACTGCAGATTTGACCTCCTGGGCTCAAGTGATCCTTTCACTTCAGCCTCTCCAGTAGCTAGGACTACAGGTGTGCACCACCACACCCAGCTAATTTTTATTTTTATTTTGTAGAGATGAGGTTTTGCCACATTGCCCAGGTTGGTCTTGAACTCCTGGGCTCAAGCAATCTGCCCACCTCCACCCAGAGTACTGGGATTGTTAGCCACTGTGCCTGGCCTCCATATCATTATTACAACCAAACAAATAGAACATCAATGATTATTCTATTCGGATTGCAAATCATTCATATTTTTACTGTTTTTAAAATTCCTTTATACTCTATGTCTGTTCTTCATTCATAATTTCTGTATCCAGTGTATTTTTAGATAAATAGAACAAATTTCATTTGGTTTTAAATCCCAAATACCTGAATGTGTTTCCACAAAATGAAGTTGAATTATTTCTTTATCAGTTGAAACAAGATTTTTGTCTTTAGTAACTGAAACTAATTCTTGCTGACAGACACTTAGGAAACAACTAAATACAATGCTGTGATGGTTAATTTTATGTGTAAACTTGGTTAGACTTGGTGCCCACGTGTTTGATCAAATACCAGTCTATGTGTATCTGCAAAGGTACTTGTTGATTGACATTTGCCTTAGTCCATCTGTTTTGCTGTAACAAAATACCCAAGACTGGGCAATTTATAGACAGTATAAATTTATTTGTCATAGTTCTCAAGGCAGAGAAGTCAAGCTGAAAGCACTGGCATGTTTAGTGTCTGGCGAAGGCCCCATTCCCTGCTTCCAAAATGATGCCTTGTTGCTGCAGCCTCCAGAGGGTACTAATGTTGGGTATTCATACGGCAGAAGACAAAGGGCCCTAAGCCTTTTCCTACATCCCTTTATGAGGCACTGCTCCATCCACAAGGGCAGAGCTCTTATGACTTAATCTCTTGAATTCAATTTCAAGAGATTTTGTTGTATTAAATGTCTATTTTATTTTTATTTTTTTATTTTTATTTTTTTTTGAGACGGAGTTTTGCTCTTGTTACCCAGGCTGGAGTGCAATGGCACAATCTCGGCTCACCGCAACCTCCGCCTTCCAGGTTCAGGCAATTCTCCTGCCTCAGCCTCCTGAGTAGCTGGGATTACAGGCACGTGCCACCATGCCCAGCTAATTTTTTGTATTTTTAGTAGAGACGGGGTTTCACCATGTTGACCAGGATGGTCTCGATCTCTTGACCTCGTGATCCACCCGCCTCGGCCTCCCAAAGTGCTGGGATTACAGGCGTAAGCCACCGCGCCCAGCCAAATTTCTATTTTAAAGGAGAAATACAAAACATTTCAAACGCACAGAAAAGTGAAGAGAACAATATAACTTATGCTCAGATATCTGGTCTTAACACATGAGAACACTTTGACAGGGACTTCGTAGCAGCAGACCTCTTTTGAGTTTTATAAAAGATTTGAAGCATTAAAAATGCAGTTCGCGCCGGGCGCGGTGGCTCACGCCTGTAATCCCAGCACTTTGGGAGCCCGAGGCGGGTGGATCACGAGGTCAAGAGATCGAGACCATCCTGGTCAACATGGTGAAACCCCGTCTCTACTAAAAATACAAAACGTTAGCTGGGCATGGTGGCGCGTGCCTGTAATCCCAGCTACTCAGGAGGCTGAGGCAGGAGAATTGCCTGAACCCGGGAGGCGGAGGTTGCGGTGAGCCGAGATCGCGCCATTGCACTGCAGCCTGGGTAACAAGAGCAAAACTCCGTCTCAAAAAAAAAAAAAAAAAAAAGAAAATGCAGTTCGCTCAGCTTGTGGTTGGGCACATGAAACTACAGACTTTGAAGACAGTGTGCTGAGACTGAACCCACAGCCAGAGAAGAGCCTCATGATTTGCCAACATATAAATAAGCCTTTACCAGACAAATGAAGATGGCGTGATCTTTCTACCACCTTCTCTTACCCAAAGAAGAGACCAACCTGCTACTAATCATAATTCTTGAGGAAATTCACAGGCAATGACCAATCACCCAATGGTTATGTGCGTTCTTTGTGGGCTGTCTTTTAAGGTTTCATACTTCTGGTGTGTGAGGTAAAAATCAGCCATATTTATGACACCCAGAATGTAGACTCCTTGGTGAGGTAGCAGCAATATATTATTATTTAGATAGAAAATTAAAGGGAAAGAAATGTTTAAAATGCTGAAAGTAGTAAAAATAAAATATGATATGGTAATTTTTTCACCTACACACCATTTTTCCTTTGTACAGTTGTTTAATGACTCAGGATATGATGGCTTACAGCATGGTTTTCCCATATATTCCTACCTCTGAGTCTCACAGTCCCTGAGGCATATAAAGAAGATGGAGTATCACTTTTGTGGGAGGGGGCTGGTGACTGCCACTCTACTAGCAGGTGACCATTAGGGACTGATGTCTCGAGTTTCTGACTCTTCCTACCCCATGTATGGTTCCTACCCACATGGCACCATGAGTAAAGAATCATCCAAAATTCGAAAATTAGATATAGAATACTCTATTCAACCAGAAATTTAACATAATTAAATATATATTCGGCAAAAGTTGAAACAAAATATTTTCTGGAAAACTCTGAGGCCTGATTCTGCTATAGTTGTTAGCACTGACATGGACTAGGGTGATCAACTGACACGGATTAGAGATGATCAATATTGTACAGTACCTGAAGCAGCAAGTCCCCTTTAGAAAACAGATCTACACTGATTTTGGGAAAGGTCTGTTCACTGCTTCCTGGGTTCATGGGTGAGTCAGCTGAGCAGCCTGCACTGCTGTCCTTTAGGGCGGCTGAGAAAGAAAAAATGTGTAATTATGAACATGTGCCATCTCACATGGATGAAAAGGAGAATCCAGATGACCCTGGTTTTCAGCTTCAGGACAGTGTGTGTCACTCTGTGTACTGGCACCTTGAGCTCTTCCACGGTTCCAGTAGGAGTGGTGACATCTGATTGAACACTTACCTCCTCTAGCTGGGAAAAGAGCCCCATTTTAACTTTTGTCTGAGCTGTTCTTACTGTGGCTTCTCTGCAGGCAAAGAATTAAGTTCAAATACGGCTTCCTCTGAGAGGCCCTTGCCACTTCTCCTGAGGAAGATTTGTTGTGCTTCCCTCTGCTCCCTTAGCATTAAAGTCACTGCCATTAAAGAGTGATTTGGTATAAGACGATTTCATTCTTGCCTTATGTATCAGATCAGGTGTAAGTACATAACATGACCTGTTACAAAAAATTGCAGATCCAGACCCGTAACTGCTTCACCACCTTTATCACTACCATGCAGGTCTGAGACAACATCAACTCTTGCTGGCCTTCCTACTTCTACTTTTGCCCCATGTAATCAATTCTCCGAACAGAAGTGCGCACGACATTTCTGAAAAATTATATAACATATGACATCGGCCTTCTGCTCCAGTGGCTTCACTTATGCACAAAACCCTCCAAGGGCCTCATATACACACAAAATCTTATGTCCTGACTGTGACTATTAGTTAAGATTCATTTTGACTTTTTGTAACTAAAATTTCCCAAATAACAATAGCCTATAAGATAAAAGTGTATCTCATGCACATACAGTATCAGAATATTACAGTCAGGGATGTGTTCAGCCCTGTCCCATAAGGTTCCAGGGGACCAGCTTCTTGGAGCTCACTCTGCCTTCCTGAACGCAGCCTCAAGGCCGTACCCCTTCTGTTCTTAGGAGGAGGGATCTGCAGAAGGGTGGCACCATCTCTCTTGTGGAAGCTGCCACCTGACTCCTTTGCTTATAGCCTGTTGGTCAGAACCCTGTAACATGACCACACTGGTGCAAGGAAGCCTGGGAGGCTGGCCTTTTCCCGATGGCCACGTTTTCTCCTGAAACTGCACGGCTCCCACCAACCTGGCCATGTCAGCCACGTGGCCTCCTCCTGACTCCTAGCTGTTTCCCAGAAAAGACAGGCCCTTCTTGTTCTGTGCTAGGAACTTTGCAAGTGCTGTTTTCTCTGCCTGGAAGTCCCCTCTTGCCATTTTTCACATGGCTTCCCTGTCATTTCCTTGTTGCTCAGAATGGAATCATCAGCAGCGTCTACAGCTCTCACCTCTTACTCTATTTTGCCCCCTCAGAGGCTTTACCTGATTTTATATTGTACACTTGTCTACTGAGGCAGGGGCTGTGACTTCCACTTGAATGTAACCATTCTGCTGATAAGGCTTTTGTTTCCTCCTGTGTCTCCAGCACCTGAAGAACTCCAAGTGCCCAGTGGTGTTTAGCAAAGGCAGCGATGCACACAGGCAGGTGCGCCTGCTGGACCTTCCTTGAGATGCTGCCTAGGGCCGGGCTCATCATCACGTTTGTACACAAGCAAGTCAACAGGGCTTTGGTTGTGGGGTCACAGACACAGGACAGATAAGGGAAGGATGAGCTCATGAAACAAGGTAAAGTGTCCTGGGACCTTACGCAGGCATCCAGTGTTTCCCCTATTCTCATCCTCTGTTCCATAATCTAGGGAATTCCAAACTCTATTTCTGTGTATCTGTAGAAATGAAGGGAATGTGGCCCCACAGATGCTCACAGTTCTGTTCTACACACAAATCATCCCTAGAGGGTTCTGGCAGGGAGCCTGAAAAATAAGCCAAGGAGGCTTTGCCATTTAACATTTGTAAATGTTATTGTAAAGCATGAATAAGTTTGTATAAGCCTGAAGAATGTTTAGCTGGGTAAACAAAATTTATCACTAATAAAGAAATAATTGTGTAGTTTACCTGACAGTGAATCACTTTCCAGGGCACACTCTAGGAAAACCCACCCACAAAATTATCAACGATAGTAGTGGATCTATTTTCTTCTAAGTTGAAGATTAAAAAACAAGAAAGTTCATCTAAAAAATCTTATTTAACCATAATGTGCATAATTTGGGGATAAGATGTTCAGCATGAAAAAGAAGCCCACATAGCTGACATTTTCCTCTAATCAAGTCCTCAGCGAAACAAAAAATAGCACCACAACTGCACTGCAAAAGTCATTAGGGAAAGCTGGTGGCAAAGACACACCAGTAAACTTATGAAAAATCACTGGGAAGAGGCACTTTCTTGTTATCACGTGGACTCGGCAGTGAGGTGCCACGCATGGCACTGGGCAGCACCCTCCCTGTGGCAGGCAGGGCCAAGGGCACCAGGTGAGTGCTGCTTCCTAACCTTCTCATGATTGGCTGTCTGGTTCCCCAAATTCTGAAGATAATTTTTGTAATAAAGGCCCACTAATTCAGGCATCATTGTATGATCATTTTATATATAGCATGTACTACCCCCTTCTAATACAAGCTTCCCAAAAGAGGAAAAAAACAGGTTACCCATGGGCAAACCCCTCTCTACCTTTCTTTACCTTTGTTACTCTCTTCTGGTCTCTCTCAGCTAAAAAAAGGCTATTTAACATAGATGTGATTTCTTCTTTGTATGGAGTTTGTATATCTAGAGAGATTTACGATAGTTAATTCTTTTCTTTTTTTTTTTTTTTTGAGACAGTGTCTCTCTGTTGCCAGGCTGCAGTGCAGTGACACAATCTCGGCTCACTGCAACCTCTGCCTCCCGGGTTCATGCAATTCTCTTGCCTTAACCTCCCAAGTAGCTGGGACTACAGGTGCCCACCACCATGCCCAGCTAATTTTTAGTAGAATCAGGGTTTTACCATGTTAGCCAGGATGGTCTCAATCTCTTGACCTTGTGATCCACCTTCCTTGGTCTCCCAAAGTGCTGGGATTCCAGGTGTGAGCCACTGCGCCTGGCCAGTGAATGTGTATTTTAACAATTGAGGTGGAATTCACATGCGAGCAACCATTTTAGCGTAAAGAATTCAGTGGCATTTAGCACATTCACAGTGCTGTGCAAACACCACCTCTTTCCAGTTCCAAAACTCCGTCCTCACCCCAGATAACACCCTACTCCTTCCCACAACCTGTGGTCACCTGGAGTGTGCTTGTTCCTTGGAGGACATTCCACATTGCTGCTGGGCATGATTAAATAGTTGCTGCTTTTCTGCAGTTATCACTGTATTTTGAGCAAAAGTTTCATAATTTTCAGGGTATATTATCTGGGTTGACTGGATCCAGTTTTAGTTTTTGAGTTTCTTTTTTGAGCAGCTGTAACAATTTTAAAGATTAATAAGTCCTGACTTTTGTTCTTTATTAGAGGTCTTCCAAAGAACAAAGATAAATTTATTTATTTTAAAAATAAAATAAAATTCATCTTGTCTTGCAGTGATTGTATGAGTCCATTTAACACTTATATAAATCTAAGATACATTATTGAACCTTAGTGATTTTACTTAGTGTTTAAAATATTAAAACATTTTGCTAGTTTATCGTCCTGAGAACTATTTCAAAGTTAATCATTAAGGATTCTCAGCTTTGCCACGAAGACTAAAATAATATGCAAATAGAAGAATGATGGAGCACCGAGAAAGATAATGTGATAGAGAAATCTGCATTCTTTGGTATTATCCTCCAGTTTTCTTGTTGCCAAAGTTCTATTCAAGAAGATGCATCCGAAGGAATGGAGATAGTGAGGCCTGTTTTTTCTTTAATTAAATATGGTGGAGAGTTCAGAAGTTTTCATTTTTCTTTCCATAGTGGCAAAGAGACGACAACCAGCAGAGAAAGAGGTTTTACAATTTTAGATGGGTTGGAAGATAATTTCCAGGGGAGATCAGTGCTGTCCATGTGATAATGGAAATGGTTTCATATCTGCCGTCTCAGCCACACGTGGCTACTGAGCTCTGAAAATGTGGAAGCTAAGAATTTAATTTTACTTAATTTTAATTGATATAAATTTAAATTTAAGTAACTATATATGGCTAATAGCTACCCTACTGAATAGCAAAAATCTTCTTGACTGTAATATTTAAAGTGAAAATGATCATATAAATGAAAGCTCAGCAGAGAAATGGAATAATAAAAACAAACAAAGAGAATTTTTTGATCTGCAAAATACAATACCTGAAATAAAAAATACATTTAATTGGCCTAACAGCAAAACGAACACTTGGAGAGAAAAGGATTGATAAACTTAGAGACTGGTCAGTGGAAATTATCCAAAATGAAGCAGCAATGAGAACACTTCACAAGGAATCAATGGCCTGCGGTACAGCATCAAGCAGTCTAAAATATATATAATTTAAGTTCTACCCAGAGAAGAAAGAGAGAAGAATCAGGAAAGGTATTTGAAGAACTAATGGCCAAAAGTTTACCAAATTTGATGAAAATGATAAATCCACATTTGTTGTTGGAGTAGAGCTGGCAGGAGTTTATAATAAGCTTCAGAGACGATGCTTACTTGGGACACAAGTAACGGGACACATTCTCCCTCATGAGAGGTGACGCCACAGGAACACAGGTGGCCACAGACTCACCATGTCTGCTCAGTCTCACTGAATACAAGTTCCATTTGCAGGAATGGGTTAGAACATCTGTCTTTAAGTAGCAACACAGTTCATGGGCAAGCAGGCTAAGGAAGAATAGATTGTGCCCACTGTGTAATAAAGAATTTTAGGAGGCGAAGTTTTCAAGAAAACAGGAAGAAATCATGTCCTAGATCCTATGCTATACTCAAAGAAAGAGGACCTTTGTTCTGAACCAAAGTCCTGCAAGGTAGAGGAACACTTGGATCCTCATGAGAAATGACAAAGCAAAGGGTCTCAAGAGCTAGGGTGGTCATGGTAAGAACTCTCCCTGGAGAATAACAGAGCCAGGCAAGGGGACTGGTGCCATCTCCTCCCACTAGGACAACGAGGAGCTGGGGTTTGCACCTCAGATGGGCACCCGCCCAGGTGAGCACCTGGCTCACCTAATGCACCTGTGTCGAGCAGGTGCCTCCCACCTCTGCCTGAGGTCTGAAGGCAATGGTGCAACTTTCACTAGGATAAAGGGTTAACCCAAGCTAACCCTTTTCCTCCTGTGGCCACAGCCTCCACCAGGGTCCCAGCAGGTGCTGGCGGGAGGGGCGGGCTCTCACCCTCGCTTTGTAATGGCAGCCACCACTTACCTGCAAAGTAGCCCTTCACCTTCAGGTAGCCCACGATCAGCCTGAGGACGGAGAGCTTGTCCAGCCGTGCACGCACGTCCTCAGGGAAGGGTAGCAGGTTGGTGAGTCGGCTCAGCTCTTGATTCAGTCGGTCCCGGTGCCTTTTGGAAGGGTTGGTCTTGGCTCCCTCTGGAGGCACTGGCTTAGGACTTGGGGGAGAGAGAAGAACGATCATTGCCCCACTTTCCACTGCCATTTCGCTCTTGCATCACCCCAGGGATTCCAACACCATGCCCCGCACTGCACAGCCCAAATCAGTGTTCAGGGGCAGACTCCCTCGTCCTGCAGTCTCAGGTTCTACCCATCCACGATGCCCCACGGCTGCTCTGCTCTCACCCCTTTCCTCATCTGTCAACTGGGGTCCCACTGGGCCCTGGGCGCCTAGAAGGCTCCTTCACACCCAAGCAGGAAGGTTAGACCTGGCAGCCCTCAAAGCAGCAGGGCTGGCCCACTTTCCCTCCCACTTGCATTGCATTTCCATGTAATTTTTAAGTTAGAAAATCTCTATTCCACAATGAACACTGACAAAACTGAAACTCCATTTAGGAAAGTATAATTTTTTAGGAATTGAGTGTATGCACACACGTGTGTGCACACACACAGAGAGATCCTCAACATGTATCTATGTGTGTACTGTCTCTTTTTTCTCTCTTTCTGTGTGTGTGAATACACACACATAAACATACATATGGACACAGACATTATCTCTCTCCATATATACATACATATAAATTCTGTGTGTGTGTGTGTGTGTGTGTGTGTGATCGATCTATCTCTACAATCTTCTATCATCAACACGCAGGGTGGAATGACTCCTGGAGGCTACAGTCACACCACCACTCATCTATCTTTATTCTTACAGGCTTCCCCTCTGGATTTCACATTCAAAAGTTTCCACATTTCCCACAGATGGAACTAAGGTTTTCATGCGTAGCTTTGAAAGAACATCTTCTGGAGGCTCTCCTGTTGGTACTGTGTTCCCAGTGCCCCACCCTCATCCCTCAAAGCCCAGCACTGGCCCACAAGACAGAGTCCACCAGTCATTATTTCAGAGACATTCATGAGCAGTTAGTTAACCCAAGTAGCATGACTGAAGCTATTTCTATTACCTCACCTCCAAAGCAAAACACAGTAGCACTCTCTGGAGGACAGGATGAAGTTTAAAACATGATAAGCAGCAAAAATATAGTTTTATAAAAGGCCAGATTGGGTGTGGTGGCTCACGCCTGTAATCCCAGCACTTTGGGGGCCAAAGTGGGAGCAGGTCAGAAGTTCCAGAACAGCCTGGCCAACATGGTGAAACCCCATCTCTACTAAAAACACAAAAATTAGCTGGGCACATGATCCCAGCTACTCAGGAGGCTGAGGCAGGAGAATCATTTGAGCCCAGGAGGCGGAACTTGCAGTGACCTCACCACTGCACTTAAGCCTAGGCCACAGAGCAAGACTTCATCTTAAAAAAAAAAAAAAGCCAAAAGTAAAGAATACAGATGCTCTACTTAACTTATTCTATCTAGAGGCAAAAGTAATGAATGAAGCTGTTTCTACCTCATTTATAAAACACACCGACAGTCTCCGTCTCTCAGGGCTGCCATGCAAGAAACATCCAACCTGGGCCAGTACACAGTAGCTCAATGCATGGACAACGTTTTGTAACAGGATATTAAAATGCCAACTGAGCTGGCAAAACTCTGGGGTATGAGTGTAACAAAAGGAACTTCAAGAACCAATTTGGCAACTCTAGGCCCCACACTCAGGGGGATAGGAAAGGGCTGAGAAAGGTTTTGTGAAGAAATTTCCCTGGAAAAGATCTGTACTTTGATTCTACCTCTACCACTGATCCCCTAGAAGGAGCTGGAGAGGCACAGAGGCCTGGGGTCTGACTTCCTCCCAGCAGAAGGATAGGCTCCTTCTGAGAGTAGATCACAGGGACAGACGTTGCTGAAGACAGAGCCCTTGGCCGGGCGCGGTGGCTCAAGCCTGTAATCCCAGCACTTTGGGAGGCCGAGGCGGGCGGATCACGAGGTCAAGAGATCGAGACCATCCTGGTCAACACGGTGAAACCCCGTCTCTACTAAAAATACAAAAAATTAGCTGGGCATGGTGGTGCGTGCCTGTAATCCCAGCTACTCAGGAAGCTGAGGCAGGAGAATTGCCTGAACCCAGGAGGCGGAGGTTGCGGTGAGCCGAGATCGCGCCATTGCACTCCAGCCTGGGTAACAAGAGCGAAACTCCGTCCCAAAAAAAAAAAAAAAAAAAAAAGACAGAGCCCTGCAGAGCTGTCTTAGGTCCTGCCCAGAAGGGTGTGAGGAGGCATTCAACATTCCTGTGACAAGAATGAGGCATTTAGTCTCCTGGGGATGTGTGTGTGTGCGTGTGCGTGTGCGTGTGCGTGTGTGTGTGTGCGAGAGTGAGAGTGAGAGAGAGAGAGAGACAGAGAGAGAGAGAGGGAGAGGGAGAGAGAAGAGCAAGAAAATGTCCAATGCTCTTTAAAAGAAGGTAACAAAATCCAGACAGTTTAACAGTGCCAATGTTCATCATCCAACCAAAAAGCACTAGACATGAAAAGAAGCAAGAAAATGTGACTCATAATGAAAGAAAATCAAGTAAATCCAACTTAGAAATGACAGAGATCATGCAATAGACAAAGAGACTTTAAAGCAACTTTTACAACTATGCTCAAGAATTTAAAGCAATGGCCGGGTGCGGTGGCTCATGCCTGTAATCCCAGCACTTTGGGAGGCCGAGGCAGGTGGATCACGAGGTTAAGAGATCGAGACCATCCTGGTCAACATGGTGAAACCCTGTCTCTACCAAAAATACAAAAATTAGCTGGGCATGGTGGTGCGTGCCTGTAGTCCCAGCTACTCGGGAGGCTGAGGCAGGAGAATTGCTTGAACCTGGGAGGCAGAGGTTGTGGTGAGCCGAGACTGTGCCATTGCACTCCAGCCTGGGTAACAAGAGCGAAACTCCATCTCAAAAAAAAAAAAAAAAAAGAATTTAAAGCAACACATGAACATATGAGGAGAGAAACTGAAGTTATAATCAAATGGAACTTACAGAGATGAAAAAACACAATATCTGAAATTAAAAGTTCATGGAATGAGCTTGATAACAGACTAGACTCTACAGAAGGAAAGATTAGTCAACTTGATGACTAGTAATGGAAATTATCCAAACTGAAGCACAGGAAAAGAAAAGGCTTAAGAAAGGTGAATAGAGCCTCAATGACCTCTGAACTATATTAAGCTGTCTAATTTACACGTAATTTAAGTTGTAGAAAGGCAAAGGGGCAAAAAATATTATAGAAGGTAATGGCACAAAAATTTCCAAATTTGATCAAAATGACAGACCTCTGAGAAACTCAACAAATCCCAAGCCAGATTAGCACATTTGTGCACACGGACACACACCAGAGCAAAGAACAAACATAATCAAATTGCTAAAAAGCAGCTATGGAGAGAAAAAATCTTATAAGCATTCAAAGAAAAAAAGATGCATTATATAGAGTTGAATTAAAGGTAAGAATGAATGCTAAAATCTCCCACTATTATTTTGTGGAAGTCTAAGTCTCTTTGTAGGTTAAGAACTTGCTTTATGTATCTGGGCGCTCCTGTATTGGGTGCATATATATTTAGGATAGCCAGCCCTTCTTGTTGCATTGATCCTTTTACCATTATGTAATGCCCTTCTTTGTCTCTTTTGATCTTTGTTGGTTTAAAGACCATTTTATCAGAGACTAGGATTGCAACCCCTGCTTTTTTTTTGCTCTCCATTTGCTTGGTATATCTTCCTCCATCCCTTTATCTTGAGTCTATGAGTATCTTTGCATGTAAGATGGGTCTCCTGAATACAGCATACCGATGGGTCTTGACTTTTTATCCAATTTGCCAGTCTGTGTCTTTTGATTTGGGCATTTAGCCCGTTTACATTTAAGGTTAATATTGCTATGTGTGAATTTGTTCCTGCCATTTTGATACTAGCTGGTTGTTTTGCCTGTTGATTGACATAGTTTCTTCATTGTGTTGATGCTGTTTACCATTTGATATGTTTTTGGAGTGGCTGGTACTGGTTGTTCCTTTCCATGTTTAGTGCTTCCTTCAGGAGCTCTCGTAAGGCAGGCCTGGTGGTGATGAAATGTCACCAATTGCTTGTCTATAAATGATTTTATTTCTTCTTCACTTATGAAATTTAGGTTGGCTGAATATGAAATTCTGGGTTGAAAGTTCTTTTCTTTAAGGATGTTGAATATTGGCCTCCACTCTTCTGGCTCATAGGGTTTCTGCTGAGAGATCCACTGTGAGTCTGATGGGTTTTTCTTTGTGGGTAACCTGACCTTTCTGTCTGGCTGCCCTTAGCATTTTTTCCTTCATTTCAACCTTCGTGAATCTGAAGATTATGTGCCTTGGGGTTGCTCTACTTGAGGAATATCTTTGTGGTGTTCTCTGTATTTCCTGGACTTGAATGTTGCCTGCATTGCTAGGTTGGGTAAGCTCTCCTGGGTAATATACCGGAGAGTGTTTTCCAACTGGGATTCACTGGTCACATTGAGGTACACCAATCAAATGTAGATTAGGTCTTTTCACATAATCCCGTATTTCTTGGAGGCTTTGTTCATTTCTTTTCACTCTTTTTTCTCTAATCTTGCCTTCTCATTTTATTTCATCGAGTTGGTCTTCAATCTCAGATATCCTTTCTTCTACTTGATCGATTCAGGTATTGTGTATGCTGAATTCGTGTATGCTTCACGAAGTTCTCGTGCTGTGTTTTTCAGCTCTATCAAGTTGTTTATGATCTTCTCTAAGCTGTTTATTCTAGTTAGCATTTTGTCTAATCTTTTTTCAAGGTTCTTAGTTTCTTTGCATTGGGTTAGCACATGTTCCTTTAGCTCAGAGAAGTTTTCTACTACTCACCTTCTGAAACCTGCTCCTGTCAATTCATCAAACTCATTCTCCATCCAATTTTACCTTTGGTCTTTGAAGTTGGCGAATTTTGAATGGGGCCTCTGAGTGGATGACCTTGTTTATGTGGAAGCTATTTCTTTCTGTTTTTTAGTTTTCCTTATAACAGTCAGTCCTCTCTGCTGCAGGACTGCTGGAGGTCCATTCCGGACCTTGCTTGCCTAGGAATCACCCGCGAGGGCCACTGTCAATATTAGACAGATTGATGAGACAGAAAATTAACAAGGATATCCAGGACTTGAACTCAGATCTGGACCAAGTGGACCTAATAGACATCTACAGGACTCTTCACCCCAAATCCACAGAATATACATTCTTCTCAGCACCACATCACACTTGCTCTAAAATTGACCACATAATTGGAAGTAAATCACTCCTCAGCAAATGCAAAAGAATGGAAATCATAACAACCAGTCTCTCAGACCACAGTGCAATCAAATTAGAACTCAGGATTAAGAAACTTACTCAAAACCACACAACTACATGGAAACTGAACAACCTCCTCCTGAATGACTACTGGATAAATAATGAAATGAAAGAAGAAACAAAGATGTTCTTTGTTTTTTGTCAATGAGAACAAAGACACAACATACCAGAATCTCTGGGACACATTTAAAGCAGTGTCTAGAGGGAAATTTACAGCACTAAATGCCCTCATGAGAAATGAGGAAAGATCTAAAATCAACACCTTATTGTTAAAATTAAAAGAGCTAGAGGAGCAAGATTAAATAAATTTGAAAGCTAGCTGAAGACAAGAAATAACTAAGATCAGAGCAGAACTGAAGGAGAAAGAGACACAAAAAAACCCTTCAAAAAAATCAATCAATCCAGGAGCTGGTTTTTTGAAAACATCAACAAAATAGATAGACTGCTAGCCAGACTAATGAAAAAGAAAAGAGAGAAGAATCAAATAGATGCAATAAAAAATGATAAAGGGGATATCACCACTGATTCCAAAGAAATACAAACTACTATCAGAGATTACTACAAAAAACTTCATGCACATAAACCAGCAAATCCAGAAGAAATGAATAAATTCTGGGATATTTACACCTTCTCAAGACTAAACCAGGAAGAAGCTGAATCCCTGAACAGACAAATAACAAAGTCTGACGTAGAGGCAACAATTAACAGCCTACCAGCCAAAAAATGTCCAGGACCAGATGGATTTACAGCTGAATTCTACTAGATGTACAAAAAAGAGCTGGTCCATTCCTTCTGAAACTATTCCAAACAATACAAAAAGAGAGAATCCTCCCTGACTCATTTTATGAGACCAATATCATCCTCATACCAAAACCTGGCACAGATACAACTAAAAAAGAAACTTTCAGGCCAACATCCATGATGAACATCGATACAAAAATCTTCAATAACTGGCAAACCAAACGCAATAGCACATCAAAAAGCTTATCAATCACGCTCAAGTAAGCCTCATTGCGGGGATGCAAGGCTGGTTCAACATATGCAAATCTATAAATGTAATCCATCACATAAACAGAACCAAAGAAAAAAACCACATGATTATTTCAATAGATGCAGAGAAGGCCTTTGATGAAATTCAACAGCGCTTTATGCTAAAAATTCTCAGTAAACTAGATATCAATGGAACGTATCTCAAAATAATCAAAGCTATTTATGACAAACCCATAGCCAATATCATACTGAATGGGCAAAAACTGGAAGCACTCCCTTTGAAAACTGGCACTAGACAAGGGTGCCCTCTCTCACCACTCCTATTCAACACAGTATTGGAGGTTTTAGCCAGAGCAATCAGGCAAGAAAAAGAAATAAAGGGTATTCAATTAGGAAAAGAGGAAGTTGGCCGGGCATGGTGGCTCACGCTTGTAATCCAAGCACTTTGGAGGCCAAGGCAGGCGGATCACCTGAGGTCGGGAGTTCAAGTCCAGCCTGACCAACATGGTGAAACCCTGTCTTAAAAAACAACAACAAAAAAAGGAAATAGGAAGTCAAATTGTCTCTATTTGCAGACGACATGATTTTATATTTATAAGACCCCATCATCTCAGCCCAAAATCTCCTTAAGATGATAAGCAACTTCAGCAAAGTCTCAGGATACAAAATCAACGTGCAAAAATCACAAGCATCCCTATACACCAAATACAGACAAACAGAGAGCCAGATCATGAGTGAACTCCCATTCACAATTGCTACAAAGAAAATAAAATACCTAGGAATACAACTAACAAAGGACATGAAGGACCTCTTCAAGGAGAACTACAAACCATTGCTCAAAGAAATAAGAGAGGACACAAACAGATGGAAAAACATTCTGTGCTCATGGTTAGGAAGAATCAATATCGTGAAAATGGCCATACTGCCCAAAGTAATTTACAGATTCAGTGCTATCCCCATCAAACTACCATTGACCTTCTTCCCAGAACTGGAAAAAACTACCTTAAACTTCATACGGAACCAAAAAAGAGCTTGCATAGCCAAAACAATCCTAAGCAAAAAGAACAAAGCTGGAGACATCACGCTATCTGACTTCAAACTATACTACAAGGCTACAGTTATCCAAATAGCATGGTACTGGTACCAAAACAGAGATATAGACCAATGGAACAGAACAGACGCCTTGGAAGTAATGCCACACATCTACAACCATCTGATCTTTGACAAACCAGAAAAAAACAAGCAATGGGGAAAGGGTTCCCTGCTCAATAAGTGGTGTTGGGAAAACTGGCTAACCATGTACAGAAAGCTGAAACTGGACCCCTTCCTTACACCTTACACAAAAATTAACTCCAGACGGATTAAAGTTTTAAACAGAAGACCTAACACCATAAAAATCCTATAAGAAAACATAGGCAAAACCATTCAGGACATGAGCATTGGCAAGGACTTCATGACTAAAACACCAAAAGCCATGGCAACAAAAGCCAAAATAGACAAATGGGATCTAATTAAACCTAACAGCTTCTGCACAGCAAAAGAAACAATCATTAGAGTGAATCAGCAACCAAGAGAATGGGGAAACATTTTTGCAATCTACCCATCTGACAAAGGGCTGATATCCAGAATTTACAAAGAACTAAAACAGATTTACAAGAAAAAGACAACTCCATCAAAAAGTGGGCAAAAAATATGAGAGACACTTTTCAAAAGAAGACATTTATGTGGCCAAGAAACATGAAAAAATGCTCATCATCACTGGTCATTAGAGAAATGCAAATCAAAACTACATTGAGATACCATCTCATGCCAGTCAGAATGGCGATCATTAAAAAATCTGGAGACAACAGATGCTGGAAAAGATGTGGAGAAATGGGAATGCTTTTACACTGTTGGTGGGAGTGTAAATTAGTCAACCATTGTGGAAGACTGTCTGCAATTCATCAAGGATCTAGAAATAGAAATACCATTTAACCCAGCAATCCCATTACTGGGTATATATATACCCAAATGATTATAAATCGATCTATTATAAAGATACATGCACACATATGTTCACTGCGGCACTATTTACAATAGCAAAGACTTGGAACCAACCCAAATGCTCATCAAAGATAGACTGGATAAAGAAAATGTGGCACATATATACCATGGAATACTATGCAGGCATAAAAAAGGATGAGTTCATGTCCTTTGCAGGGACGTGGATGAATCTGGAAACCATAAGTCTCAGCAAACTGACATAAGAACAGAAAACCAAATACTGCATGTTCTCACTCATAAGTGGATGTCGAACAATGAGAACACATGGACACAGGGAGGGGAACACCATACACTGGGGTCTGTTGTGGGGTGGGTGACTAGGGGAATGATAGCAAGGGGTGGGGAGATTGGGGAAGGATAACAATAGGAGAAATGCCTAATGTAGGTGACAGGGGCATGGAGGCAGCAAACCACCATGGCAGGTGTATACCTATCTAACAATCCTGCAAGTTCTGCACATGTACCCTAGAAGTTTAAGTAAAATTTAAAAAAAGAAAGAAAAAAAAAATAAATGCTGACTTCTTGTCAGAAAGAAGCTAAGCCAGACGATAATGTCTGCAAATGAGGCCAGTTTTTACACTAGATCACTGCTAACTGACCACCACTTAGCTGAGTCTCTCATCAACTGGTTGCAAACCTAAGACGTCCACAGTTCGCCAGGGTTGGACTCCCCAGACATCTGGAACTGCTCCCATCAGGTAAGCTGTATGCTAACCCAAATGACTGTTAAATGTCCCCACACCTTTTAATTTCAGCTCTTTCTGTTATAATCTTTAGTGAAACGAGAGCAGAGAAACTGTTGTTTCTTAGTAAACGAAAGACTCACAGTGCGGCTGCAGAAAAAGATACCGACTGTTGAATTAGTCTATGTGGCAGGATCATGATTAAGATGCGAGTGTCTTTAAACTGAAAACAATACCTTGTTGTTAAGATTTATGCACACACAGAAAAGGAAAAGCACCCCACCCAGCATCAGAGGATCAGCAAATTGATAAACATTGGTATTTTCAGTTAAAATAAAACATTTAAGGTTTTTGTAACACTCTTAAAATGAATCTCCCATTTTGAACATCTTTTTCAGTTATCCAGTGATTACTCGTTCTACTGCCCTGGAAAAGAAACTTCTGAGGAGTGTGGTTCTGAGATATCTGTGCCCCTACTGAAAAGTTTCATGAGGTTTTTTTGTTTATTGTGGTAAAACACATGGACAAATTTCACCATTTTAAGGTCTACCATTCAGTGGCAGTAGGTGACTCACAGTGCTGTGTAACCATCACCCATAGCGAGTTCGAACACCCACAAGAAATCCCTTTCCCCTCAGCAGCCGCTTCCCCTCTGCCCACGCCCCTCGCCCCGCCACTTTCCTTCTCCCAGGATGTCCATCTCTGAACATTTCATGTCAATGTCTACACTTTTGCATCTGGCTCCTCTCCTGGCATTTTGTATATTTTAAAATTAATTGGGATGAGAATTGGTATCTTGAGATCTTTGGGAATTTTTTAGGACGCAGACCAGCCTGCTGCATTTCGAAGCTGGCGTGGGCAGCCGGGCTCTCCCTGGAGTCGCCACGTCCCTCAGGAAGGTTCCCGGCCCGGCCTGAGCTCTGGGGCCAGCGGGGTCTCCGCAGCCTTCGGGCTCCACTTCGCGCAGCGTCTCCCGGGCCCCAACCCAACCTCTGGGCACTGGATGAAGTCTGGCGGATTGGATGCCGGGGGCCTCCACCCCGCCAGGCTCGCATCCCCTTCCCGGTGTCCGAGGTGGGGGCTGCCCGGCCCGCGTGGCCTCTCCGTCGCAACTCCACCCCGCGGGTGCGCACCCCGGAACCCAGCCCCGGAGTGAGGCGCGAGACCCCGGCACGCCCTTTCCGGAAAGCCGCTGACCCCGCCGACTCCCGCCCGAAGGAGGGGTCGGATTTACAGTCAAGGCTGAAAATCCCCCGCGGCAGCTTCGGGGCAGGGGCGTCTCCAAAATGACTCCGTCCTCCTCGGGACGCCCCGGGGCCCTCGGAATTCGCGCCGGAGCCGCAGGGACGGGCCTTGGGAGGACGCAGCGCGGCCTCGCCTTCCCCGCCCACCCCGACCCCGTCCGGGTCCCAGGCTGTCCCCCGAGCCGCGGCTCGCGCCCCCGCCCGCGTACCTCCTCCGCGCCGGCTTCCTCCTCTTCTTTGCGGCGTACCTGCCCGCGGCGGGCAGCATGGGGTCTGCAGGCGGCCGCTCCCCTCCCGGCCGCGCAAAGGGGACGGGGACGCGGGGGCCGTCAGCGCGCGCCGGGGAAACCGCTGCCGGACGCCCGGGAACCGGCGGCCACCCCCAGGCGGAAGGCGGCCAGCGGGTCCCCGCGCGGGGTCCCGGCCGCGCCTCTTCCTGCAGCGACCCGCGGGACCTGCCGACCCCGCTCGCCGGGCCCGGGACACCCCAGGGTCAGCGCCCGCCTCCTCTCGAAACCGGGCGCTGGGGGCTCGGCGGCCGGAGGGACGGTGCGGGGAGCGCGCGGCGGGCCCGGGACGCGCCTTTGCAGGGAACGCAGGGCGTCCGCCTCTCGCTTAGGTGTCAGGAACCGCGGCAGGAATCTCCGGTCTTCCTTCGGGGGTTGGCGGGGGCTCGAAACTGGACGGTTTGGCCTGGAAGACTGTTCAGAGGAAGAGCGTTTCCTCACTCGCAGGTGCGGTCGCGCGAGCGGGAACAACAGGGGCGAACTCGGGAAGCCGCGCGTCCGTGGACGACCCCTCGGAAGGAGTCCGGAGAAGTCCTTGTTCCCACGCGTGGACGCTTCCCTCGGACTGTCCGACCCACAAAAAGCCCGGCCCTGACCCGCTCTTCTCTCCGCAGTCTCGGGGAAGGGAAGCCCACGGGCGTCTGCAGAGGCGGGTCCTGGGGAGCGCAGAGCGCAGGGGAACGAGGGCGGGGACGCTGGGCCGATGGGGCGTGGGCCGGGCAGAGAGGACCCGCCTCCACTCGGGACCGCCCCCAGCGGCCAGTCTGCGCGGTCCGAGGACCCTCCTGGGGAAGCTCATTCCGGCTCCTTTGCAAACACCCGCTGCGCGTGGACTGAGGGAGCGCCCACGCGTCGACCCCTGGAAACTAAGGCCTCCCCATGGGAACGTCGGTGTCCGGGAGCCTTTACTCTTAATTCCGCCCGTTGCGTGTACATGTGTGAGATGCTTCGGATGCTTCTGGGAGCGAGGTGTTAGAAAACGAATGGAAATGCGTCCTGATCTCCCCGCGCCCGCCTAGGGTGACAGCGGAGACGCGGCTTCTCTGGGGTGGAGCCTCCGTTTTCCAGAGCTGCGTTGAAGTCTTCCCAGGACCCCTGACTTGCCCTGGAAACTGCTCACCTTGGCATCGAGCTGCGGAACAAGAAATGCTTTTGCTTTCATTCGTCTTAGTGTTCATAAAATGGAAAACAATGAAGGACATTTAACAACATGAATAAAATAACGGATCTGGAGTCTTCAGAAAGCACAACAAACACAGATCCAAGTACAGTCATGTCAGCAGCACATTCCTCCTCTAAGTTTTATGAAGTTTTGGAGGAGAAGAGAACAGAAGTGGATGAGGCGCAGATCTACGGCCTGCGTGCGTCAGGCAGCCAGACCCTTCCCGCTGCTCCAGGCCTCGAAATAGGACACAGGTTTCCCAAGACCAAATCTCTACACTCTTAACCGCAGTGGGTGGAGATTGGGGAGTGACCTCTCCTCAGCTCCCCGACCTGATCTCCATGGCGGCACGCAGGCGGCAGGGACAGGCCCTTTCCAGGGTTTCCTCTCTTTAAGCTTCTTCCCCTTCTTCCCACTCTTCATAATCGAATCTGGACAAGGATTTCAGTCTGGGCCTTGACCAAGGAAAATAACTGTATCCAGGGATGGAAAACTTTGCTTCCAGGTCCCGTTTTGCTACAGCCCCGCAATAAAACTGTGGTCAGGCCTCGGTTCCTTCTCTAAGCTGAGGGGTGCTGTGTGTGGATCTCCATCTCCTTTATGATGCTCCTGGCAGTGACGGCTTCGTTACTAGAACCGCCGAGTTCAAACGATGTTTCAAAATGGCGTCCCCCTCTGTTGTGTCGTCAGAGTCCTTTTTCGTCTTATATCTTGAAAATAGATAACCAAGATAATATGAGTATCAAACTGAGCCTCTTTCTTTGGACTTTGTAACAAGGAAAATTCCTAGTAATGATCCATGAGTTAGGGGGTGCAGGTGCTTAAATAAATCTGAATGCGAGCTGTATTTTATGATTGCATTGGGGTATATCCATGAACTTTGGACTTATGTAAAACTTTATCTAAAATCATGCAGTGTTCATTACTTAGCAATGGTACCATGGCTTGGTGTCTAGCATTCTTGGTAGAAAGCCGTCGCTGTGTTAGAGACTGTTGGCTGTTTTTTGAGGCCATCGGGGAGGCAATGCCAGACAGACAGATGTGGCTTCAGTCCCACTAATATGAAATCAGACAGCCACCAGCTGGAAAGCGAATTGAGATTGTAACAATGTGCTCACTTCCCAAGGCTAGGGACCAGGGCCGCTTGTAGTCCCACAATTACCTTGTTGAACGGTAAAAGCTGAATTCCTTTCCCCATGACAAAGTTGGGCAGGGAGCCATCAAACTGGGATTCTGGAAATCAGGATGGCGGAGTCAGAGGATCCTCTACCCTCACAGACCCCTTTTGCTGTGTTTGCTCCTGGTGCAAGTTCTCACTTCATCATGGCTTGAGGGCTGAGGAGAGTTCTGGGGGTGATGCTGCTACCTCAGCTCAATGTCCCCACTGCCTGGAGCCAGAAAGGAGACAGGGACAGAAGTCATGGACTAAAGGCCTAAAGACAGGGCAGGAAGAATGGCAAGATTCAGAGGAAAATGATTTGTTTTCAGCCAGAATATACTGATAGGTCTCAAACCAGCGATGGAGAGAATGGTGCAGCAGAGTGCTGTGGCCTGGCACAGAGGGGCCTGTGACCGTTCAGTCTCATGCGCCACCTCAGGCTCCTCACCCCTCCCTCAGAACAAGGGCTTTCATGGCTGCATTATCCCAGGCCACAGCCCTTCTTAAGGCCACCTGTAATCCGAGTAATTTCGGAGGCCAAGGTGGGTGGATCAAGAGGTCGGGAGATTGAGACCATCCTGGCTAAAGAAGTGAAACCCAATCTATTAAAAAAAAATAAAAAAAAAAATCCTCTGGAATGAACACACCAAAGTAATAATAGTGCCCATCTGCTTGGGTAGGAGAGAAGGGGGAATGGAGCAGAGTGGGGATGTCACTGCACCTTTTCAAACTTCAAAATGCTCAAGCAACATGAGCGTGTCACTTACTGTTTTAAAGTAAGTTTAACATAGCAGCTTCTGAGCTAGAAGTCAGATGAGATGGAGTGCTCGGGCGGGGGTGCTGGTGCCTGGAAGGAAGCAAGACGGCCCTGCCGGGTGAGCCACGGGGGCTGAGGCGGTCGCTGCCCACTGACCTCGGGAACACAGCTGACCTGTCTCAAAGTACATGTGGAAGAACAACCATGACCCACAGCTGAGGCTGCAGAAACACTCTGGATAAGCAGAAAGGGAGATGAGATGTGGGGAACAGAAGGTTTTCCATGATGCAAATTCACACCAGAGGATTTTATTTCCTAATCCCTCCATTTCAACTCTGGTTCTCAATTGAAGTTGCTATAGGTTTAAGCACAGATTTGTTATAAGCATTTCAAAGGTGATAACCAGTATGCGATCAGAAGAAAGCTCACTTGGGTAGATTTAGGTGACGGAGGAATTCAAAGTCAACACCAGATGAGACTGTCATTTCCAAGGAAACGCAGTGATGATCTTTTTCATCATTATTTCACCTTCATGACTTGAATAGAAAATGTTGTTTGTAATGTCTGAAATTGTTAAATGTTCAATTAGTTACACTGAAACAGTATTTCTCTCAAGCAATCTGTGAATGCTACACATCACTATGAGAAGCTCAAGGCCAGGTGCAGTGTCTCATGCCCGTAATTCCAGCACTTTGGGAGGCCAAGGACAGCAGATCACCTAAGGTCAGGAGTTTGAGACCAGCCTGGCCAACATAGTGAAACTCTGTCTCTATTAAAAATAAAAAAATTAGCTGGGCGTGATGATGGTGAATAACTGTAGTCCCAGCTACTCGAGAGGCTGAGACATGAGAATCGGTTGAACCCTGGAGGAGGAGGTTGTAGTGACCTGAGATTGCACCACTGCACTTCAGCCTGGGCAACAGAATGAGACTCCATCTCACAAAAAAAAAAAAAAAAAAAAAAAAAAAGAAAAGCTGGAAAATACTGAATGTGGCTGGGCATGGTGGGTCACACGGTCACACGTGTAATCCTAGCACTTTGGGAGGCTGAGGCAGGTGGATCACCTGAGGTCAGGAGTTCGAGACCACCCTGGCCAATATGGCGAAATCCCGTCTCCACTAAAAATGCAAAAATTAACTGGGTGTAGTGGCTTGTGCCTGTAATCCCAGCTACTCAGGAGGCTGAGGCAGGAGAATTGTTTGAACCCGGAAGGTGGAAGTTGCAGTGAGCCGAGATCACACCATTGCACTCCAGCGTGGGCAGCAGGATCAAAACTCTATCTCAAAAAAAAAAAAAAAAAAAAAGGCAAGAAAGAAAGAAAGAAAGAAAGAAATACTATACTTAATCCCAAAAGGGCTCTTTAAATGTAACCTCTGTCCTTGGAAAACAAGCAGTGAAGGATCAGCCTCAGTAGAAAAGTAGGACCCAGACAACCCCACCTCCCCACTTCAGGGAGCACTCAGGGAGGGCTGCCCAGGGCCCGGAAGGTAAAACGCACAGACACAGTGGCCACGGACGGCTGTGCTGTGCCGTGCGCTGCACCCCACTAGGCCTGCAGCACCAGCCCCTGCAAAGCACCAGGAGGCTTCAGGCAGAATACGAATTTGCTCAGATCATGAGGTCCAGTCCTCTAAGCCCCTCTGCCCTGCACTAGGTAAAAGACCAGAACAGGACACAGGGAAGGACCCAGAGAAGCATCTGCACCTGACTCTGTGAGGGCAAGGTGGGCTGGAGGCAGGTAAGGTTTGGCTCCTGAACTGGCACTGCCAAAAGCAAATGGACCAGCAGGGAAAGTGGCAAGGCAGAAGATCACATGTGGGACTCAGTCACCACTTTCAAACATTCCCAAAGTGACAGTAAGCATCAAGAGACCGCTTACTAGGGTCTCACTGTTAAGAGTAAAAAGAGATTGGGAGGCCGAGGCGGGTGGATCATGAGGTCAAGAGATCGAGACCATCCTGGTCAACCTGGTGAAACTCCGTCTCTACTAAAAAATACAAAAATTAGCTGGGCATGGTGGCGCGTGCCTGTAGTCCCAGCTACTTGGGAGGCTGAGGCAGGAGAATTGCTTGAACCCAGGAGGCGAAGGTTGCGGTGAGCCGAGATCGCGCCATTGCACTCCAGCCTGGGTAACAAGAGTGAAACTCCATCTCAAAAAAAAAAAAAAAAAAAGGTAAAAAGAGATTGTGTATGCAAATAATTAGAAAAATCAGAAATAACTAATGTTTAAACAGAATCTAAAACTATAACACTTCTAGACCTTTGGGCTCATAGTCTGCCTGACACACAGGAAGGGGACAGGAGGGCTCAGAGCACTGCCAAGAGCCTGGCTCCTGCAAGCCAGTTCTTCTCAGGACAAGGTGGACTTTTCCACAAGTTGGTCTTTAGCAATATTATAATCAACTGCACTTCAATTGTCTTGCACCAACTATCACAGCTCCACACCAGTGCAGTTTTAAAATGAGACAGGCCAGTGGCTCATGCCTATAATCTCAGCACTTTGGGAGGCTGAGGTGGGCAGATCACTGAGGCTGGGAGTTCGAGACCAGTCCGACCAACATGGAGAAACCCCATCTCTACTAAAAATACAAAATTAGCTGGGCATAGTGGTGCATACCTGTATTCCCAGCTGCTTGGGAGGCTGAGGCAGGAGACTTGCTTGAACCCAGGAGGTAGAGGTTGCGGTGAGCCAAAATCACACCATTGCCCTCCAGCCTGAGCAACAAGAGCAAAACTCTGTCTCAAACAAAACAAAACAAAACAAACAAACAACAACAAAAACAAACAAACAAACAAAAAAAATAAGACAGAGAGAGAGAGGTATCTCACATCAACACTGCCAAGATGTGTACCCTTCTGATCTGGCAATTCTGCCTAGAAGTTCACCTGAGGAAGTGAGCAGGAGAACACAAATACACACCACATTCACAGATGCTCATCACAGTGTCACTTTGAGGACTTAAACAGATACTGTGAATTACAAGATCATTGAAGAGCTGTGACTTTAACCTCTCCACCTGACTTCCTCCCTAGATTCCTCTAGGAACAGAAAAATACAGATTTCTCAAGAACTATTAGAGTACATACATAAACTTATTGATACGGAAGATGTTCACTCTATGAGGTGTGCACCATGGCCCCATTGTAGATATCCTTCTTTCACAGCACTACTTGCTGGGTGTGGTGGCTGACGCCTGTAATCCCAGAACTTTGGGAGGCCAGGGCAGGTGGATCATCTGAAGTCAGGAGTTTCAGACCATCCTGCCCAACATAATGAAACCCTGTCTCTACTAAAAATATAAAAAGTTAGCCAGGCATGGTGGTCCATGCCTGTAATCCTAGCTACTCAGGAAGCTAAGGCAGCAGATTCGCTTGAACTTAGGAGGCAGAGGTTGCCATGAGCCGAGATTTTGCCATTGCACTCCAGTGTGGGCAACAAGAGTGAAATTCCATCTCAAATAATAATAATAACGATAAATAAACAGCATTACTGTGGCTGGCCACACAAGAACCTCTTGGAAGAGTCCATAGCATTGTAAGGTGTTCATTATCTATGGGCAGAAGGAATACCTGTGATCTTGATTTCTTTTGCATTACTCCACATTTCCTGAACTTTTGTAAATTGTATAAATAACTTAGAAATCACAATAAACAAAGCCATTGTTGTGCATCCACTGGTGTCTCCTAAATGTTATAAGCCCTAAGATTACCCATAAGGGTAATTGAGAGTACTGAGAGGCTTCAATATCATTAATTTCATAAATACATCAAACAATATATTTATGAATAGATATATTTCCAAAACAGACTCCCTCATCTTTTCTAGGACTAAAATTTTGATCTATAAAGACTTACTTCCGGTCGGGCGCGGTGGCTCATGCCTGTAATCCCAGCACTTTGGGAGGCCGAGGCGGGTGGATCACGAGGTCAAGAGATCAAGACCATCCTGGTCAACATGGTGAAACCCCGTCTCTACTAAAAATACAAAAAATTAGCTGGGCATGGTGGTGCGTGCCTGTAATCCCAGCTACTCAGGAGGCTGGGGCAGGAGAATTGCCTGAACCCAGGAGGCGGAGGTTGCGGTGAGCCAAGATCGCGCCATTGCACTCCAGCTTGGGTAACAAGAGCGAAACTCCGTCTCAAAAAAAAAAAAAAAAAAAGACTTACTTCCCCATTGCCTTCAATTAGACCAACCTGCAGAAAAGAATAATAATAAGTACAATTTATAGAAGAACTGCAATGCAAAAGTTAGCAAAATCATCCTTGTCAAGCGTTTCTATAAAATATCAGAACAGGTCACTGACATACAAACTCCACCAACAACCAGAAGAGCACCGAAGTCTTTGGAGCAATGCTGAAACTGGTTACTTCCAATCACCAAAATGCTACAGTGTCCTAGAATATGATTATGACTTGGAGAATCCATTAAAAATCAAGAAAGTGTTCATAACAGAGGAAAATTTTGAAAAATAGAATGTTAAATGAAAAGTAGCATATGTTTCTAATATAGACTGTGAACACAAAGGCAAACATCTTAAGAAGGAACGCTATAGGAATTGTCAGCCTTATCCGGCTTCTCCAGAAATGCCACTCAAGACCTTCCATTCTCTCCCTATTCTAAGGGAAATATCAGTTCCCAGGGGAAGGGCTTTTTCATGGAGCCAAGAGAAAGCCTCAGAAGTGCAGGCCCTGGGAGTACCAGGTGGCAGCTTCAACCCAGGAGCACACTTGAGTGCTGTGCACTTGTACACTCCAGATCAGCTGCAGAAGGCCCCTTAGCTCAGGCAGTGGGAGGGAGACAGGAATGGGTTTATTGACTTCAAAGAGTATAAAATAAACCATTCAAATACACCCAAATGCACTCTTTCATAAGAGAAACTAAAGTAACAAATCCTGACCCCATGATGAGACCCCAGATAAAGTGGACTTTTCCACAAATTGGTCTTTAGCAATATTATAATCAACGGCACTTCAATTGTCTTGCACAAACTATCACACCTCCACACCAGTGCAGCCTTAAAATGCGACAAGCCGGTGGCTCATGCCTATAATCCCAGCACTTTGGGAGGCCGAGGTGGGCAGATCACCTGAGGCTGGGAGTTTGAGACCAGTAGCTTCTCTGAGGTTCTTTGTCCATAACATAGTCATAAGGCCGGGTGCAGTGGCTCATGCCTGTAATTTCAGCGCTGTGGGAGGCCAAGGTGAGCAGATCCTTTGAGCCCAGAAGTTTGAGACCAGGCTGAGCAACATGTCAAAACACCATCTTCAACAACAACAACAAACCCACAGTGATAAGAGGGTTTGTTAGGGAAACGTGTTATTCAGTGAGGGTAGGCAGTTAAACCACTAGCTTACTTCTGTAAATGCTGAATCAATTCCAGATTGGAGAATGATCCAAGCAAAGATGGTGAGGTTAGAAAGCTTTTCTGAAATGGTTGTTGATGGTAAGCTCATTTTCCAGTTTGAAACATGAAACACCGTGAAACTGTAAGAAGGGGCCAGAAGGCTCAATGAAGTAGTAAAACAGGGACTATTTTATAGGGTCTGTTTTATAAGGTGGCTCATGCCTTGTAATCTCAGGACTTTGGGAGGCCAAGGCGGGCGGATGACGAGGTCAAGAGATTGAGATCATCCTGGCCACATGGTGAAACCCCATCTCTACTAAAAATAAAAATTTAGCTGGGCACGGTGGCACGCTCCTGTAGTCCCAGCTACTTGGGAGGCTGAGGCAGGAGAATCACTTAAATCTGGGAGGTGGAGGTTGCAATGAGCTGAGATCGCCCACTGCACTCTAGCCTGGCAACAGAGCAAGACTTTGTCCCAGAAAAAACAACAAAGACAACAAAAAACCAGGGTCTGGAAGGAGGGGCTGGTCGCAAAAGAAAAGAAGGTGTGTGATTCCAGAGGGGGATTCCCAAGTTCGAAGTTTGAGTTACTCAAGCAGCCACTAACTCATTTTATATCTTGATATTGTATATTGTCAATTAATACAACTTTTTTTTTTTTTTTTCAGACGGAGTTTCACTCTTGTTACCCAGGCTGGAGTGCAATGGCGCGATCTCGGCTGACCGCAACCTCCGCCTCCTGGGTTCAGGCAATTCTCCTGCCTCAGCCTCCTGAGTAGCTGGGATTACAGGCACGCGCCACCAAGCCCAGCTAATGTTTTGTATTTTTAGTAGAGACGGGGTTTCACCATGTTGACCAGGATGGTCTTGATCTCTTGACCTTGTGATCCACCCGCCTCGGCCTCCCAAAGTGCTGGGATTACAGGCGTGAGCCACCACGCCCAGCCCAATACAACTTTTTAGTTTAAAAAGTTATCTTAAAGGAAATTGATATGTATTAATATTAATCACTTTTAAAATTACAAACTTCGCCAGGCGTAGTGGCTCACACCTGTAATCCAGCACTTTGGGAGACAGAGGCAGCAGGATGGCTTCAGACCAAGATTCAAAAACAGCCTGGGCCACCTAGCAAGACCTCCATCTCTACAAAAAATAAAAATTGGCCAGGGGCTGTGGCTCATGCCTGTAATCTCAACACTTTGGGAGGCCAAGGCGGGTGGATCATATGAGGTCAGGAGTTCAAGACAAGCCTGGCCAACATGGTGAAACCCTGTCTCTACTAAAAATACCAAAATTAGCCAGGCGTGGTGGCACCCTCCTGTAATCCCAGCTACTCAGGAGGCTGAGGCATGAGAATTGCTTGAACCCAGAAGGCAGACGTTGCAGTGAACTGAGATGGTGCCATTGTACTCCAGGCTGGGTGACAAGAGGAAAACTCAGCCTCAAAAATAAATAAATAAATAAATAAATAAATAAATAAAATAAAAATTAGCCTGGTGTGGTGGTGTGTGCCTGTAGCCAGCTACCTGGAAGGCTGAGGCAGGAGAATCTCTTGAGCCCAGGAGTTTGAGGCTGCAGTGAGCTACGACTGCACCACTGCACTCCAGCCTGGGCAACAAAGTGAGACCCTGTCTCAGAAAATGATAACATAAAACAGTTATATTGAAATGTATCCAGAGAAACCAGTGGGATTTAAATTAATTTTGGTTGAAATGGGTTCTGAGGAAATTATACGGACAGAAAATTGAGATAATGTAAGTTATATCTTGAATAAACACTCTGGTTTTGGCCGGGCATGACCACTTATACCTGTAATCTCAGAATTTTGGGAGGCTGAGGAGGGAGGATCACTTGGGCCCAGGGGTTCAAGACCAGTTTGGGCAACATAGGGAGACCTCTGTCTCTAAAATAAATTTTAAATAAATAAACTCTGTTTTTGGGGTGGGGTGGGTGGAGCTGGGGACAGAGGAGTAAGACAGCATAATTGTTGACCCGGCACAGTGGCTCACGCCTGTAATCCCAGCACTTTGGGAGACGGAGGTGGGCAGATCACCAGGTCAGGAAATCGAGACTAGCCTGGCCAACATGCTGGAATCCTGTCTCTACTAAACATACAAAAATTAACTGGGTGTGGTGGCACGCACCTGTAATCCCAGCTACTTGGGACGCTGGGTCAAAAGAATCGCTTGCACCCAGGAGGGGGTGGTTGCAGTGAGCCGAGGTCGCACCACTGCACTCCACTCTGGCGACAGAGCGAGATTCCATCTCGGGGGCCGGGAGGGGGAAGAAAAAACATAATTGTCCCATCACTATAACATTTAAAGATTTGACTAAGCAAAACAAAAGCCCGAGCTGCTGGAGCACAGGTGCCATCCCTAGTTCCATAGACACCCACAGCCCAAATCTCTGGAGGTCAGTGGGGTGCACAGCCAGTGTGGGAACACTTCAGATAGCAGGTGTGCCCAGCCATGAGGGGAACTGGTTTGGTTTTGCAGCACAGAAGCTTGATAGATTTGATTTCGGCATCTTTTGAATTTTGGATTATGTTATTTCACCTCTTTCCCAGTAAGTAACACACACAACCCAGTGTTGGTTACCATATCATTCTGAAAAGCCGCACAAGTGGCTAAGTCGCTGGACATCAAAGGGGTTTCAACCCATTCTTCTCTTTATTTTGTCCTCCAAATCTTTTTTTTTTTTTTTTTTTTGAGACAGAGTCTTGCTCTGTTGCCCAGTCTGGAGTACAGTGGCACAATCTTGGTTCACTGCAACCTACACCTCTTTCCTGGGTTCAAGCGATTCTTATGCCTCAGCCTCTCAAGTAGCTTGGATTACTGGTCCACACCCCCACGCCTGACTAATTTTTGCATTTTTAGTAGAGATGGGGTTTCACCAGGTTGGCCAGGCTGGTCTCAAACTCCTGGCCTTCAAGTGCTGGGATTACAGGATGAGCCACTGCACCTGGCCTCTGTCCTTCAGAATTTTTATTTTGCTGCATGAATGTAATGATATCAGGGATCTGTTAGCTATTCCATACATTTACGTATTTGAATAACTTTTGAATGATTTTTTAACTTGTTTCTATGGCATCCATCAAGTTATATGTGGACAGATGATTGGTAACTACTGATGCTGATGCAGAAGGAGTGCTCTGCTCCAGTCATCCACTGACATCTGTTTTCCAAGACACAGAATTATGATCATTACAGATCATTATTTCCCATCATCTCTTTTTTTTTTTTTTTTTTGAGACGAGTCTTGCTCTGTCACCAGGCTGGAGTGCAGTGGTGCAATCTCTGCTCACCACAACCTCCACCTCCTGGGTTCAAGCAATTCTCCTGCCACAGCCTCCCGAGTAGCTGGGATCACACGTGCACAACACCACTAATTTTCTGTATTTTTTTTTTTTTTTTTTGAGACAGAGTTTTGCTCTTGTTACCCAGGCTGGAGTGCAATGGTGCGGCCTCTGCTCACCGCAACCTCCGCCTCCTGGGTTCAGGCAATTCTCCTGCCTCAGCCTCCTGAGTAGCTGGGATTACAGGCATGCGCCACCATGCCCAGCTGATTTTTTGTATTTTTAGTAGTGACGGGGTTTCACCATGTTGACCAGGATGGTCTCGATCTCTTGACCTCGTGATCCACCCGCCTCAGCCTCCCAAAGTGCTGGGATTACAGGTGTGAGCCACTGCGCCCGGCCAATTTTCTGTATTTTTAGTAGAAACTGGGCATGTTGGCCAGGCTAGTCTCGAACTCCTGACCTTGTGATCTGCCCACCTCAGCCTTTCAAAGTGCTGGGATTACAGGTGTGAGCCACCACACCCGGCCCCATGTCTTTATCTTTCAAAAGGATAAAGTGGTTTTTGATTCTCAGTTGTTTTGGAATTCAGCCTTTTCTATGGATGTAACTGATTTTTGCTCTCGATATTATTTCACCCTTCAATTAGCCAGTTTTTTTTTTTTTTAATTTTTTTTAAGACGGAGTCTTGCTCTGTCAACAGGCTGGAGTGCCCTGGCGCCATCTCGGCTCACTGCAACCCCTGCCTCCTGGGTTCAAGTGATTCTTCCGCCTCAGCCTCCCAAGTAGCTGGGACCACAGGCACGTGCCACCATGCCCGGCTAATTTTTTTGTATTTTTAGTAGAGATGGGGTTTCACCATGTTGGCCAGGATGGTCTCGATCTCTTGACCTCGTGATCCACCCGCCTCGGCCTCCCAAAGTGCTGGGATTACAGGCATGAGCCACTGCGCCCAGCCAATTAGCCAGTGTAAAACAGTCCTGTTTATTGAAACTAAAATTTTTGATCCTTAAAGAGTCCTAGTTGGGACATTGTATGTCAGGGATTATGTTATTTTTCTTGGTAGTCATTGCTTTGTTCAAATACATGAACCTGAAAGATATTACTTTTTTATTACCACAAATGATACAGAAGGATTCAACCTGTAGCAACCAGAATAACTGGTTCTTCCAGATGAAGTATCTTAATTATTTAAAAAACCACTTTATAAGATCTCTGGTTTAATTTTTTAGTTTAACCTCTTTAATAATTTTTTAATTTAACCTCTTTAATTATTATCAGCACTGTAAGAAGTTTCTGGTCTCCACTCTTTTTTCGGGCCTAAGCCAATGGCTAATTGAGACCATGCATCACTGTTAAGGCATCTTCACCAAAAGGAACCATGGAAGTTCTGCATGAGACATAGACACCTGTTAGAAAAGGAGCTAAATTTCAAACCAGGAATGTGGTGTTGAATCACAGTGAAATGTCCAGAAGGAACTCCCAAAGTACAGAATGACATAGGAGACTGTTTTAGGTGGAATTTCTGAAAGTACATTATTGTTTCTTTTTGACTTTTGTTTCATATGGCAGATGATACCAATGTTCCATTTATATTAGTTATGAATGTAAATAAATATTGAGGAAATCACATTTCTCCTGGTGTATGGGAAAAATCATGACAATGGAAGGCAAAGAACTTAAGTTTGGGAAACATTTGGCTGACAGGATGTGTTGGAAAGCAAGTTAAAATCCCAAACTCAGCCAGGGGCAGTGGCTCACACTTGTAATCCCAGCACTTTGGAAAGCTGAGGCAGGAGGATTGCTTGAGCCCAGGAGTTCAAGACCAGCCTGGGGAACATAAGGAGACCTCTTTCTATACAAAAATAAATAAATAATAAATAATTAGTCGGGCATAGTGGCACACACTTGTGGTCCCAGCCACTTGGGAACTTCAGCCCAGGAGTTCAAGACTGCAGTGAGCTATGACCATGCAACTGCACTCCAGCCAGGGCAAGAGCGAGAGCGTGTCTCCCAAGAGGGAAAAAAAGGTTGATTCAGAATCTGATACAGAGGTTTAGGGGTGGCCCTGAGGTCTTGGGTTTTTCTTTCTTTTGTTTTGTTTTTGTTTTTGAGACAGAGTCTTGCTCTGTTGCCCAGGCTGGAGTGCAGTGGTGCAATCTTGGCTCACTGAAACCTCTACCTCCTGGATTCAAGCAATTCTTCTGCCTCAGCCTCCTCCTGAGTAGCTGGAATTACAGGCACCTGCCACCACACCCAGCTAATTGTTGTATTTTTTAGTAGAGACTGGGTTTCACCATGTTGACCAAGTTGGTCGTCTCGAATTCCTGACCCCAGGTGATCCACCGGCCTCGGACTCCCAGAGTGTTGGGATTACAGGCGTGAGCCACCACGCCCAGCGGGTTTTGGGCTTTTCATAAGGCTCCCTGGGCATCTTTCATGTTGCGGAAATTTGAAAGCCAGGAGCAACCTGCCATACATCAGGAAGCCACTAGATGGCAGGGGCCATCCTTTGGAGCCCCTTCCTTAGTCTGGAAAGTGGTCAGAGTGGAAACCTGTGCGGTGGGGAAGAGTCCAAGTGCACATGTCAAATCCACTTTAAGAAATAGTTAGTGCCGATGAATGGGCAGGGAGTGTTCCTCTCACCTCTTGCTCCCTCTAGTGTCACCTCCAGTATCTGAAATGCTTTGAGGATCCTTAACCACAACTCTGCAACCAGGGAGCTGTGCTACCCTGTAGCACAAGCAGCTAAGGAAAACCTAGCTCAATGATAGGACGAATATTTATATGGGGTCAGTGGCTTTTATTGGCAGACATATATGCCCTTTTGTGCAATATAGGAGGTAGAGAAGAAAAACCCAAACCAAAGCGTGCATTTGTTTGTTTTCTCTGCTCTCATTCAATCAACACGGAATACTTCTGTGACCAAATGTGGGGAGGTTTACCCCAGACACCAAATAATCCATTTTCCAGCAGGTTCTTCAGTGGACAGTAGCTGGGTGTCCGCTAATTCAGTTCAATGTTGACACTCCCTACCTTAAAGACAGTGTTAGATCTCACAGGTCCAGGGATTAGTCTCACAAAACCGTCTCCAGCTTCAGATACTAGTTGATCTGAGCCGCTAGAACTTCTGACCTACCAGCTACAAATTAAGGTTACCACATGCCCCTCCCCAGGCTCAATTAATTTGCAACAGCAGTTCACAAGAAGTCAAGGAAACACATTTACCAGTTTATTAATAAAGAATAGAATTGGCCGGGCGTGGTGGCTCACACCTGTAATCCCAGCGCTTGGGGAGGCCGAGGCAGGTGGATCACCTGAGGTCAGGAGTTCCAGACGAGTCTGGCCAACATGATGAAACCCCATCTCTACCAAAAACAAAAAATTAGCCAGTGTGGTGGCGGGCGCCTGCAATCCCAGCTACTCGGGAGGCTGAGGCGGGAGAATCGCTTGAACACAGGAGGTGGAGGTTGCAGTGAGCTGAGATCGTGCCACCACACTGGGTATGTCACTGGGTGACAAAGTAAGACTCTGTCTCGCAAAATAAATAAATAAAAATAAAGAATAATAAAGGTTCAGTTGACTAGGCTAAAAGAAAGAATATGATAAAGCATGCAGATGAAGAGATCCATGGGGTGAAGTCAGCAAACTTACAGATCCTAGTAGCTTCAGTCCTCATGGAGTTGGGCACACCACCCTCCCAGCATGTGGATGTGTTCACCAACCCCAGACATCTCTGAACACAGTCCTTCTGAATTTTTATGGAAACTTCCATTTGTAGACATGATTGATTATGTCATTAGCCATTGATGATCAAGTCAATTTTCAGCCCCACTTCCCTCCCTGGAGGTTGGGGGCTAGAACTGAAAATCTTAACCTTCTAATCAGACCTTGATTTTTCCCACAAGCAGCTCCCACCCGGAGGCTATCTACAGACCCTCAGCCTCCAGTCACCTTATCAGCACAGAAGATTGCAAGGATTGAAGGAACCCGATGTCAGGAAAATATGAGGAAGACCAAATACATATTTCACAATATCACACCTTCCAAGGGTATGACCCTGTGTCTAAGGGGTAACACATGTTACAAATTGGATATAAAACAGACAGTACCGGCCCATGAGTTTTCTGTGAATGTGCTTTCCCCTTAAATACCAGGAAATGTCGTAACAGAGACTAAAACTCAGAGCTCTTGATGTTCTTTTTAGTGGCCACTAAGGTGGTGTCAGTGTGTAGAGCTAATATTTAGATAAAGACAGGTGAGCAAGGGCACTATCTGAGACACATGAATTATTGTTGGTGTCTGATTTTGTTTTATTCTGACCTAATTAGTTCTGCTGGCCGGACACTGTGGCTCATGCCTATAATCTCAGCACTTTGAGAGGCCAAGGCGGGTGGATCATGAGGTCAGAAGTTCAAGACCAGCTTCGCCAAGATGATGAAACCCCGCCTCTACTAAAAATACAAAAATTAGCCAGGCATGGCGGTGCACACCTGTAATCCTAGCTACTCAGGAGGCTGAGGCAGAATTGCTTGAACCCGGGCAGCAGAGGTTGCAGTGAGCCGGGATCACACCACTGCCTGGGCGATAGAGGGAGACTCTGTCTCAAAAATAAAATTAAAAAAAAAATAATTAGATCTGCCTTATAAAATACTCTCATCTGAATTACCATTGTGAATTTTATACTCTAACAATTTATTATTATAGAAATAGTACCCTTCTGTTTTTGAAATAGTTTAGAAAGCAGTGATTTTGAGGGGTACTTAAATATATTTTAAAAAGTGGTTAGGCTGGGAATGGTGGCTCACACCTATAATCCCAGCACTTTGGGAGGCTGAGATGGGCGGATTACCTGAGGTTAGGAGTTCGAGACCAGCCTGGCCAATGTGGTCAAACACCATCTCTACTAAAAATACAAAAATTAGCCAAAGGCTGGGCATGGTGGCTCACGCCTGTAATCCAAGCACTTTGGAGACCAAGGCGGGTGGATCACCTGAGGTCAGGAGTTCAAGACCAGCCTGACCAACATGGTGAGACCCTGTCTTAAAAAAAAAAAAAATTAGCCAGGCATGGTGGTGCACACCTGTAATCCCAGCTACTCAGAAGGCTAAGGCAGAAGAATCACTTGAACCTGGGAGGCGGAGGTTACAGTGAGCTGTAATCATGCCACTGCATTCTAACCTGGGTGGCAGAGTGAAACTCTGTCTCAAAATAAATAAATAAATAAATAAATAAATAAAGTGGTTAAAGTACCCAATCATGGTGTAGTTTTTAATTTAATTAATTAATCAATTTTTATTTATTAAGACAGAGCCTTGCTTTTGTTGCCCAGGCTGCCTCCAGCGAGATGATCTCGGCTTATTGCAACCCCCACCTCCCAGGTTCAAGCGATTCTTGTGCCTCAGCTTCCTGAGTAGTTGGGATTTCAGGTGCCCACCACCACGCCCAGCTAGTTTTTATATTTTTAGTAGAGACGGGGTTTCACCATGTTGGCCAGGCTGGTCTCAAACTCCTAACCTCAGGTGATCTGCCCATCTTGGCCTCCCAAAGTGCTGGGATTGTGGGCATAAGCCATCATGCCTCGCCTAGACCCTGTTTTATTACTTCATGGAGGCCAGTAGCCCCTCACCTCCAATTTTTAGAAGTAGAGATGGGGTTTCATGATGTTGGCCAGGCTGGTCTGAAACTCCTGAACTCAGGTCATCTTTTTTAAGTAAGAAGAATATATTTTCATTATATATGTCTATAAATGATTGAAGTGGTCAGAGGAACTACTGAATTCCTCATTTACTTTTAGATGAAGCAAAGACTAATACCCCCCTGCCACCCGAATAGATACTAAGTTGAATACTCTTTCTGGGAAGGTGGAGATGAGTGGATAAAAATCACTACTGCTAACTTGGCACTGTAGATTAGCAATATCAATGATATCTGCTGGAGGACAAAAAAATGTTATTATGTACAAGTTTAGGATGCTGAAGTAGTATGAAGAAAAGGATCAGAGCCTTGCCACAACACAGAATTTACAGGAGTACTTGAGAGACGTCATCTCTCTTGAAGTCCAAGATGTGCTGGAAGGTAAGCAAAAAATAAACTTAGTCATTTTATTCAGAATCAAGCTGTGTCTTTGGGAGTAACAAATGTATAGTACAGAATGTGTTGTTCTTGGTTATTTATTAACTTGGGTGCAGAGAGTTAATGCAAATGCAACAGCAAGCAAGGGGCTGCCATCCTCTTAGTAAGGACGGTGTGTGCAGCTGAGTCAGAGGAAGGGTTGAAGCCCAGCCCCAGTGCTGGCTAGCTTTGGGAGTGTAAGCAAAGTCTCAACCTAACGTGAAGCCTCTCTGTTCCCATCTGTGAAATGTGTCCTCCTATATCCTAAGCTGTGGTGAGAATGAAGGAGACCATGCACGTCAAGATCCAGGCAGGTAGGCTGGCGCGGTGGCTCACACCTGTAATCTCAGCACTTTGGGAGGCCAAGGCAGGGGGATCGCCTGAGGTCAGGAGTTTGAGACCAGCCTGACCAACATGGTAAAACCCCGTTTCTACTAAAAATACAAAAACTAGCCAGGTATGGTGGTGGGTGCCTGTAATCCAAACTACTTGGGAGGATGAGGCAGGAAAATCGCTTGAACCCAGGAGGTGAAGGTTGTAGTGAGCCGAGATCGTGCCATTGCACTCCAGCCTGGGTGGCAGAGTGAGACTCTGTCTCAAAAAAAAAAAAAAATCCAGGCAGGTGGTCTGGCTCAGTAAGAGAGCAGTCATGTCACCCTGGTACTGGTACTGAGACAGGGCTGGTAACATTGAGCCTTCTGGGCCCTCTGAGGCACTGAAACATGGGTCACAGGGACCACTGGGTCACACCAGCAATGCTCAACTGGCAAAGAAGGGAAGGGAGAAAGCAGAGCCCAGGGAGGGCTGGAGGTGGTTGTTCCTGGTCTTGATCCAGGAAACCACAGTGTACCTATCTTGGTTTTTCAAGCACTTCTCTTTCTTGTTTTTTTTTTTTTGGTGGGGGACAGAGTTTTGCTCTTGTTACCCAGGCTGGAGTGCAATGGCGCGATCTCAGCTCACTGCAACCTCCGCCTCCTGGGTTCAGGCAATTCTCCTGCCTCAGCCTCCTGAGTAGCTGGGATTACAGGCATGCGCCACCATGCCCAGCTAATTTTTGTATTTTTGGTAGAGACAGGGTTTCATCATGTTGGGCAGGCTCGAGTTTCTGGCCTCAGGTGATCTACCTGCCTCAGTCTCCCAAAAGGCTGGGATTACAGGCATGAGCCACCGCATCCAGCCACAAGTCATTTTTTAAAGCATCCTAGGTCAGGTGCAGTGGCTCACACCTGTAATCCCAGCACTTTGGGAGGCTGAGGCAGGCAGATTATGAGGTCAGGAGATAGAGACCATCCTGGCCAGCATGGCAAAATCCTGTTTCTACTAAAAATACAAAAATTAGCTGGGTGTGGTGTAATCTCAGCTACTCTGGAGGCTGAGACAGGTGAATCACTTGATCCCGGGAGTCAGATGTTGCAGTGAGCTGAGATTGTGCATCCCAGCCTGGTGACAGAGTGACTCTGTCTCAAAAAAAAAAAAAAAGAAAAGAAAAAGAAAAAGAAAAGGAAAAGAAAAAGAAAAAACCCATCCTATTCTCCCTCAGTTGTTATTCCATTGGTTTTGACCCCAGCTTCCTGGTGCTTGAACCTCCAGCTTCACCCTGGAGCCCACAGGTGGATTTACATCTAATATGCTGCAGTCCTGAGGTAAATCCCCAGGGAGGAAGCCTGGAGCTAGCCACACTTACTCTGTGCAATGACATTCTTACTGTTGCTTTCACCTCTGGCAGGAGTTTCCTTTTCACAAGGGAGAAAGGTCTATACATTTATAGCAGTGTTTCATTTTCCAGCAAGCTTAGAAATCTGCAAAATGGTTCTGCTTATAAAAACCGCTGCAGAGAGGGGCTTGGGCTTGTTCTAGAGTGTTTAATTTTTCCTTAGCATAGAAGTCACTTGTGAAAGGAAATCTTACCTGGAACCTGCATTAGAAAAGCATTCAAAAGTAGGGATGTTCTGGTGGGGCATTAATGGGAGATGCTTTTGAGGGGTTACTGAGGAGCTCTATGGAGCCCCTGACCTGCTTCTGTCAGGACAGCTTGGAAACCAGCAGATGAAGTGGTTGCTTGCAGCTGTGGTCCAGGAGTGTGTTTCTAAGACATATGCAACCTCGTGGGAAGTAAACCACTTTCCCATCAGCCATGGTATGTTGTTAGCATGATGTTTCTGAAGGGATAGTAACCACAAAATCCCAAGCCAAAGATATTTAAATTACTTTAAATCAAGAGGCTTGTGAATTTTGGATTTCCCCACCAAAAGCATGTATAATTATTTTGAGCCAAACAAACATGTGATACTTAACTTTTTAACTTTTTTTTTGTATTTGAGAATAATTCTCTTTTCAAAGACTGAGGACTTTCTTGTTTATTCCTAGGTTAGAAGGAGAGCTGGAGATGAGGGGTACTGAAAGGGCACAGCCTGTCCTGTTGGCGGGACCGTGGGACCCAGGCACCCTTTCCCAGGCTCCCCAGCTAGGAGGCTGCGCTCACCTGCTCGGCCGCTGCGGGCTGGCTCCTGGGCTGAGAACGGCCGCTGGAGGGGCTCGAGTGCCCCGCGCTGCACCGCGAGGCGACCGACCGCTGGCAGGTGGGACGACTGGCTGGACAGGGAGACCCCGTGCACTTTTGTGGCCGCGGCTGGGGGCAGCCTGGGCTCCCTGAACCAAGCGCGCAGGCACTGCCCTGCCCCTGTGCACCCACCCGCCAGCGCGCGGCCTGGAAAACGCACTTGTGCGCATTGGGACCAAACGGGCCGCTGCTTGGCGCTCTGCCTAGGCGGAATCTGACCGTGTTGGTCAGCCTGGTCTCCAACACCTGACTTCATGATACACTCGCCTCAGCCTCCCAGAGTGCTGGGATTACAGGCGCGAGCCCCCGCGCCCGGCCAATCCAGGGAGTTTTTAAAAGCTGGAAGCCCCGAGTGGAAGCCCAGGTCACTTAGCTCAGTGGGATGGGACCCCAGCCATTAGTATTTTGAAAGATTCACAGGTGATTCCAGTGTATAGGAAAGTGTGGGCACCACTGCTGTCACTGAACACTACATGCTTTTACATTTTTTCAGCTAGACTGTTTGCTTCTCTGCCTTTTTCATGAGGCGGTGGGTGTCACAGTATCTAGCCTAGCTCTAAGATGCACTATGTATTTGCTGCATGAAGGAGGCAAAGGCAGAGCACAGGATAGGGCATGTAACTTGTAGGCCTCTCTTTGCTTGTGTCCAAAATTCTCCCTGGGCTGAAATACCACTGACCTCATGGAAATGGCTTTATGTAATGTCTGAAGCCAAGGGGGAAAATGAGTCATTACTCCCTAATGGGACATCTGTCTTTTAGCCTCTCCAGAATGCACCTACCTGTGTCACTGTGGCTCAGAGGTCTGGGATGGCATTTGGGTGTGCACCATTAGAGTCATAACCCCTGTGGATTCCAACACCTGTGAGTCCAGCGCTGGGATGGATACCTTATATTCTGAAATAGTCTGGCCTGGTGCTATCCTGGGCCATGTTCTCTTGTTGAACATAATCATGAACAATTTTCCACAACACTGTTGGACAAGACTCCTCTGTGACCAGGATGGATCTAGACCAGAATAAGACCACTCCAGCATCACATCTGAAAACAGACCAAGCACAAACACTGTTCAATCCACAAACAGAGCAGTTGTTTTGACTAATAGACCTGGCTGCTGCTTCATTGCCAATTGTAGCTTTTATTTTGAGACAGAATCTCACTCTGTCACCCAGACGGGAGCACAGTGGCACAATGACTTCCTGCAACCTTTGCCTCCTGGGCTCAAGCAATCCTCCTACCCCAGCCTTCTGAGTATCTGGGATCACAGCACATGCCACGACACTTGGCTGATTTAAAAAAAAAATTTTCGTGATGGCTGGGTGCGGTGGCTCACACCTGAAATCCCAGCATTTTGAGAGGCTGAAAGGGGTGGATCATGTCAGGAAGTGGAGATCATCCTGGCTAACACAGTGAAACCCTGTCTCTGCTAAAAATACAAAAAAATTAGCCAGGTGTGGTGGCATGCACCTGTAATCCCAGCTACTCGGAGGCCGAGGCAGGAGAATTGCTTGAACCCAAGAGGCAGAGGTTGCAGTGGGCGGAGATTGCACCACTGCACTCCAGCCTGGGAAACAGAGTGAGGTCTGAGAAAAGGAGACAGTGTGAGCAGCTCTAATAGAGGAGGAGCAGAAAGAAGTCAGAAATCTGAACAGGATCAACCCAGGCTCTGACCTTTCCAGAGCTTTCCCCCAGCTGTGCCCTGCCCCCCTCCTCCCTGGGGTGCCTCCTGGTGTCCCCTCACCCTCGGTTGACGGGGTGCTGTGTCGCTGCAGTCCATTCTCCACAGAAACTGAGTTTCTATCTCACTGAGTGACCTCCATGTGCTCACGTAGCACCAAGGGCCTTTTCTATCACAATCATTTTTTGATTATCCATTTAGTAGCATTTCCACAGGAAGAGTTCAAAAGACTAACAAAACTTAAGTAATATTTCCTCTGATTATGAAAATAATCTGGCCAGGTGCTGTGGCTCACGCGTGTAATCCCAACACTTTGGGAGGCAGAGGTGGGCAGATCATTAGGTCAGGAGATTCAGATCATGCTGGTCAATATGGTGAAACCCGTATCTACTAAAATACAAAATAAAAATTAGCTGGGCATGGTGGCACGCGCCTGTACTCCCAGCTACTCAGGAGGCTGAGGCAGGGAAATCGCTTGAACCCAGGAGGTTGCAGTGAGTGGAGACCGTGCAGCTGCACTTCATCTTGGTAAAAGAGCAAGACTCTGTCTCATAAATAAATAAATAAATAAATAAATAAATAAAATCTTAGGCCAGATGTGGTGGCTCATGCCTGTAATCCCAACACTTTGGGAGGCCTAGGCAGGCAGATCACATGAAGCCAGGAGTTCAAGACAAGCCTGGCCAACATGGTGAAACCTTGTCTCTACTAAAAATACAAAAATTAGCCAGGCATGGTGACAGACACTTGTAATTCCAGCTACTTGGAGGGTTGGGGCAAGAACCTGGGTGGCGGAGGTTGCAGTGAGCCGAGATGGCCCCCCCTGCACTCCAGCCTTGGTGAGTGAGTGAGACTCTGTTTCAAAAAAAAAAAAAAAGAAAGAAAAGTAATCTTAGTTTTAGAAGATTTGGAAAATCCAAGGAAAGCAGAAGGAAGAAAATAAAATTATCTGTTAGTTCACATCTGGGAGGAATTGTTGGGATTTTGAAGTAGACTCCTCTTGGATTTCTGTTTAGTCATATGTAACAAGGCATACTTTACTAAGATGTGAATGTACTGAAGATTTAGTTCTAATCTTCCTTTTCATCTAAATGTATTATCAGTATTTTAGCATATCAGTCATTTTTTTCTACCGTGTTTTGTTATTTATTTATTTATTTTGAGACAGGATCTTACTCTGTCACCCAGGTTGGAGTGCAGTGGCATAATCATAGCTCACTGCAGCCTCGAGCTCCTGGGCTCAGATGATCCTCCTACTTCAGCCTCCCAAGTAGCTGGGACCACAGGTGCATGCCACCAATGTCAGCTAATTTACTTAAAATTGTTTTCTAGAGACAGGCTCTCCCTATGTTGCCTAGGCTGGTCTCAAACTCTTGGGCTCATGTAATTCTTCCACTGCGGCCTCCCAAAGTGCTGGGGTTATAGGTGTGAGCCACTGTGCCTGGCCTTGTACCATGTTCTTAGAAGCAGTATATATTTACTTTATATGTTAGGGAATCATAGATGTTTAGTTATTGAAGCAGTAAGTTAATGTGGAAAATAACAAAATATTATATATGTCTAAACACTTCATTTTAAATTTAAACAACGGTACATATATATATATATATATATATATATATATATATATATTTGAGATGGAGTCTCGCTCTGACACCCAGGCTGGAGTGCAGTGGTGCAATCTCAGCTCACTGTAACCTCTACCTCACAGGTTCAAGTGATTCTCCTCCCTCAGCCTCCTGAGCAGCTGAGACTACAGGTGCCTGCCACCATGCCCGGCTAATTTTTGTATTTTTGGTAGAGACAGAGTTTCACCATATTGGCCAGGCTGGTCTCAAACTCCTGACCTCATGATCTGCCCACATTGGCCTCCCAAAGTGCTGTGATTACAGGAGTGAGCCACCGTGCCTGGTCCTAAACAACAGCATATTAGCTTTGCAATCTTTTTTTTTTTTTTGAGATAGAGTCTTACTGTATCATTCAGGCTGGAGTGCATGAAGTGCAGTGGTGCAGTCTCAGGTGAATTCACCATCAACCTCCTGGGCTGGAATAATCCTCCCATCTCAGCCTCCCTACTAGATGGGACTACAGGTATGCCTTGTTTTGTAAATTTGGCAGAGACAAGGTTTTCACCATGTTACCCAGGCTGGTCTCAAATTCCTGGACTCAAGTGATCCGCCTGCCTCAGCCTCCAAAAGTGCTGAAATAATAGGTGTGAGCCACCTCGCCCAGTCTCACTTTGTAATCTTTTGGCTACAGGTGTAAAGCCCATTTTTGGAGAGTGGGTCTACTTTTCAAGTTTGTTGTCTAAGCCATCCCTGTAATATCTAGTTTTGATTTCTCCGGGATGGATGAATAAAGACAGAACATAAAAGACTGTTTTTTTTTTTTGAGACAGAGTTTTGCTCTTGTTGCCCAGGCTGGAGTGCAATGGTGAGAGATCTCGGCTCACTGCACAACCTCTGCCTCCTGGGTTCAAGCGATTCTCCTGCCTCATCCTCCTGAATAGCTGGGATTACAGATGCACGCTACCATGCCTGGCTAACTTTTGTATTTTTAGTGGAAATGGGGTTTCACCTTGTTGGCCAGGCTGGTCTCAAAGTCTTGAACTTAGGTAATCTGCCTCCCTTGGCTTTCCAAAGTGCTGGGATTACTGGTGTTAGCCACAACACCTGGCTCAGAATGTAAAAGAAATTTGAAGATACTTAATACAACTTCCTAGATCAGGTGCAAATATTTCCTGGCTAGGCCAGGTGTGGTGGCTCATACCTATAATCCCAACACTTTGGGAGGCTGACAGTAGGATCACTTGAAGCAAGGAATTGGACAGCAGGCTGGTTGACAAAGCAAGATCTCCATCTTTATTTTTAAAGAAAAAAAAATTTGGGCCGGGTGCGGTGGCTCACCCCTGTAATCCCAGCACTTTGGGAGGCCAAGGCGGGTGGATCACGATGTCAAGAGATCGAGACCATCCTGGTCAACATGGTGAAACCCCGTCTCTACTAAAAATACAGAAATTAGCTGGGCATGGTGGTGCGTGCCTGTTATCCCAGCTACTCACGAGGCTGAGGCAGGAGAATTGCCTGAACCCAGGAGGTGGAGGTGGCGGTGAGCCGAGATCGTGCCATTGCACTCCAGCCTGGGTAACAAGAGTGAAACTCCGTCTCAAAAAAAAAAAAAAAAAGAAAAATTTCCAGCCTTTCTTTCTTTCTTTTTTTTTTTTTTTTGATATGCAGTCTTGCTCTGTCACCCAGCTGGAGTGTGCAGTGGCGTGATCTCAGCTCGCTGCAACTTCTGCCTCCTGGTTCAAGCAATTCTCCTCACTCAGCCTCCCAAGTAGGTGGAACTACAGGCATGTACCACCATGACTGGCTAATTTTTTTCATTTTTATTTTTTATCAGGGGAAAGCGCAAGTGCAGTCCCCCACTACCACAAATTATGCAGTCCAGTTTCCCACATCTAGGGAAATAGGAGTGGTCAGCACATCCGGAATGCAATGGATTAGCCTCACCCTGGGAAAACCACCTTCATGATCATGGTATCTCTCCTGCCAGGTAATTTTTGTATTTTTAGTAGAGACAAGGTTTCACCATGTTGGCCAGGCTGGTCTCAAATTCCTGACCTCAAGTTAACCACCCACCTCAGCCTCCCAAAGTGCTGGGATTATAGGCACAAGCCACTGCACCCACCCTCACATATATCTGTTTTTCAAAGCTCTTCACTCTTGATATTATTTATTTATTTATTGGAGACAGGGTGTCATGCTGTGGCCCAGACTGGAGTGTAGTGGCACAATCACAGCATACTGCAAACTCTGCTTTCTGGGTTCAAGAGATTCTCGGGCCTCAGCCTCCTGAGTAACTGGGATTAAAGGCACACTTGGGTAATTTTTGTAGTTTTTTTTTTAGTAGATAGCGGGTTTTACCATGTTAGCCAGGCTGGCCTCAACCTCCTGATCTCAAGTGATTTGCCCATCTCAGCCTCCCAAAGTCCTGGGGCTACAGGCTTGAGCCACCCTGCCCAGCCCATTCCTGCTATTATTTAATTGTATTTTTTTATTGTCAAACAATTTACATTTGGAATTGATATTTAGTTTTACTTGTAATGTAGCTTTCTGCCGTTCTTTACCAGGGAGTATGTTTATAAAGTGTTGCTCAGAAAGAATTGGCAACAATAGCTTAGAGTGCAAATGGAGTTGGGACCAGATGGCCTGGGGGTCGGTACTGTCTGAATTAGATACTGAAATTGATGACCCCTCACCCAGGCACCTTCTATTCAAATGATCATTGTTAATGGGATATAGACAACTACCAAGGAATCTGTATCTTTGTGTATAGCACTGGGCCCTGAAAAGTCGTTTAGTGACTATTTATGGCTGACTGAGATTCCTGCAAAAGCCTAACTCTGCTACAATGTTCTCAGGTGAATGCAAATTATGACTTTAAAGTTCGTGTACAGGTCACAAACTCTATTCATAGGTGCTACAGATAATTTTAGGAATTGAAGGCTGGGCTTGGTGGCTCACACCAGCAATTCCAGCACTTTGGGAGACTCAAGCAGAAAGATCATTTGAGTCCTGGAGCTCCAGACCAGCCTGGCCAACATAGGGAGACTTCATCTCCACACACACACACGCAAATTAGCCAGGTGTGGTGACAGCACCTATAGTCCCAGCTACTCAGGAAGCTAAGGTGGGAGGATCCCTTGAACCTGGGAGGTCAAGATTATAGTAAGTCCTGATTATGCCACCGTACTCCAGTCTGGGCAACAGAGGGAAACCCTAAATCAAAAAGTAAATAAACTGTGTATCTATGTCTTGCTTTCAAACTCAATTATTTGAATTTAGGACTATTTTCATCAAATCCTGTATTTACACTATCCAAAAAAAATTTTTTTTTTTTTTTTTTTTTTTGAGACGGAGTTTCAGTCATGTTACTCAGGCTGGAGTGCAATGGCGTGATCTTGGCTCACCGCAACCTCTGCCTCCTGGGTTCAGGCAATTCTCCTGCCTCAGCCTCCTGAGTAGCTGGGATTACAGGCACGCGCCACCATGCCCAGCTAATTTTTTGTATTTTTAGTAGAGACGGGGTTTCACCATGTTGACCAGGATGGTCTCGATCTCTTGACCTTGTGATCCACCCGCCTTGGCTTCCCAAAGTTCTGGGATTACAGGCGTGAGCCACCGCGCCCGGCCTCAAAAAAAATTTATTTGATGGAATGAAACCACTGTGAGTCCCCTGTGGTTCTAAGATACAGAGTCTTGCTTTGTCCACCACCAGGCTGGAGTTTAATGGCATGATCTCGGCTCACTGCAACCTCTGCCTCCTGGGTTCAAGCAATTCTTCTTCCTCAACCTCCCAAGAACTGGGCACGAACCTCTATGCTCAGCTAATTTTTGTATTTTTAGTAGAGACGGGGTTTCACCATATTGGCCAGGCTGGTCTTGAACTCCTAACCTTTTGATCCATCCGCCTCGGCCACCAAAAGTGTTGGGATTACAGGCGTGAGCCACTGAGTCCAGCCGATACAGCACCTTTTAATACAGATGCTTGTTCTGTGCACCCTGGTCTCTGGTTCAATAACAACTCGTCACTTAAGCCCTGAGGTCTGAGAAAAGGTGACAGTGTGAGCATCTCTAATAGAGGAGGAGCAGAAAGAAGTCAGAAAGCTGAACAGGATCAACCCAGGCTCTAACCTTTCCAGAGCTTTCCCCCCAGCTGTGCCCTGCCCCCCTCCCCCCTGGGGTGCCTCCTGGTGTCCCCTCACCCTCGGTTGACGGGGTGCTGTGTCGCTGCAGTCCATTCTCCACAGAAACTGAGTTTCTATCTCACTGAGTGACCTCCATGTGCTCATGTAGCACCAAAGGCCTTTTATATCACAATCATGGCTTTGATGATCAATTTAGTAGCATTTCCACATGAACAGTTGGAAAGACTAACAAAAACTTAAGTAATATTTCTTCTGATTATAAAAATAATCTTAGGCCAGACGCAGTGGCTCACACCTGTAATCCTAGCACTTTGGGGAGCTGAGGCTGGCAGATTACTTCAGGCCAGAAGTTCAAGACTGGCCTGACCAACATGGTGAAATTTAATCTCTATTAAAATTACAAAAATTAACTGGGGGTGGTGGCACATGCCTGTAATCTCAGCTACTTGGAAGGTTGAGGCAGAAGAATCACTTGAGCCTGGGAGGAAGTAATTGCAGTGAGCTGAGATCTCACCACTGCACTCCCGCGTGGGTGACAGTGAGTGAGACTGTTTTTTTTTTTTTTTTTTCTTTTTTGAGATGGAGTCTCGCTCTGTAGCCCAGGCTGGAGGGCAGTGGCGTGATCTCAGCTCACTGCAACCTCCGTCTCCCAGGTCCTGGTCCAAGTAATTCTCCTACCTCATCCTCCCAATTGAGACTGTGTTTTTTAAAAAAGGAAGAAATAAAAGTAATCTTAGTTTTAGAAGATTTGGAAAATTTTTGGAAAGCAAAAGGAAGAAAATAAAATTATCTGTTCATGTCTGGGAGGAATTGTTGGGATTTTATAGTAGACTCCTCTTGGATTTCTATTTAGTCATATGTAACAAGGCATACTTTACTAAGATGTAAATGTACTGAAGATTTTGTTCCAACCTGCCTTTCACTTAATTGTATTATCAGTATTTTAGCATATCAGTTTTTTTTTTCTATGGTGATTTTTTTTATTTATTCTTTATTTTTTCTTTAATTTTATTATTATTTATTTATATTTTATTATACTTTAAGTTCTAGGGTACACATGTCTGTAATCCCAACACCTTGGGAGGCTGAAGTGGTAGGATGCCTTGAGCCCAAGAGTTTGAGGCCAGCTGGCAGCACAGGAAGATTCCTATCTCTCTAAAAATAAAAAAATATATATATTAGCCAGGTGTGCTGGTACATATCTGTATGTAGTCCCAGCTACTCTGGAGGCTGAGGTGAGAGGATTGCTTTACCTCAGGAGTTTGAAGCTGCAGTGAGCCATGATTATACAGCTAGTGCTCGACTTACGACCATGATTGGTTGCGACAGACCGGTCGTAACACGATTTGGTCATACGTTGAGTAGGTTATATGTACAGTACTGTGAAATGATGTTATAAAAATCTTTAAGTCATATTTTATCATAATTTTCTTTCATTATTGTTATATATCATAATTTTCTTTGTTCATTTTATGCCATTTGTATCATCTCTACACCATTTTGTTTCCTTTTTTTACATTTGTCAGGTTTAAGTAAAACACTGCATTACCAGTACAACTGGAGCAGTCATGGCTAGTGATTGTGGTCATAAAGTCGAATGGTCGTAAGTTGCATAGGTTGCAAGTCGATCAATACCTGTACCATTCTATTATACCCTAGGTGATGGAGCAAGACCTTATCTCAAAAAAAATTTTCTTTTCTTTTTTTTTTTTTTTAAAGATGGGGTTTCACCATGATGACCAGGCTGGTCTTGAACTCCTGACCTCAGGTAATCCACCCACCTCGGCCTCCCAAAGTGCTGGGATTACAGTCTCTCTTTATTAATTAAGGATAATAAACCTTAGTTCATCACTGACAGCAAAATGTTCACGTTATGTTTGCTTCTTTCATTGAGCAACATTGGAACTGTCATTCATTTTAATAAAAGCCTATGGAGGGCATAGTTGGTATTTTAACATTTAATACAGATAATTTGGGGCTAGTTTAAATATTTTTTGGTTAATTTTTGCACATATTTGTTCATGTTTATTCAGTGTGATCATCAAGATCCTTTGAGACACCCGTTTAAAACAGTAATCTGTATATTCTTGGAAGGTCTCAGGTAAAGGATTGCAGCATAGCATGGTTGTAGCACATCAGATCTTTGCAGCTATTGCGTAATAGGTTATGTTCTCTGATTAAAAGTAACGATGACTTGGAGTATTTTATATGGTTCTTTTTTTTTGACAGATGTTTCTTTTGCCTTTCAGACATTTCAGAGTTTGAGTTAAAATATTTTATGCCACCTGTGTTGCTGGAACCTAAATCATATTTTGTAAGAAAGAAGGATGAAGAGGGAGATATTTATGGTGAGTGTTCAATCTCTGAATTTGTCTTCATGGCAGAGTTTGGGCCTCAGTCATAAAATCATACCTGTCTTCAGTCTGGTGTAACTTTTAAAATAATTGAGATTTTTTTTAAATCCAGTTATTTATTTTTGGAGGTTATTATTTTAGAGCTTTCTTTGAAAATTTGTCATTTATTAATTGAAACATCTTGTTTGAAATAATGTGCAGCATAAAAGAGAAATCATAGGCCACTGTTTGACTGACATTTGATCCTTGAAACTCTACTTCATCCATGTTTTTTGAGCACTCCTTCCTTTGAGCCCCTGTTTTTGTTAACCTGGGGGTTAGTCTGAAAGGCTAATGGTGAAGAGCTTGTGCGTTCTTTTATTGGGGCCTAAGTTTGCCACATGGCACATTTTGTAGAGTGTCACAGGCTCCTACTGGAGAATAAATGGTGATGGCTCACTATAGCAGAACTGCCCACCCTGGGTCTTGTGGTCACACACCACCCATTTAGCCAGGATTATTGCCCTGCCTTGATTCCAGATTATGGGCTTCAGGAAGCCCCTGGAGGACAGATGTGGAGGAAGGATGGTAGGTCACTCTGTCAAAGTGCGTGTCCTTGAGTGACTTAGTTGTTGTTTTTGTTCTTTGAGATGGAGTTTTGCTTTCATTGCCCAGGCTGGAGTGCAATAGTGCGATCTTGGCTCATTGCAACTTTCACTCCCGTGTTCAAGTGATTCTCCTGCCTCAGCCTCCCAAAGAGCTGGCGCTACAGGCACATGCCACCACACCCAGCTAATTTTGTATTTTTAGTAGAGACAGGGTTTCACCATGTTGCCCAGGCTGATCTCGAACCCCTGACCTCAAGTGATCCACCCACCTCAGCCTCCCAAAGTGCTGAGATTACAGGTATGAGCCACTGCGCCCAGCCGAGTGACTTAGTTTTGTTCAAATGGAAATTTAAATTTTCTAAGAGGAAAAAAAATTATGCAGAAGATAAATTATTATAGTGTGTTGCTATCATTAAATTTGTCTAATGAAATAGACTAGATAAACAGAGACTGTCTCTCCCTCTGAAGGGGACAGGTTGGTGGTCGGGTTGGTGGTGTTCTCAGGAGAGGGCTATGCAGACAACTTGCTTCTGAGGCCCCCAGGCCTAAGGTTCCCCATCCTCCCATGGAGGCTGTTAGCCCTTGCACTTCAAGAATGATTGGCCTATCAGGACAAACATGGCTCGTAGCAGAGCAGGAGACTGAATGGAGCAGAGGATTCCGAGTGAATCTACATGGCTCAGTTAATTCTCAGCTCTGCCCCTTGTCCACGCTGTGACCTTGGGCAAATGCGTCTCCTGAACCTCAGTTTATTCTGTAAAATGAGGGTGAGCACTTTGGGAGGCCAAGGTGGGCAGACTTGAACTCAGGAGACTGAGACCAGCCTGGGAAACATGGGGAAACTCCGTCTCTACAAAAATTACAAAATTACCAGGCGTGGTGGCACACACCTATAGTCCCAGTTACTCCAGAGGTTGAGGTGGGAGGAACGCTTGAGCCTAGGAGGCAGAGGTTACAGTGAGTTGAGATCCCACCACTGCACTCCAGCCTAGATGACACAGCCAGACCCTGAGTCAAAAAAAAAAAAGAAAAGAAAAGAAAAGTGCCAGGCATGCCCTCCTCACAAGAAAGTGAGGGGGTAAAGGAGGTACTACAGCAGACGCTTGTCCCTGTCTCTGGCTGAACCTGGACAGATTCAAAAGAGGGAAATACAAAGCTTTGAAGAAATTAGGAGCTCAGAACAGGGCTGATCAGAAGCTGGGCAGGTGGCTGATACCCATAATGCCAGAATTTTGGGAGGCCAAGGCAGGCAGATTGCCAGAGGTCGGGAGTTTGAGACCAGCCTGACCAACATGGAGAAACCCCATTTCTACTAAAAATACAAAATTAGCTGGGCATGGTGCTGCATGCCTGCAATCCCAGCTACTAGCTACTTGGGAGGCTGAGGCAGGAGAATCACTTGAACCCAGGAGGAGGAGGTTGCAGTGAATTGCGATCTTGCTAGGAGGAGTTTGCAGTGAATTGCGATCTTGCCATTACACTCCAGCCTCGGCAACAAGAGTGAAACTCCACCTCAAAAAAAAAAAAAGAAAAAAAAAAAAGAAAAAAAAAAAAAGAAAGAAAGAAAGAAAGAAGAAATGGCTACTTGCGGTGGCTCAGGCGTGTAATCCCAGCACTTTGGGACGCCAAGGTGGGCAGATCGTGAGGTCAGGAGTTCGAGACCAGCCTGGCCAACACAGCGAAACCCCCGTCTCTACTAAAAATACAAAAATTAGCTGGGTGCGGTGGCTGGCGCCTATAATCACAGCTATTCGTGTGGCTGAAGCAGAAGAATTGCTTGAACCCTGGAGGCAGAAGTTGCAGTGAGCAGAGATTTTTCCACTGCACTCCAGCCTGGGCAACAGAGTGACACTCTGTCTGGGGGAGAGAAGGGGGTGAGTGGAGAAGTTTTTGTGGAACAGATCAGAGGAACACAAAAGGAGAGATTGTGCTGATGCCCTGCATCCCGATTGCTGTCTTAGGTAACTGTCTGTGCATGGCCAGGGTAATCATTTTACTAATAGCCATTAAATATTCTAGTTTGTATCTTTCAAAAATAACTTTTTTTTTTTTTTTTTTGGAGATAGAGTCTTGTTCTGTCACCCAGGATGGAGTACAATGCTGAGATCTCAGCTCACTACAACCTCCACCTCCCAGGTGCAAGTAATTCTCCTGCCTCAGCCTCCCAAATAGCTGGGTTTACAGGCACCTGCCACCACACCCAGCTAATTTTTTGTATTTTTAGTAGAGACGGAGTTTTGCCACGTTGGCCAGGCTGGTCTCAATCTCCTGACCTCAGGTGATCCACCCACCGTGGCTTCCTAAAGTGCTGGGATTACAGGGGTGAGCCACCGCACTCGGCCTCAAAGAAAACTTAAAAAAAAAAACCAACCCAAACAGTTAACAATAATAATTCATTGTTACTGTCACATAGGCAGTGTTCAGATCCCCCGGTTGTCTCAAAATTGGCGGAGTTTGTTTGTATCAGGATCTAAATTATTTTTCAATGGTTGCATGGGTCTGCTGTTTGGATGTACCCTCATTTAACCCATCCGCATCTGTGAACAGAATGTAATTTACATAATGAGACCCTATGCTTCTAAAGGGGTGGTGTTAGGAGGTCGGGCCTTTGGGAGGTGATTAGAAATGGATAAGGTCCTGAGGGCAAAGCCGCCACTTGGAGATAGGTTCTCTTAAAGGAGGTCCCAGCGCGAGTTTGTTCTCTTTCTACCTCGTGTGGACTCAGCAAGGAGCCAGCCACAGCAAGCAGAAAGCGGGCCCTCATCCCTGACTTCCACCCTCCAGAACAGTGAGAAATAATGTTTGTAAGTCGCCAGGGCTTTGGCGCTTTAGTAGAGCAGCCTGAGGAGACATCTAGGTTGTTTGCCTTTATTTAATCATGTCTGTGTTGGATATACTAGAATTGGTTTGGCTCTCATTTCTTCAGGCTCAGCCTCCAGCTGGGGTTGCCCTAAAATTGTTGGCAGAGGAATTCCCACATGGGAGTGCCTTAGTCTCAGTGAAAACGGGGCTTGTTGGGACTCCAAAGAAGGAAGCACCGAGCTCCAGGGTGGTTGGTCCAGTGTTCATCAGGGGAACTTGTCTGGTGGTGTAGCTTTATAGGCACCGAGAGAAAAAGATGTTTCCCGTAAAGGGTGTCATGGTACGGAGCTTACAGGAAAGAGTCAGGAATTCGGCTCAGGGCGGGTGCCAGTTTCTTTCCACATTTTGGGTAACAATTCTAACATCTTTGTTTAGTGCCTGGGAATATTCAGGGCCCCAGCTTGGGTTCCAGCCTGCAAGAGAAATGAGCTGCCCAGCTCACAGAGCAGTCAAAGCACCTGGCATTTCTCTTGGTCGGGACAGGAGAGAAAGTGGGAGAACTGGGGGACATCACAGCTCCTCTTGCCGTCTTCTTGGAGGTGGAGTTACAGGGTCACGAAGGAGGAAGGACTGGCAGGATTGGGCAGGCGCCTAGTACCGGGTTTGTCTCTGCTGACATCTCTGCAGGTCCGGCGGTGGAGGTTTTCCTTTGTATGTCTCAGTATGAAAGGGATGGAATGCAGTGGCTTATGTGTTCACAACTTAGGGTCTTTTATAAAATAGGTATTATCCTAGGAGGCATTTGTGTTTTAATTGACTTAACGGTTCTTAACCAAAGCCTGGTCTGACCATTTGTGTACAGCTTTTCTTTAATTCTAAAAATAATGATATTCTGGAAAGTTTTAATATTTTGTGAACATTGACCTTACAAGTAAGTTTATAGGTTATTATATATGTATTTTAAGTGCTGTTATCAGTGAGTTTTTCCCCATTGTATTTTTGCATTGGTTATTATTGCTTTTGTGGATATTTGTCTATTTTTCTCAAGGATTCTTATGACTGATAAAACCTGAATGTGAATGATCACATACTACAAAATGCACAGCTATTAAATATAGAGCTCAATGATTTTTAAAAACCTTGCACACTTGTGTCTCTACCACCCAGGTGATGTTACAAACCATACAAGAGTAGTGCCCTCTCTCGGCTTCTCAGGCTCAATGTCAAGCCTATGAGAAGTCAACTATGCTTACAACAGCAATACTTTGCTCACTGAATCTGCCTCCTTTATCTGTTCTACTGTTTTTTGTTTGTTTTTTTTGAGACGGAGTCTCACTCTGCCACCAGGCTGGAGTGAGTGCCTCCCAAAGTGCTGGGATTACAGGCATGAGCCACCACACCCGGCCTGTTCTTCTATTGTTAAAGTTGAGTTTGGTTATTTTTCATTTTTAGCAATGTTGACAAACTAGTTCTGAACACTTTGCCACAGGCTTTGGTGTACATCTCTGTGTGTTCCTGTTGAGTGTTTAAACAGGGCAGCACAGTGGGGCAGTAGGGCAAGTGGTGAGTCCATGGGGTCTCCCTCTCATGCCCCACAGTTTCCAGAGCATGCAGCATGTGGGACCCTTCTCTTGCTCCTTGGTTACCTGCATGTGGTGTCATGTCACTGTATAACAGCTTTTAGCCATTTTATTTGGTGTGCCTTGGCTGCATTGGGTTTCGATTTGTTTTTCATGGTGATTAAGCATGTTGAGCACTTTTTCTTGTGCTTGCTGGTTTTCAAATAATCTTCATTGTCAGATGCCTGTTAGAGGCTCTTGTCCACTTAAAAGAATGGGTTGTTTGGTGGGGCACAGTGGCTCCTACCTTATGGTGTTAGCTTGAGGCCAGGAGTTCACAACCAGCTGGTCAACACTGTATAGACCCAATGTCCCATGTTGCCCCCATAGCCTGGGCCACAGATCACATCTCTTTAAAAAGGGGGGGCTGTTTGTCTTTGTGTGGTAATTTGTAGGGCTTCTTTGTCTTATTGTGGACATATATCTGGGTCATGTCTGTGTATTGCAAGTATGTCCTCCCTGTTTCTGGCTTGCTTTTTAAAAATTTTTAAGGGTTTCCTTTGATGAAGAGGTTATTGATATACCTATTTCTATTGGAATATAGCTTCTGCACTAGTCTCTTTTTTCTTCTTCCATTCAAATTACACATTTGTTAGGGCTT